>NW_020698242.1:369043-454018 GCF_002925995.2 Terrapene triunguis | reverse complement strand
CCACTGGCCGCGGTTCGCCGTCCCGGGCCAATGGGGGCGGCGGGAAGCAGCGCGGGCCGAGGGATGTGCTGGTCGCGGCTTCCCGCCACCCCCATTGGCATGGGACGGCAAACCGCGGCCAGTGGGGGCCGCGATCGGCTGAACCTGCCGCATCAGCAGGTAAATAAACTGGCCCGGCCCGCTAGAGTGCTTACCCTGGCGAGCCGCGTGCTGAACGTTGCCGACCCCTGTTCTAGAAAGACAAAGAATGAGATATTAACAAGAGCACCCATATATAATCTATTTGAAAGCCTGACTTTGATTTCAGATGTGTGTGATGATTAGTACAGAACACATGGTAAGATCAGGTTTTCCCCATTTAAATCAGCATCAGACACAAATCGGAGGCATCGGTGGCTATTGTACCCTTTTGCATTCCCCCTCAATCTTAGGGATTCTGGGGTCTTGATCAATCCCCAAAACAAATTAGATCAGCCTCATGGCCTGACTGTGGTACCTTCCAGTTAAGCCCCTTGCCCTCCTTAGTATGCTCACTACACTGGGGAAGCCTGCAGCAGGTGGCAAAGGCCAACTTTAGAGATTTCCCTATGCAAGGGGAAGCTCTCTGACATCCAGAAGAGGGGATCAAGCATCTGTCCTAAGGTCTCCAGAAACAATGGAGGAGCCATTTTTGAACAGAATAAAGAAGCTCTCTATGCACATAGAATATGGGCTCAAGGTCTCTCAGAAGATTTTGGCAGCCTTTTGTTTTAAATAACTCAAGGGCTGGTCTGATTTCCAGAAACAGATTTCCAGGATGATTATCAGGTTCCCTTCACCAGGGTGCAATAGTGAACTTGTATTCACGCTCCCCTATACCTAAACTTTCTACATCTATACATGCTCATCATCACCATGGTAGCTAAATGCTTGATTTTAGCAGTTCTTGTGTCATTGTGAGGTTTGCTAGTTTGTTGGTAATGGTGGTCAGACAATTCTCTGACAGAAAATGCTTAGGAACAGGGCAAAGAAATAGACTAAAAAAACTCCTTTAGTTTTTTGGTAGCCAAGTAAGGTACTTACTTTGGATCCTATTTGCATGCATCCCCACTAATTCCAAAGGGGTTTTACATTGGTGCAGACGTTCACCCACACGGAACAAGTTACAGGACTGAAGCCCAAAATGGGGCTAAAGAGATGGGGAGCAGGGTCAGACACGAGTCACTAACTCATCATACTTACAAAATGAAATTATTAAAATCTAAAACTGTGAGTAAAGGTTACCCCATAGTTGCCAACAAATTATTTGAGTCCATGAGGGGTTTTGTTGTTTTGCTGAAAACGTATATGTTTATCTAGACTGTGTAGACATATAAACAGTCTGCTCTGGTATTCTAATGTCTAGACAGTACAGGAAACTGTTGTACAGTAATTGGAGAAAAGTTTAATAGGTCTTTTTTTATTGAAAAGAACAAAGTACTCTGGTTTATGGTGCTAACGTTGTGATTATCTGTAAGTCATATTACTTGCACTATATACAACTTATTTCCAGTCCAAATCTTTAAGTAAAAGAATAAACTTATAGAAAAGATAGCGCTTCTGGAAGCTTTTAACACTTCACTGCATCATTTGTTATGCTTGGCTGGACCTCTGAGTTAAAATAAATTATCATTTTAAGTTAGGAGGTGTTCCTTCCTAGTGGATTAAAATTCAAGCATCTTTTCAGCTGGTGATTGCTTCAGGCTTTTTCTTTAAGAGAACCTTAAAAAAAGGCAATTTTTTGTTTTTTATGTGGAGCTGCTTTTATAGGCTGGACAAAAATGAATTACAATGTGCTCTAACGGGAACAAAAAGGAGTACATTAAAAACCATCTCACTTGTATGAAGAAAATAGCCTCTGAAATGGACATTACTAAATTTCTTGGACAAATTTATTAACATTACAAACAGATTTTTTAAGATAGCTATTAGGGAAGATTAACCACCTATGGAAAAAAAAATGACTGTTTTATGTTGTGTTTGAAAGCCATTTTGCAAAATATTTGATTTAGCTATCAGGTTTTAATGAACTATGTATCCTACGTACTTACTAATTTTATCAGAAACATTAACAGTGAAAAATTGTTTAATTCAATATTGTGGTGCAGAAGAATTACTAGGACATCCCAGAGTTTGTGAAAATGTTCGGTTGCAATCTTCCTCTTTCTGGACAGTCTCAAGGGTCTTATTCTACACTGAACTAGTCATTTATACCAGTGTAAAATGAGCGTAAACCATATTTGGGCTGATTTTCATTTACTCTGGCAGCATAAAGGGGCCTTAAATGGACATAAACATAATTTATATGCACTTTAAGATTCCTTTACATTGCCAGAATGGTGTAAAGGGGAGCTAGTGTAGCTAAGTTTTGGTTCACAGAGTTGTGGATTGATTTCACTATTTCAATTAGGGGTGATTTTTTTACCAGAATAATTATACTGGTTCAACCCCTATTGTGGATGCAGTTATAACAGAATAAACTATGCCAATATAATTTATTCCCCTAAATTTACAGGAATAAGCTATACCACCAAGAGAGACTTTTATACTAATATAACTACATCCATACTAGATGGGTTGTAATGCTTTAGCTAGATTGGTAGAGTAAAAACCATACAAATTGTGTGTTTAGATAGACAGTAGGTCTGGATTCTCAGGTCTCATTGGATAGCATTTAACACTTATTTTGCACAGAGGTATAAATGACTAAACTATAAGGTAGTGGAAAATCCCAGCTTTAGTACACTCTAGAGCAGGGGTCGGCAACGTTTGGCATGCGGCTCGCCAGAGTAAGCACCCTGGCGGGCCGGGCCAGTTTATTTACCTGCTGACGCGGCAGGCTTGGCCGATTGCGGCCTCCACTGGCCGCGGTTCGCCGTCCCGGGCCAATGGGGGCAGCGGGAAGCGGTGCGGGCGAGCGATGTGCTGGCCGCGGCTTCTCGCCGCCCCCATTGGCCTGGGACGACGAACCGCGGCCAGTGGGGGCCGCAATCGGCCAAACCTGCCACGTCGGCAGGTAAATAAAATGGCCCGGCCCGCCAGGTGCTTACCCTGGCGAGCCGCGTGCCAAACGTTGCCGACCCCTGCTCTAGAGTAGTCTCGCTAAAACCCTGATCCTATAATGAGCTTCACACTAAGATAGCCACTCACGCATTCCCAGAATATCAGTTACTCTGGTACTTCCAGGAATGGCATGGACCCACCCTCACTGGCATAAACTTGCACATTTGGTGCATACAAGGTCACTGCACTGAGGATGCCATTTTGAAGAGCAAGCCACTCTGCCCCCACTGGAAGTCATGCCAGTGAGGTGGAACGGTGAGTTCTTCAAAATGGCATCCCCTGCCCCTTACCAGACAAAACCACATCTGGTTTTGTCTCAGCACTGGACAGGGGATAAACCATCCAAAAAGAGGACTGTTTACAGGTTCACAGGGCCACCCACAAGGATCTTGTTTGGATATGGTAAGATTTCATATGCATGTTGCACAGGTGAAAAGTTATCTACTGGGAGAAGCAAAGCAAGAGGAGAGAAAAGGCCTTATAGTTTTAGCAATTCACACATTTAAAAAGAGCCTCATGGGAACAAAATTGCCATACTAGTTTATGAGAACAGGACCAAAAAATCCCTCAAATTGAGACTTCTTCAAATGGTAAATAGAAAATAACATTTTGCACTGTTTACTCTGAGCATCAGACACCCACATTTAGTACTAAAATTACTTTAAAGTACTTTTCAGAATCAGCTTAAAATGCATTATTTTATAGTAATCTGTCATTTTCATTTTATTCCATAAGGAAAAATTATTTCCTTCAGTCATCTAAAATCATTATTTATTCTTTATAAACAGTAATGCTAGAGACCAACTGAGACTGGGGTGGGATCTCTCTGACCTAGGGACAGAGTGAGAGACAGTCCCTGCCCCCGAAGAATTTATAAAGAAGACAGATAAGGGGCAGGGGAAGAAGGGATATCTCACACACACGGTGAGTGAACACTGATGGGCTGCAAAGGTCATGTTTATTTATTTGATATATTGTTTGTTTGGTGGTTGGTTTGGCAGTTTTTGCCTTTTATGTATTTATTTTCTTTTGAGGGGTTTGGAGTTAATGAGGGAACACTTTATAACTCATCTATTAACCATCACATTTCATGTTTTCAATGCAAATGAAATAGAGGTGCAAAGGGACTTGCATGTCTATCAGAAGCACTTCAGTAAATGTGTAGCCTTTTAAAATAAAGCTAGGGGTAACAGGGTTGCCATTTATTGAGCAGCCAATAATGGCCGGAGGTGCTTCTGTGGCACCCTCATTCTGTTGCTCCTCTTGAGGACTGATAAGGAACTTCCCACGGTCTTTCTTGGGACTACCAACAACCATCGTGTTGGTCTGGGTTAATAGCCAAAAGCAGTTCAAAATAGCTCTCAATGTCCCAAAAACAAATTGAATTACAGCAAAACAAAATTTCATACTCCTCTTTGGCTCTTCTCTCACATATGGAGCTCTCATTCTGGTTCAGACTGTTCTTCCCAGAGCTGCCAGTCCAATTCTTCCTAGCAGGAGCTCAGCCTTCTGGCCCTAACTTCCTTTGCCCTGTCAGTTCGCTCCCTGTTCTCAGGGAGAAAACAGCATATATACTGCCCTCCTTTGGGTCTTCCTCTCAACTGGTTGTGAGACAGGGGAGTCCTGCCCCATGCTACACTACAGGACTCCTGGTTCCAGGCCCTTAAAGGGACAGTGTCCTAGTTTTTCCCATCCAATGGCAAACTCTCCAGGACCACTTTCTCTCTTCCTGCCATGAAGCCATTTCCAGGATCTTAGTTTATTCCAGCCTACCCTGGAACAGGAACTTCTGGCCCCCACCAGCCTTAAAGGACCAGTATACCTTGTTACTAGAGGCCACATTCTTAGTCAGTGTTTCTGATGATGGTTTTGAACTGCATTACTTGCAAGATAATCAGGGCCGGCGCTTCCACTAGGCGACCCTAGGCAGTCGCCTAGGGCAGCAGGATTTGGGGGGGGCGGCATTTTGCCGTCCTCGGCGGAAATTCGGCGGCGGGTCCTTCACTCACTCCGGAACCCGCTGCCGAAGCACCCCGAAGACGTGGAGCGGAAGGACCCCCGCCGCCAAATGCTCTGAGGAGCATTTTTTTTTGCCTAGGGTGGCAAAAACCCTGGCACCGCTCCTGAAGACAATTATTAAAATTGAGACAATTTTACCTGGTCAAGATACCTGACCCTTTCATATCTCTGTTGTCAATATCACACCATCAGTATATAATTAATCTACAAGCAATTTCTTGATCTAATTGGAAATCTGCATATAGTATTCTCTAAGTGCCTTTAAGGATTAAGGGTGACCGTTTTACTGTTTGCTTAATAATAATTTATAGATATGTAAACATTTACAACAACAATTACAGGACTGCCCTAATGAAATTCCTGATGTTGCGGTCATGAAAGATATGAGTGTGCATCATAAATTTGGAATCAATTCTGTATGCAGGGATGTGCATATAAGATCAGAACAAATACAAAGGCCTCTGAAAATTAGAAATTCAGAGGTAAATGGCTTTTGGATAACACTACAGCAGGTTAATGCTCTAATTTTATAAATGTTGAATACCAGAGCAGAGGGAGACCTTGCCCCTGCTCACACATTATACTAGGGGTAATGAAACAGAATTGGGTGAAGCGAAAAAGAAAATCAGTCTTATATTTTCAAAAGGTATAATGTGCTTCTCTTGATATCACTTAAAAAAAAAAAATTTTTGCTCTCCTGGGAGAAGTCAGTTACATATGGTCACATTTGAAGAAGGTTCACACACTACAAAATATTGGTAACACAAAGAATAAGTCGAAGATCTGGTAAACCATGCATCTGAATTGTGCAAATGAGCTTAACTAGGCATAGAGGGCCTGGCTCTCTTGACTGCTTTAGACTCCAGGCAGTCATCATTAGGGTCTGTTCCACTGAAATCAGTTAAAAAAGACTCCCATTGGCCTCAGCAGGCTTTGGAGCAGGCACTCACACTTTTACACAGGAGTGCAAAATGCTACCATTCCAATGGGATAGTGTTTCACACCAACTTCGTCCATGTGTAAATGACAACACCATGTGCCAGATAGTTGGGTTTCAGACCCATATTTAGCATTTCATAGTATGAGCAAGAATTGAGAAGGTGAGCCTAATATCACCATGTTTAAATGCAACCTTGGGAGTCCTCTTCCCTGGGCTGTTGAAGGTGAAGAATATTGTGGATGTGACAGGCCTTCTCTCCCAGTGCTGGAGGGGCCAGTGGTGTCAACTAGATTAGAGGGGCAAACTTCATTTCACTGGCTCACAAGACACCTGAACTATTCTTCCTTAGTATATTAGCTTGAAAATGGCATCTCAGCAGCACCCTTGTCATTTCAATTTTTCATAAATTCTGTGTGTATGTAGAATAGGGTGACCAGATGTCCTGATTTTATAGGGACAGTCCCAATTTTTGGGTCTTTTTCTTATATAGGTTCCCCCACCCCCTGTCCTGATTTTTCACATTTGCTGTCTGGTCACCCTATTGTAGAACTGAGTTAACTCCTCTTCTATGCCAGCTGCAAGAGTCAGTCAAAGTTCTGTTGAAAAAAATGTCAACCATATGGCAATGACAGTCATAAACTGAGTCAGTTCTGTCACCCTCACCCATGTAGTGTAGTAGCCTATACCAGGGGTCGGCAACGTTTGGCACGCGGCTCGCCAGGGTAAACACCCTGGCGGGCCGGGCCAGTTTATTTACCTGCTGACGTGGCAGGTTCGGCCGATCACGGCCCCCACTGGCCGCGGTTCGCCGTCCCGGGCCAATGGGGGCAGCGGGAAGCGGCGCGGGCAAGGGATGTGCTGGCCGCGGCTTCCCACCGCCCCCATTGGCCCGGGACGGCAAACCGCGGCCAGTGGGGGCCGCGATCGGCCGAACCTGCCGCGTCAGCAGGTCAATAAACTGGCCCGGCCCGCTAGGATGCTTACCCTGGTGAGCTGCGTGCCAAACATTGCCGACCCCTGGCCTATACCATTAGTAAGAATGAAATAATTGAATAAGGAGTCCTAGCATAAGATTCCACTCAACACAAGGGCTAGGTTGTGGTTTTGCCACAAGTCCTGACTAAGAGGCAGTGAGTGTACAGTTGTGCTGGTCCAGGAGCAGACCAGGAATCAGATCGGTGTCTCAGCAAGTCATGGTTTGATGCCTGGTCACCTGCCCCACACCAGACCCATTGCTTCAAGGGGGTGTAATCTGTGCCAGTTCTATATCAGGTGCAGATTACTTCCCCCCACCCGGGTGCCAGCTGAGCAATACTGGTCAGGAGGCTAAGTTAAGACACTGCTCACCACACACCCCTGTCAACCCAACCCTGTCCACCAGTGCAAGGGGGAGAGTAATAGTCCCAGGGTGGCTGCTCATTACAGGTAACCCATGTATAGGATTAAGCACCTGATGCCCCTTGCTCCCTGTGCAGTAACACAATCTGACTGTGTGAGATGTTCACAGCTATCATTTTCATTCATTCTTTCACAAGATTTGCTAGTTCTTGTAGTTAATCATCCAAAACTGAATTTGAGCAATGCAGTACTCAGTTGAAAACTACTGAGATTCCACTGATTTTCACATCCAAACTATTAGAAAAATGTGAATTTTACAAAATGTCAATGCAAAACCAAAAATCTGATTAGGTTTACTCAGACCTTCACCTTGAAAAAAAATCTATGCACAAACCTAGTCTGAATTGATTAAACCTTCAATGGTTTAACAAGAAACATTTTGCATAACTCCACTGCATTTACCACCAAGCTAGCTACAGCAATGGTCTCTCTCACCTCAGAATCTTTCAAAGCTTTGGGCACTGTTGTTTGGAACATACAATCTATTGCTGAGTCCCTCCTTTGGCATCAAGTAGGTTCGGGTGAACCCACTTCAGAAACGAGTCTCGCCTGAGTTCCCAAACATCTCTGGCCTCTAAGAAAGAGAAAAAGGGCAATGGCTCCCATTAAGTGCACTCAGAGCATTTTAGCCCATTTGATATTTAAACCTGCTTAAGCCTATGATTTTTTTGCTCTGTTTTATCGCTTTCACAAATGTTTCAGATTTGTCTTCATTAGCAGGTTACTTCAACTGAAGGGCAATTTGACTACATGCCTTCTTGCCATTAGTATTGCTCCATCACTGCTGCTGCTTCCTTTGCCCTTGGACAGAGGAGAGTAGGCATGCAGAAAGGTACAGTACAAGAGACCTTGAACATACTCATGCACCTCCTCCCACTTCATTCTTTTTGTGCAGTACTGAAGCTCTTCTGCACACTAAGCATATTTTTCTCCCACGGTATTAAGCTTATTTCTGAAGCTATTCCTCAGAGATGATCCGTATGTGCACTGTCCTTCTTCCTGCTGACACCTTTTCTCTTCAACAACAAATTGGCTGGCTGGCTACTACCAGCCTTTAATATCTAGAGAAGCATCACTCGGCCAGCATTGTTCTGGGTTTCCTTTCAGGCTGCTTGGTTGTAGTGTATGTAGTTGGTATCATACAACTACCTTTCCCTTTCCCAGACCTGCAAGTGAATGCTGATTTTCTCTCTCTTGGTCACTGCTTTAGTCTCCACTTTCGTTCTGTGATCTTTAGCCCTGCTCAGCACAAACAGCTTGCTTTGAACACCGATATTTGCCTTCTCTGTATATACGATCACTGTAACTTATTTCACTTTCCCATTCACTGATTCAGCAGCTCAGTGTTTCCTGGCAGCAGCACCCTATATTCAGCTTCCACAGAGCAGTTCTGCCACTACTTCTCCTTGTCCTTCTGCTTGTCCCTGCAGCACTGTTATTCATTGCAGGGGGTGTTATGACACATGCTGGCTCACGGGAGCTATAGGGAGATGGCTCTACCCCCAGGAATGAGTTGCAGGAAGAGCATATTCCAGAGGAAAATTAATACAGTGCATTTATATTTTACTTTGACATTCATTACCTACCTCTGCAGCAGCTAGACATGGCCACATGCTGATCAAGACACTGACTGATAGCCTGTTCCAAGTACCCTTTCATCTGCCTGTCCCTCCAACTTGCACATACACAAGGTATCCCATTTCAGTGCACGCGGGGGAAGAAAATATGTTTTTGACAACAATTCGGGAAAATACAGTAAATACTAGTGAAAATACTATCATTTGCAATTGTAAGCAGGCAAAATATGAATTTTCACTTGCATGCAAATTTTTTTGGAAAGCATAAACAAGAGGCTGCAAACAGGGCCGGCTCCAGGCACCAGCAGAGGAAGCACGTGCCTGGGGCGGCACATGCTAAGGGGCGGCATTCTGTCCATTCTTGGGGCAGCACAGTCCGGGCAACCTTTTTTTTTGGCGCTTCGACAGTTCAGGTGGTAGTCCTAGTGGCTTTTTTGTGGGGGGGGGGCTTCGGGCGGCCAAAAATGGTAGAGCCAGTCCTGGCTGCAAACCACATAATTCTCCTCTTTCTGTTCAGCTCAAGTAAGAAACATGTTTCTCTTCTCACTTCTCTTATCTATTCATGTTACTAATACTTTTTCCTCCTTCATGCTTAGGCAGTAGCACAATGCTGAGGAGACAAAACTTGGTGCAACTCAACCACTCATTTTTTCATATAATCTCTTGAGCTATTAGTCACCCAACTTACACTATTTTAGGTAACAAATAGGCCAAGTTACCAAATTACAGTCAGCTTTGTTTTGGTTAACCAGGTAGATCTGGCCATACTTTAGGTCTTTTCTCATCTGTAATAGCCAGGTAAGCATCTTTCCAAGGCATTAGAAAGTTTTACATGCCAAAAATTTGTATTGGCTATCCCTGTCTTCTGAAATGTATGTCTGAAAATTCAAGGCACTGCCTGGAAATGACCGGTATAACACATTGCTTTTGCATACAATGAGCTATTTGGCTCGGATTTGCAAAGGAACCTGATGGAGTTAGGCACCCATATCCCATTAATATTCCCATCCTACGAGATGCCTACATCTTGCCTTCAGAAAGATAGCCATTATTTCAGCCACCCTAAAAGCTACAGCAAATAATGATCACACAATGATTTCTGCAGTAAGTGCCCTGCTGCCAATCCATCAGCTTCTCTACAGGCTCGACAGGCCAGACTGTTGAAAGGCCTGCCACCCACCGAGAGGGTAAAGCACTTTGTGAACCATGGATATAAATTCTGATAGGTGAGAAGTCTCAGCACTTAGGATCTGATCTGGCGGCTCTCACTGCAGTCAGTGGAAAGGTTCCTGTTGAGTTCTGTGGGAAGACATGTAAAGTTGTCCCAATGGCTTACTACCCTCTGTTAAATATTTATGCCTTATTTCCAGCCTTTGTTAAGCTAAATACATTGAGCTGCTTGAGTCCATCTCTATAGGGCATATTTTCTGCTCCTTTAGTTACTCTTGTGGCTTTTCTCTGAACCCTCCCAGCTTATCCACTTCCCTCTTGAATTGTGGAAACCAGACCTGGATGCAATATTCCAGTAGCTGTTGCACCAGTGCCAAATACAGAGATGATATGACCTCCCTACTCATATTTGAGTTTCCCCTTTTTACACCTCCAAGGATTTCATTAGCCCTTTTGGCTACAGCATTGCAATGGAAGCTCATATTCAGCTGATTATCAATCATGTCCCCAAGTCTTTTTTAGAGTCATAGTTTCCCAGGATAGAGTCCCCCATTATGTCAGTATGGCCTGCATTCTTTGTTCCTAGATGTATAACCTTACATTTAACTTACATTTGTTGCCTGCACAAGTAATCCAGATGGTTCTGTATCAGTGACCTGTCTGCCTCATTATATACCACTTCCCCAATCTTTGGGTCAGCTGCAAACTTTATCAGTGATGATTCTATGTTTTCTTCTAGATCATTGATAAAAATGTTAAATAGCAAGGCACCTAGAATGATTCCCTGTGGGCCCCTATTAGAAACACACTCAGTGATGATTCCCCATTTATTATTACATTTGGAGACTTATCAGTTAGCCAGTTTTCATCCATTTAACGTGTGCCTTGTTCATTTTGTATCGTTTTAGTTTTTTAATCAAAATATCCAGTAGTACCATGTTAAATGAAGTGGCTACCTTATGAGAGGAGACTAAAATCGTTGGGTTGTTTAGCCTAGAAAAAATGAAGGCCGAGAGGGGGCATGACTGCTCCATATAAATACATCAGGGCTAAACACTAAGGAGGGTGCAGAGCTACACTAAAGGACAATGTTGACACAAGAACAAATTGATATAAACTAGCCATGAATAAGTTTAGGGTAGAAATTAGGAGGAGTTTCTAACCATCATAGGAGAATGATTCTGAATCAGCCTCCCAATAAGAGTTGTGGGGGCAAACAACTTAGTTTTAAAAAGAGAGCTTGACAAATTTATGATTGGGATTGTTTATAGTGGGCAGGGTTCAGCAGCCCTGGGGGTCCCTTCCAGTTAATGTCTTATGTTCCTAAAATTCATGCTTCAGCACTTCAGTCAGTAACCTGCAGAGGTTAGTAAGGGATTTCCTCACTCCCCACCCCAATGCATTCTGGTGGTGGTGGGTATTTTGTCTCCTTCCTCTGAAGCATCAGAAATGACCACAGCTGGAGATAGGACAGTGGAGAGGTTGGATACTAAGAATTCTACCTCTTGGGTGCTCTGGGTATAACTGATATGGGGTCGGGAAGGGATTTTTCCCCATGTCAGACTTTTGCACCTTCTGAAGCGTGGGGTGCAGGTTACTTGTAGGGATCATTTGGGTATATCTCACAAACAATTTCCTGCCATTGCAGGGGCCTCAGGCATTGGTGCACCTCAGTCCCCACCTATTCTTTGCCTGTGGCACACAATAGTTTAGTGTCCTGAGGGTTGTAACACTTTGGTCTAATACTGGTTGTTGGGTGTAATGTGCAAGTGCTGGATGGTGGTGGTGGCCTGTGATATACAGGAAGTCTGACTAGATGATCTGGTGGCCCCTTCTGGCCTTAAAAACTCTGACTGTGACTCAAAATGCCTTACAGAAGTCTAAGTACATTAGCTCAACACTATTGCCCTTATCAACCAAAACTTGTATCTCAAAAAAAAGATCTCAAGTTAGTGTGACAGGATTTATTTTCCAGAAAGAGAGAGGAACAGAATTCCACAGGCAGACTCAACATTTTCGAGCTGTTCCCCTGATGATTTTTGACATTGTCGAGGAGGAAGGGGGACATTTACTGCACCTCTCCTGAATCCTGTTCTGCAGCCACAGCTTCCTCTGAAAGCGGCTTTTGCTCAGAGAAATAAGAGAGTTTAATCTCGGTATCAACCTGGGCACTTAGTTTGAAGCCGTTTCTCTTTGAGACAATCCAGTCTCCAGATCCAATCCAGAGAAACGCCTTGCCTACTTCAGTGCTCTTTACAGTTACAACCTTCTACTTGTGCAGTGCCAGATATACTATCTTTTAAAGAGCTATATAATTTGAATATATATATAGATATATATATAAACCACATTAAAAAAGGATCTTTTCCCCCTGCAGCTTATAAACATAACCTTTTCTTTCAGCTACAAATTTAGGTAATCTCTAAAGGAATCAAAGTTCTCTGAAGAGAAGGTAGTGCTCAGTTAAATACAGATGTTCAAAGCATAAAAGGGAAAGGGGAAAAAAGTGAGGCCAGGTGCTGTTCACATGGTCTGTCTCTGCAGCAATGCCCCATGAATTTGTCAAAACTCCCCTGGAGGGCAATAATTTTGTATTACCATACCAACAACCCTGTCACATAGACACTTCCAGTTTAAACATGTACAACAAGCAGAGTATATGAAATAAGGCTTTTTATTTAAAAATTACCATTAATTTCAATAAGTGGGACAGAAACTGGCAATGGGGCATGAGGAATTCTATCTTTTAGCCAGCAGTACAAAGGTCTTTTCACATTGGTATAATGGAAAGCAAAGAGTATTTGACAAAGAATGGCAACCACTTTGTACTCGAAACTGGGGGCACACACATACACGCACATTAATGACTACTTAACAGCTCTGAGAAATCCAACCTTGAAGATATTCAATTTGTCAGATAACATTGGATTCTGTTTACACTATACACACACTTTTCCTTCAGTCCCTTTTGAGGAAACTGCCAGGAACTCTACAATGATTCAAGTGCCTATTGAAACAATTTAAAAGGGAGAAAAAATGTAAAAGAATAAAAAACCTTTTACCTGGGTAGGGTATTTTGATGTGTAGTGAAACACTGACCAAGAACTCCCTTTAATAGAGCTTATAGCTTTAGTTGTACCCTATATAGTGCTTCCTTTGTTCAAGGAACTATCTGGTTTTAGTAGCTGTGAAACTTCCTTTCTTCAGTGTAATTCTCAAGAGTGGTTAATCAAGAGTTAGAGAAAAAATTATGGAGGATATTGACAATGCTCTGATCCGAACCCTAACGGATGCCAACAATCATTAACCCCTTGAGCATGGTTCAGAAGACAGTACAATACTTCGCTCCTATTTTTCAGACTCAGCATGGGGTTGCAAGCAACATCTCTCAAAAGGACCTCTTATTGTCTTGCAGCTTGCATATTAGCAGGTTACATTAAGGGAAGCTTGAAAATATATTTTAATTAACACCGATTAAAATTTTAAGATGTGAAGTAAGAACATGAATATGAACTACAATTATTATGCACACAAAAAAATGGTCCCTTGCCAAGTACAGCATAACATATACAAAAACCATTATGTGAGAAATACATACCACAACCTCACGATTATGCAAAGTTAAGGACATGAAAGTAACCTTTGGTTTGTTATGCCTTCCTAATTCAATTAAATGAGAACAAAACTAAAATGGGGATTACATTTGCAAAGGCATTTAGCATTGTTAACAGTGTCTGCCAGAAAGCATTTCTTTAGGAAGAAACAAGGGCATGGCCTTTCAAACTTTCAGTCTTCGTAATAGAAAGGGTAGAACTGACTAATGAAGAACTATGAAGCAACATTTCAAACCACAAACAGTTTATGAATTCCATTACTGAAGAATTTAACCACAAAGATACCTGGCTCTACCTTAATAGCAACAACACACACATTGCTGAAAGAAAAATGAAACACTAGGAATGCAAGGATCTTTAATTCAGTCTTCCTGCAATGCACTGATTATCTTTCCCTCTCCCACCCACCCTTTTTCCCCCCATAGCAATGGAAATTTAACACACTGCTAATCAAATAATAAATACACGTGAAGATTACAGAAATTAACTCTGGGTTATGTTAATTTAAGGTGAAATTCACTCAGTGCAGAAACCTCATGCAAGGCTCCCTCCAACACTAAAAGACAAATCTTGCTCCTGTTTTAGTTCATTGTAGTTTTCCCATCAACTTCAATGGGAGAGGGATTTGTTGCTTTGGGTTAAAGTTAGAATTCAGTGATACAGAGGTTCTCTCTTGTTAAGGTGACAGATGTTTCCTCATTAGTTGTATTTATATATATATATAAATTATATAAAATGATTTGCCAGAATTATAGGATCAGATTATAAATAAAAAATAAAATAAAAAATGCCTTATTTAAGGTCCCAGGCCTACACTGAGCTCTGTGTGGATGGCCCCATGGGTCCATATGGATTCTCATTTACCTCCAGGTGGCTCCATACAAGTGCAGGAGTACAACCATACAGAGCTCATTGCAGGAGGAGCATTTAAATTACCACTAGCATGGGCCAATTAGTATTTCTTACACAATAAAATGTGATGACTTTTGTCTTTATTAGGTTTGTGAATCGTTGGCTAATCACACCCATGAACTGCAAATTTATACAGGATTTGTTAAGTATTCACCAAATATTTTGGTCTAATAATGTTTAGACTCTGGATGGAGAGCCCTCCTTGAGCACGGTCTGCCTCAGCCTCGGAATCAGGGCACTGCTCACTCCAGTACTCACTGTTAGTTATTTGTTATTCAGTACGTGATTGGTCATATTTTAATGTTTCTGATCCTTGATTGGATGACAAATTAACAGGAGAATAGAATTTAGTGAGTGAGAGTGAAAAATGAATGAATGAAACTTTCTTTTCACCCAAAGTTATTTGTATTCAAAGGAAAATCCACAGTATTTCACTGGATTTTTACAAATTTGGGCTATTTTTCTTTCCAGTTACAGCACTCTAGCACAATGCTGCAAGGTTTAAGTCACAAATTCTGCAGGAAAACATTTATTTATTTAAAGAAAATATGGGACCAGATAGTCAACTTTTGTATATTTGCCTAGTGACATTGACTTCACTGGAACTAGGCCAATTTATAAGAATTGAGAGTCTGTCCCCATGGTTCCACTAGAATTCTTAGAATGAATTTGATGAAAATATTCATATTGGATATAGGTTTTTAAAGCAATTATAAAAATAATGTGATTGAGTCATTGATCTCCTGTCCATGGCTGTTGCTTTTGGCAATCTCAAAATTAGCTTGATCCAAAAATAGCCCAACAAATTTTGTAAACTTTCATTACTAAAATTTTCAGAAACGTAGTGAATGGGGCCTACATTTTGAATTTTGGGCTTGGAGTATAATGTATACAGCTGTAATGAGCTTGGTGCCATAGTTTCAGACACTGAACAAGCTCCAAGGCTTACAAGATTATTACTTCCTCTGCATTTTGTAACTGAGACTTCCATTTGATTCCAGGGTTAGAAAAAAAAAAGGGGGGGGGGGGGGGTTGTTGAAGAAGAAGGAAAAAGAGGAAAAAAGGAACTCTATGAAAACAAAAGTTCTCCCAAGCCATTTGGTTTGTTCCCAGAACTCAGTCACCAGCACAGCTAAGAAATAGCTGTAAGCTGGAGGAGCACTTTGGGTATTTACATGCAAATGAGCTCACAAAGCACACTCAAAAGAAAGCCTGAGATCACAGAGCAATGATTTCAGATACAGAAGCATGTGTCTGAATTTGTGCTATTTGCAAGATATTGAAAGTTTACACTGGTGCCAATTTCAGAGAAACAGCTCGTGTACGTATCCAAAGGCAGCTGCAGAAACAGCAAAAACATCTGTAAAATAGATTACCCTGTCAGAATTTTCCAGTTACTGTATATACCAAATTAAAAAAAAAAAAAAAAAAAAGACACCTGTGTGCATAAGTTTTACAACTACTAGGCACTGAAGTGAACAATGTGCTTTTTACAAAGGGAAACCAGGGATTGAAAAAGCCTGGTCAATAAAAAAACAACTATCCTGTTTTCCGTCCTTAATAAAAATGAACCCAGTTACAAATCTGAAATGAGAAGCACTATAGCCTCATTCAAGCCATTTTCTTCTGAACAGCTTACCATACCTTCAATAAAAGGTTATTTATGCATACAGTCCTCTTTACAGCTACACCGTAACACACTTTGATTTTAATAACTGCCCTGAGTCAAATGTGGCCTGGGGCATGCAAGGAACACACCACAGGAGTCGAGCTCTCCTTTTCATTTTATTACTGACCTGTTTAATCTTTATAGTGTATATCCTGTTCCTAGGGGATTGCTGTGGAAACCACAATTACAACCCAGATACAGTACCTCAAATTAAGTGACATGGAAGTTTAAATTCCTGAAAACCAGAGGCTGAACTTCTTTTTAAAAACACTTTTTTTTAAAATAAAAACAGTAGCAGCTACAAGGACTTCCGTCTTTTTATTATTTGGTGTTTTCTGTCTCAATTCCTGTATTGATATTCAATTACTACCCAGCAGGTTGCATTATGTAGTAGTGACAAACCATATATATTTGACAATGCTGTAAACAAACAGGAAAGACATCTTGTAAAACACTTGCAAGCAAATCCATTGTTAAGGAGGTTTATTTTCAGATCTAGCAAGCTGGTATTGTTTCTTCTCACTGCTGATTTAAAGCTTACAGATATGTAATGATTCCCTTATGCTACCTTGCAGCATTTACTTTAGCAATGGATAGCGGGTCATTTTTGTTATTTTTAATATAAAAACAGGAACGAGACAGCAAAAAACACACTGCCTTTTGATTCCTTCTGGAAACGTCTACAAATTAAAATATTTTTCAGATACTCCAAGTATCCCTCATTCCAGCATAACCTGCTTCTATATCATCCTACTGATAACGAAAAATTGTTACTGACATCTCATTCTATTTAGTATTGTTTACAGTACTTGTACAGAAAAGCTGGGGCTAAATGTAATTTATGCAACCTAGGCTCTAAGATGATGATGCTTTTGGTTGCCTGAAAAACACTATATTGTTTTCTCTCCCCCCCCACCTCTCCAAATCTCTGTCCTTTGCTACTCATTCACTGTAGGCATTTGTCTGCTGAGAAAATAGAGGCTGACAGGGAAGGTCATGGTGACCAATTGTAAGTCCCAGCATACAAATGTGCCTTTTAGCTATTGGCTCCACAAACAGTGACCGTGTCCTATTATTGATAAAACTCTAATGTATCTTCATTCCAGAAAACAACTGCTTCCAAGGTTGCTCCGTGAAAGCAAGCAGTCAGAATGTTGAAGAATTCTAAAAGTTGGCATTCTCCTGAAGATTAAAAGATAATAACACTTCTATTAGAATCACTCTGCTACGCTGTATTGATCTCATCAGGGAGGCCACTGCAGGTCTAATATGAACAGAGCAGTTTTAGAATTAATCACAGGGGGTTTTATTACGGTTCATAGGGCTCCTCATTCAAATTGCATCGTTTGCAATATTTATGGCCTAGATTGGTTGCCATTATTAAGTGCAAGTGTGCCACATGGCGCCTGGCCTGCTGTGTTAAAGCACAAAGTCATTCTTCAAAAGTAAATCTTATCTAAACTATGCACAAAAAAGCCAATTACTTTTTGATTTACATTTTAATTTCACATTCTATTTTCCCCTTATATACAGAATCCTTATTCAATCTTAGTTTTGGGTTAACCAGCATAGGCATACAAGCTACACATCCCAGTTTTAAGCAGCCCATTAGAGCATATTAATGCTCTCTGCTCTGAAAGATATATATTTGGTCAGCTCTGAGCTACAATTTCTCTATGGGAGAAGCAAAGAAAGAAAAGGAAGAAACACAATACCCTGGAAAGGCTATCGACTGACCACTGAGCCTGAAGATAAAATTGCATCATTAAGGTTCACATCTTTGCTTCTACACTGGAAAGTGAAATAGGCATTTGGCCACGACATTGCAATCCCTCACCGCTCACCTGCAGAAATAATTTAAGGTATTGCTATTTAATTTCTGCTTGAATATTTTTATCCACTTTGTTTATGCGCAAATCAGCTTCCCTCTTAACACCTCTAAAAACGATTTCCTTGCATGGCAGCAACACAAGCTCTGGTCAAAGAAGAGGTGAGCAATTACATGCACCCCTGCTGTTGAGTTCAGTTAATAAACTGTTTACAGTCCTGGCAAAAGTTTGTTTTCTAAACCACTAAGAGCTTTATAAAGCATTCTTCTTTCCCAGACCATAAATGCCAGCACAGTCAAAAGAGTTCCAGGAACCTGCAAATAGGAATAAAGGTTGAGCCCTGCCAGAACTAAATTGGGGTAGATGGATGGATGTTTTCGATCATGCCACTATCTAGCTATGTTATTGTCAAATTATATAGAAAACATCCCCCAAAACATCACATACAGGAACAAGAGCAAGCACAGCAGTACAATTCACTGGACTAGGAGCCAGGGAACCTGGGTTCTCTTCCTGATTTTGGACTGATACACTGTAAGGCCTTGGGCAAGTCACTTACCATCCGTGACTCAGTTTCCTCATATATCAAATATGGATAATGACACTTATTCTCCCTTTGTAAAGAGCTATGTAAGTATTACTAAGCTGGTATAACTGCATATTCTCCCCCCACTGACTATGTGAAACACATATGAGAGTTAGAGGGATGTACATGCAAAGATATAATTATAATTAAAGATACCCAAATTGCAGCAATCTTTCAGATCACCATGTCTTCTCTAGGATAAATACTTTTGTCATTTGATCAATTTACCAGGTTGTTTTATGCTACAAAGGGCATCCACCAGAGGTTATTGCTCTTCCTTCTTGCGGGGAAGCCCTAGAGATAGGGGAAAGCCATGAACATCCAGCTCTTTACTTCTCCAGAGTTCAGAGATGTACTTATCAGATCTCAGGCTTTGGTTTGGGCACACATCTGAAAACTCTAAGCACTATTTCCAATTTTGATTGCATTTAAATATATCCATAATATCCTCTGGTTTTCTGCAACTTAATACAGCATCTGTTTCTGTGTTTATCTCACCGGTAGAAATTTGGCCATAAGCATTTGTTGTTTTGAATAGTTCTGGGTTTGATTTGGAGATACATAATGTGACAAAGTTCCTCCTCTATCTTGGTGGGTCCTGCGCTTATTGGTGGATTTTCTTGCCTCAGAGATTCACCATGTGGGTTGGGGAACAGCCCAGAGACCTTCCCCTCTGGGAGAACCCACAGTCCAGGTCAATTGGGAGGTTTGGGGGGAACCTGGGCCCGCCCTCTACTCCGGGTTCCAGCCCAGGCCCCTGTGCACTGCAGCTGTCTATAGTGCCGCCTGTAACAGCTGCATGACAGCTACAACTCCCTGGGCTACTTCCCCATGGCCTCCTCCAAACACCTTCTTTATTCTCACCACAGGACCTTCCTCCTGGTTTCTGATAATGCTTGTGCTCCTCAGTCCTCCAGCAGCACGCCCTCTCACTCTCTGCTCCTTGTGCCTCATACTCACACCACAAACTGAAGTGAGCTCCTTTTCAAACCCAGGTGCCCTGATTAGCCTGCCTTAATTGATTCTAGCAGCTTCTTCTTAATTGGCTCCAGGTGTCCTAATTAGCCTGCCTGCCTTAACTGGTTCCAGCAGGTTCCTGATTACTCTAGTGCAGCCCCTGCTCTGGTCACTCAGGGAACAGAAAACTACTCATCCAGTGACCAGTATATTTGCCCTCTACCAGATTCCTGTACCCCACTGGTCTGGGTCTGTCACAATAATAAAACATCACCCCCATGCAGGGGATCCTCTGTCGTTATCCCCAGTATTTTTCATTCTCTCTGCTTCTGGCCACCAGTGGTCCTGGAGAAAGGATGAAGAGAAGGGGAGAAAATGGGCAAATCTGGTGTGTTTTCTCTTTTCAGAGCACAACAGTTGAGCTACAACCTTTAACACTGATTTAAGGTTCAGGATTGTAATATGAGGTTTTAATCCATTCTACTGGGAAATACATTTTTCCTAAAATTGAAAATAGGAAGGATCAATTTACCCAGTCAACAGTAATTTCTGCATTAAGTTATAAACTATTTTGCTCTCCCCCTCCCCTTTTGTTTTACCAATAATGTGTTACAGCCTTTTCCAAAGGCCATCAAAGTCAATGGGAGTCTTTTGGATGACTTCATTGGGCTTTGGACCAGGATTGAACTAGGTTGAAATTTTCAAAAGCATAAGAATCTGTGCACCTAATTTCCATAAAAAATTAATCATTAAACCATATTAAAATGAATGGGAATTGTTGGCCAAAATCCCCCAAATGGCTTTGAAAAAATATCATTGTCTGAACCCATTCTATTTGTGAGAAAGACTATGATGAAAATCATTGACTTTAAGGGCTTAATCATGTGCATAAAGCTACGCACATGCTTAAGTACTTTGCTGGGCAGGGGTCTAAGTAAGAAAATTATAGATAATCAGATGTACAATACAAAAAAACCCAAGTGTATTGTATTCACATTTTTTTTTCAACAGGAAACCAGTACAGGGCAATGCATTCTGAAACTTGTCTGGGAAAAAAAGATGAATCAGCAAATCTCCCCAGAGGATTGGCAAGATATAATGGTAGGCACAAGTTCCCTCTCCTGAAGTGAATGCAAGAGGAAAGTTATGATTAGATATTTTCACACATTGGTCTTACAAAGTAAAATAGTTGCAAAAAATGCACAGCAAACTGCTGGAGGGAATGCAATGGGATAAGGAATCCATGTCATGTCTTCTGGGATTGTCCCATACTGAAAGGTTTCTTATCAGAGGTTAGAAGGGTGAAGCAAGAGTTATTTCAGACAGATATTCACCAATTTTCTATTTGCCTATTTTTAGGGAAATATCCTGATTTTCTGAAATTAAATAAAGACAATACCTGTTTAGAATCCTGTGTGACTGCAGCCCATGTGTGTGTATTTATAGTTGTAAAAATAAAAATAAATCCTTGCTGTAGAAATAAGTTTAACAAGAATAAAAGAATTAAGAGAAATGGAACAACTCACTGGTTGTCTTGATCAATAACTGATCTGTGTGAGAAAAAATGGACCAACTGGGATGAAGTGAAAATCAAAACAATATACATTATTTTTATAATAATAATAATTAATAATACACACACACACACACACACTTTAACTCCATAACCTATAATTGCTGTAATGTCTTATCCACCAAATCTGAGACCTTCTCATCTAATAAGAAAACATCATGCTCTGAAAATAAAAATAAATTAGTAATTAAAACCCAAGCAACCTAACCTGCAGCCCTCCCCCCCCTTTGCCCTACCATAGAGAGGGGTAACACACAACAGCAAGCAATAACAGCTACACATAATACAGGGCAAGAAGACACGAATACAGAAGGAGCAAAAAAGAGTAAATGGCCCATTCATACCACTGTTGTGCCACTGTATTGTTAAGGGCTGAGAACAAAACCACATGTTCAGCTTTGCACAGTTGATACCACAGAGGCCCTATTCACACCCAATGGAAGTGTACTGAGTGGGGTAGAGTCCCCTGAAATGTGTTGGCTACATCTCTTTTCAATCATCTCTGTAACAGATACCTCCATTTGGTTCGTGCCATGCATGTTCCCATGCAATAGTGGCTGACACAGACATGGATTGTCCCTCCTGCTCCTCTGTGTCAGCCTCTTACTCTAGGTACTGGTCGCGACACCCACCTCTCAAGAGAGCACCACTTGTGCACTTAAGTCTTCTTTTCTTTCCTTTGCCATAGCTACAAACAGAAAGAAACAAAGCCAAGTCAAGCCAGCAATGGCAGTAACGCCTCTTCTTGGCCCATCACACAGTCTTCAGGTGCCAGGAGTAAATGTACTTCTCACGTTTTCACATTCAGTTATTTAATTAATAGGGCACATGGCACTGGATCTAACTGCTACCTTTCTCAATACTGGAGGATACTGTCTTTAGATGCCTGATGGATTTTTTTTTTTAATAATCTAAATAGGGGAGTGCAAAAGTGTTCTCTTTTATTGAACAGTGTTCTGGTCGGAATAGACTCCAAGGAGTCTGTTGGGTGGATCTTTTGCTGCACCACTCATTTATGGCTCAGTCAAATTGCATGGATCCTTTGAAAACCCACTGGAGTATTTTAAGTATTTCCCCACACATGTTACTGTCACTTGTGCACTCACTGCCTCTTCTTTCTACTACAATGGTCCTGTTACTATAGTTCTCTGCCCAGTGCCATCACAAAGATTCGATATGGTTATGGACCAAAACTTTAGATCCCAATGAGAGTAAAACTTCCAAACTTTGAGATTTGAACCTATGTTTAACCAAAAGCCATGCATCAGTCTCAACCGGGGGGAAGAGGGAGAGGAGGGTATCCCTTTGAAATCAGTACACATGACCAGAGTGACATTCTTAGGGATGACTTGGCTCAATTTTACAACCCTGTTACAGATACTGCATGTGACATCTCCAGTCTCCTTTCTTTTCTATTGAACTTTTCTGACCTAGCCAAATATTTTCCAAATAAGAGGACTGAACACAGGTATCGTCTGGATCACATCACAGCATCCTCTTGTTTGTCCATTCCTACAAGTTGGCCTACTAATATATCATATTGACTGCCATTGTCGCTTGTGACAGGTTTGAACTTACATATCCGGAGGAAAGATTAGGTTATTAATTCATTTTGAAACCTTGCTCCAAGATATTCAGACTTTTTAAAAAGTGATGGATGACCATCATTCAGGATAAAGAAAATTGTATTAGTGCTGAGAAGCCAAAAAAATTTCAGTTCCAAATAACAGACTATAAGCAAAATCTTAAAAATATGGCCATCAAGTTTGCATTAACATTTAAATTCAAATTCAGTCACATATTACTAACTAGTGTCTGATTTAAGAATATATTTTAATACTTAAGAATGCAAAGTCAGTCTATCACATGGCTTAGAGCAACGTATTGCCTAATAGAATATGATTTTTGAGAGACAGCTGAGGACAAGAGCAAAATTTTCAACAGGTTTCTCTGGTGGTGCCTACAATATTTGCAGGTCTATCTACGTGTGTGCAGAAAACCTCACATTTGTCTACACAAACCAAGTACCTGCATTCCTTATTAACCATCTTCCATGCACAGATGTGGGGTTTTCTGTATGCAGATATAGGCATCTGAAAATACAGACAGAGCAATTTAGAAGGTCCATTCAAAATTTGAACCCGTGTCCAAAGCCATGTATCCAACCTATATTGGCTGTATGTATTTCACTAGTGATGTCACAACCATGCATTTCCAACTTTGCACAGCAAGGACCTCATCACTGAAAATTTTTTAAATCAAACTGGAAATCCTTAGTGTAACTTCAACCCCTGCTATACTTTTCAGTCACTTTTGGTAGAGTTTGCAGTGCAAGGAGAAGTTAAAAGTCCATCAGTTACCTATGTTTTCTTTAGTGGAACACACACACACTCACTCACTCTCATTGCATTGCACAGGACTACTTTCTTATAAGAGCTCATCTATTTTCTTTCCTAGGAAATAATACTCTTTGGCTCCATGATGTTAGGTACACACCGAACACAGTCATAGCAAGTAACTGTTCAGACAGAAGTAATTTCTCTTTTTATTTGTGTGTCACAGGGACAATGGGTCCTTTAAGGGGTTTGGGTACATAGCAAGGGACAGAATGTGACCAGAAACCTGGCCTGCTGGGAAATATAAGGGCAGAGACTTAAGGGAGAACAAACCTAGGAGGAGATGCTCCATTAAAGAGTAGGAGAACAGTCAAGAAAGGATAAGTGAGGAAGCCAGGCTGAACACAGAGAAAGCACCATTAGAAGAAAAGACAAGGCAATTTGCATTATGGTGGCAGATAGTCCAATTGTTTAGAGGTTCAAGGCTGGGAGGCCATAGTAAAGGGTCGGTGTGCGTTCCCCTGTGCTGCCACACACATTTATAGGATGTCCATCACAACAGTATCTGGGAGCTATTTACATGGCTTGTATTGGAAACTATTAAAATTTACAGATGTGCCTGTCTTGTGGCCTCCCAAAGATATTAAGAAAAGCAAACAGCCAATAGTAGACAAAGAAACCCTGAACCCAGATCCCATTCTAGATGTGGCCACGCTGGGGCTTAGATATATCTTGAAAGGATGAATTTTTAAAGGGATTGGGTCTGTTGCCAGGAGTGTCCAGGCTCCAACTCACAGGAGTTGGGACAGATAGCTCAAGTACATCCAGTGAACAACTCAGATGGTATGCTAGGGTTGCAGACTGTATTTCTGCAAAGGAAATCCTTAATAGTCCAAGTTACTTAAAAGACTTTCTAGACTATTTAGAGCTTTGCAAATAGTGACCAGCACCATTAATTTTACCATTTAGCTCTCAACACATCAAAGCATGCCCCAATGGCTCAGTAATGCACAACAGTTGAAACATACTGCTTGAGTGTAAATTGTAATCCCTTGCTATTAAGGAGAACTAATCTACTTGAATGTGTTATATGTTTGAGATCCTCATTAGTGCCAAAACCATTAAACATGAACTGCAGGGGTGTTTTAATAAAATTGTGTTATGGAAAATAGCTATCTTTGCTATAAAAAAGCATGGCAATTTTGCATTTGCTTGGTAGCAGAGCCCTGTACTGTAACAATATGGAACTGATGAACGTTCCATTTTGCAGTACCAATCAGTATAAATGTGTTCTTTCAAAGTGTTTATTTAATAGATGTTAAGAGTGGATTTTACAAAGGAATTCAGATTAGCCAGGTCTGACTGAACTGCGTATGTTTTTCTTTCAAATATTAAGACAGTGGCTGAACAAGAGAATATTTAGGATTCTGCATGTGGGAGGAGAGAAACAGTGAGTTATATTTTAACACTGCAAATCCATTTTTTTTTCCAGAAAACAGATACATAATAAAAATTACAGATAACTATTTTAATAAAGATTAAAGTATGGTAAAATGAGCGGTTCCTTTGGTGAAAACGTATATGGTACCACTTTCTTTTTATCATGCTTGGTAATTTTACATAAAACAATGATTTCATAATAATTATAGAGGTACCACCCCCCCCACACACACACAAGATACTCTCTTGATCTTGCAGCCATACAGTCTTCACCTAAACATTTTGAGCCACATTCTCAGCTGGTATAAATCCATATAGCTCCACTGCTTTTAAAGGTTTACAAGTCATCAAAAATTACTGTTTGTCAGAACTTGGCAAAGTCTACAATACATATAGATTTGTTATTTTACTGTCATCAAAAATAAAAAGTGATTTAACTATTTTAATGTTCAGAGGAAAGAAAAATATTCAATTTCTCTGGTTTCTGATGCCTGTTTATGTTCTGATGCCATCCAAGACAGATTATTATTTGTTTGAATTATGGTAGCACCAGAAAGTTCCAAACAGGGATTGGGGCCCCCTTTGTGCTAGGCACTATAGAAACATATAATGAAGAGACAGTTTCTGCCCCAAAGGGCTTTAGTCTATGTATATGATGAGGGATAAGAACTTAATCATTTGTGTAAATTTAACCACCTAAGTAGTCTTGTTGCATCAGTTGAACTACTCACATGCTTAAAGTTACGCACGTACTTAAGTGTTTTGCTGGATCAGGTAATAAATGACTTGTTCAGGATCACATAGTGAGTCTATGCTAGAGCCAGGTATTGAATGCAGATCTCCTGAGCCCAAACCAAGACCTTAGCCAAAAGACTTCCTTCCTCTCAGAATACTCTCTTATGTGGGATACTTCAATATCCCTTTATTTCTTCATTCCCATTCAATGTTTACATGAAGGGAAAATGGATAGTTTATTTAGGAGGGGCTTGGGGCTACTGTGCCACCAGTACATGAATCAAAAAGTCAAACACGCCCGTATGACATGACACCATCACACTATAAATAGCTCTAATTACAATATGAGAATCAAATCTATGTAGTTCAGTCCCAAATCATAGCCCCAGGATTCCAGTGATGAAGCACGGGGATGGTCTAAGGACCTCACCTGGGGATAATCCAGCCCCAGAGAGACCAGGATAATGCTGGCTCAGAGCAGTCTTTACAAGCCCAAGTTAGATGTACTTTAGTGCACTAGTCCAAAGTACAGGATACAATCCTCTATATGGTTACTTCCCAGTCTCTTTCTGCTTTTTTAACCTTGTATCAGATAAAGGTGGAACTATAAAAAGTCCATTAAAAAGAGTCACATGCATATACCACCATTCATGCACTATTTAATTTGGGATAAGTTTTAGCATCATTTTTGACCAGGCGCTACCGAACGAATGCTGAGCATTGGCGGCTACACAATCTGCATAGATTATTTATCGTGCCCTTATTTATTTCATGACATCCTGGTGACCTGGAGACTTGATTATTGTCATTCCCTGCATGCTGGTTTATCAGTGAGGCTGATCCGCAGCTGGTTCAGAATGGAGCTGCATGATTGCTTATGGGATTGAGCTATCGTGATCATATTCAGAGGCTTTGTGTTCTTTACATATCCATCTGCTTTGTGTGTGTGTGTTTTTTTGTTTTTGTTTTTGTTTTTACACTGGGTTCTTCACATTTATATATTCACCCTCTTTGTGCTCTTTACATTGGTTGCCTACGAAGTGGCAGATTCACTTTAAATTAGCTTTAACGGTTTATAAAGCTGTAAATCGGACTGGCCCTGGCTATCTTTGAGATCTCTTCCAAGAGTCTCCCACCTGACAGGTTTTTGTGCTCACATGCCACCCCTGTTGTGTTGGAAGCCAGTAGGCGATGGAGCTTTGCCCTGACAGTGTGGAACTCACTCCTCCCTTAAATCTGGCTTATTGTTTTATTCTTACCGTTTTGTCAACCCCCCTTGTTTGGAATTGTCTCAAGCCTGGGGTTCTTTTTATGCAATGAGAAATTGTTTTTGCGATTGTTGTTCAGCACCCTGAGCACTTAGGGATGTGTGGGGGAGGTGCTTTACCAATAAAAATACTACTATGTGAAAAGTAACACTGACATTTTTACTAGATATGGATGTTAAACCTGAGGGCGGCTTTAGACACTGGCAAGATGGAAGAAATCCAGAATGAGCTGTCCCCAATCAACAATCTGACAATACATCATTTAAAGAAAAAAAAAAGTTTTAAATTGTTAGCTCTACTTATTATATGCTTGACTAATTCCTTGAACAGAAGAAAGCCATGCATGACTATATAGGAGATATAGAAAGCAGATGATATACTGACTTTCCCTTGGTGGAATCTGATTGCTAGTTTCTATAAAAATGAAAACTTATTTGAATGATAAAGGCAAAGATGAAAAGCCAGTTAACCTCCTACTTTATTAGAAAATGAAAAGATGTATACAACGAGAAAGGGCTTGAACTGGGCTTTGGATGGAATTATAAGCTAATGCCTCCATTCCCTACAAAGTGAATCAGAAAGGTGGGCGTGATTATACATTTCCTTGTTTTAAGTTCAGTGCAGGTGTTGAGGTTGGCAGAAGTTGATTGGGAATACATGGACTGAGATTGATTTTCATCTCTCCACTGGGAGATGTTCACACAAGGTGTACTACTTTGGGGTGTTGTACTCTGCCATTGTCCTTAATTATTTCTGACTCCCTCTGCCCCATTAAGCTGTGATCTTCATGTAGGGACTACATCTAAAAAGCCAGTCTTCTTTATCTTTTAGAACAAAGTGTGGACTGAACGCATTCAAAATCTCCTCAGCAGTATTACTGCAAAGGGATTTATTTTTTAAAAATGTCAACAACAAATAATAATGTTGTACTAGAACACATCCATTCATGAGATGATCTGAAATCCCTTTAGATCCATATGCTACCCCAGGGGAACTGAAGCACAGGGAGGTCAAGTGATTTGACCTATATCATATAAGTCACCAATAGAATATAGGTCTTCACTGCAGAGTTAACTCATGCTCTTACTATGGTGTTGTCCCCCGCCCATCTACACACAAAACCCTCTCACCTGAGTTTGGTAGTGCTTTAAACCCTGGCCCAGATGGAGGTCTAGACAAACTCTTGAATGCTGCTTTCACTTGGGCTGGTAACCCATCCAGTTTGCAGTGAGGATGCAAGCTAAATCACTTGAGTGCAGATAGTCTTCCAATGCCTTCCAACAAAACCCCCTTGTGATCACAAGAGCAAACAAGTTCTCCTACAATTCACTGGGAAAGAAACAGAGAGCAAGTCAGCTTACCGAAGCACAAAGAACCATAGGCTATACCCCCAGAAGTCCTAGAAACAGACAGGTGAGTGCAGCACCAGTGAGGACACAATTACTTGGGTAGGGCTATCCAGTGTGGCTGATCTCACTGGAGATAAGCTAACTCAGGTGCCAATCACCCAAGTTTACTGCTCTGTGAAGAAACAACGAGGGTGGGAAATAGGATCCCAAAGTCAGATGGTGTAAACTTATGTAGCTTCCAATGACTTCTATGGAGCTACACTATGGATACCAACTGAGAATTTAGGCCCCAGCCATCCAGCTGTAATCATAGACAGCACTTTTTTGTTAGCCCCTTGATTCATGTTCGATCTACTGTCAACTGAGACACTAATCCTTGTAATCGAGCATACTTTTTCTACAGAGTTTGATAAGTTAATTATTTGAGGTAGACAAGTTGTTATTCTAAAGCCATTGTTTTGTGATAACAGTACAATTACCAAGTTATTTACACTTACTCTTATTTATCTGGTATCATGCAAAAAAGTCACACTCTACATATGTATTGCCTGTCTGCATATGTCAAATTATCAACTGCCAATTTACATTGGTAGTACTCCTTTCATCAGTGGTAATGAATCATTACTGCTAGCATATGGGCACACATCATGTGTGTGATTATACTTTTGCCCTCTGATAAATATCTGAAGATATATTTACTAAAATTTTAGATAAAGAGATTCATCATCAAACATTATGTATGCCTACCATTATTTGTTTGTATATACAATCTGCATCCTGGGCATGGAAGGTTCAGATGGCCGAGGGGATTATATTTTTAAAAATTATTTTGTATTATTATTAATTCAACCAGTTGAAGCTGCTGGAAGCAGAGCTCCTGTCATAAGTGCTAATGCAAAAAGCGTTAGGAAAAATTCCCACAGTGGAGGTGTGCAAAAATGTTCACACATAAAATGGTGACATTTCACTTTTCATCAGTTTCATGGGTAGCTGAAAAGTCCCATTTAGGCTCAGGTCAGCTAGATAACAAACATGAGAGGGGGAAAAGGCAGCCTTCTATTTTTGCTCATTTGATCTCCATTTAAATTCTATCTAATGACCAGGTTCTGCCACCTTCACTCACTCTGAGTAGCACCTGATTCCACAAGTAGTCCCAGTGAAGTGACTAGGGCTGCTTGTAGAGTAAGAGGCCATTCAATGAGAGGAAGGGTATCAATCGGGCTATGTGTGATCAGCAAACCCACTACTACAAGAATGAAGGAAGGAGCCCAGTCAAAGAAGGGAATGGAGGGGTGGGGAAGTGGGGGGAAGATTCCACACACTGTTACCCCAGAATAAATCTAGAGCAACTAAACTAAGACCTAGAATTAAGCCCAAACCTTTTAAAGTGTAGCAATGTTATCCTAATTTTTTTGTCTAGTTCCTCAGCTTTATTTTTGTAGAAGTTCTAAAGGGTGAGCAATAGAACTATAGACCATGCAAGTGGACAGAAGAATTAGAAAGCTAAAAAAGTGAATAAAATTAAAATGAGAAATATTAATGACCCTTGTTCTCTAACTTCCTACTCAACCTGTATAAAAGGAACAGGAAGAATTGATACTAGTCACCCTTTTGTACCCTGCTGTCATTAATGGGTGTTATATGTATCCTACAATGGGTAAAAAGGGTAATTTTAAGGCACTCACGTAATTCATTCAGGGAAAAGGAAAGGGTGCATTTCAGGAAGTCATACTTCAGAAAAGCTAAAGGATGACCACATACGCAACTAGGAGTAGTAGAATTATTGTGAGCTTTGCAATAGCTAAGTACGGCACACTAGGGCTTGGACTACACAGTTTTTATCCTGGCATAAATAAGGGGTATGATTTTTTAACCGATATAGTTAATATCAGTACAACCCTCTAGTGTGGATGCAGTTGTACTGGTACAAGTGGGCTTAGGCCATGTCTACATTACAAACTTTGGTTGACAAGTTACATCCGTATAAGGCCGCTGCAGTTAGTATATTGCTTGTGTGCATACACAGTTGGCTTCTTGGGTCGGCACAGTGTATACACACCAGGAGTGCTTGTGTCAATGTACAGTGTGGTGCACCATGTGTAGATATCCCAGCGTGCAACCTGCCATTATTTACAGTGCATTGTCCTTTGGGAAGTCATGCTAGTGCACAGTGGGGCAGAAATGAGTCACACAGGGTGACTGAGAAGAAAAGGTCATCTTCCCAACATGCAACTGTCTCCATCCCATGATATCATCTACACCCCACAATTTTCCCTTCTTTTTTAAAAAAATCCCACAAACCCACTTGCCCCTCCTTGCTTGTAACCCTCTCTGTCAGAAAGATACAGCCTGCACCGCTCTGTGCTATTTTCATAAGTGTTGCAAACACAGGACGCACAATCCTCCAGTATTTGCAGAGTTGTAAGAGGAACCCAATCAGTGAGGAACACAATGATTTCTTGGAGGACATATTGGTGTGGGACATAGTGAAAACCAATTCAAGGTGTTCAAGGAACAGCTGCAGATAGTGGAGTGCTGCTTCTGGGCCCAAGATAAAAAACAATGACTGATGGGATTGCATTGTAACACAGGCTTGGTATGAGCAGTGGCTGCAGAACTTTTGGACATGCAAGGCCACATTTCTGGATCTGTGTACCAAGCTCACCCCAGCCCCCCAGTGCATGGACACCAAAATGAGAGCTTCTCCAACAATGGAGAAACTGACAATGTTGTCAGTGGGAAATCATTTTGAAGTTGTAAAATCCACTGTGGCGGCTGCTGTCATTTAAGTGTGCAGGTCTCCTGCTATGCAGAACTGTATCTAAGCAATGGATGGATTTGCAGTAATGGGGTTCCCGAACTGTGGTGGAACAATAGATGTCTCACATATTGCTATTTTAGCACCAGACCACTTTAGCACACAGTATCTCAATAGAAAGGGCTACTTTTCTATGGTTCTGCAAGCATTGGAGTATCACCATGGCCACTTCACCAACATTAGTGCTGGCTGGTCAAGGAAGATACATGGTGCTCACATCTTTAAGAACACAGGACTGTTCAGAAAGCTGGGACTTACCATAGGCAATATTGATATACTAATAGTGATCCTGGGGGACCCAGCCTACTCCCTTGGATCATGAAGCTGTACACCAGCCACTTCAGAAGCACAAAGGAAAGATTCAACTACCGGCTCAGTAGATGTAGAATGATAGCTGAACGTGCTTTTGGTAGATTGAAGGAAGACTGGCGTTGTTTACTCACACGATTGGATCTCAGTGAAAAAAACATCGCAATGATTATAGCTGCCTGCTATGTCCTGCATAATATCTGTGAAGTTAAGGGGAAAAGCTGCCACCAGGGTGGACGGCAAAAGGTGGAGTGGCTGTCTGCTGAGTTTGAAAAGCCAGACGCATAGGCTATTAGAGGAGCTTAACTCAGAGCTACCTAGCTCAGGGAGACTTTGAAAGAGCACTTTAACAGTGAGCCACAGTAATGCATTGTGGTGTCCTCTGCTCTACCTGGCCCTGCTGTGTTGGGTCTGTTAGGAATTTTGTGGTGCTTGGTGTAAAACTATGAATATAACACTGTCCAAGTGTGTAATTTTGTGTTGCCTGCTGTACATTTATGATTATTACATTGTGTGTCACTGATCCTAGGAGTTGTGTCACACTGTACAGTAACAAGTCAGTCAGTGCTTTCAGAACTTAATAAATTAAGAACTTAAAGTGAAAGAACAATCACATCCATTTTACCTACACATACAGCAACTGTGGCTTTCACAGGTCAGTGTATGGTATGTGAAGCTGTGCTTGTCCTTAGTGTTCCCTGGGGTGGAGTGGTAAGGGTAGGAATGCAGCCCCGGATGCCACGTGGAATGTTGAAGGAAGGTGTAGGGCGCTGATGTAATGGAGTTCTCCATAGACTGAAAGGGGGATTGAGCCCAGGCCTGTTGAGCTTGTATGTCCACAAGAGTCTACAGTATCTGTGTTTGCTGCTGGAGAAGCCCTATTATGTCCTGGTGCATCTCCCTCTTCTTTTCCTGCTGGGACTAATGGGCCTTTCTCCTGTCTTCTCTTTCCTTCTCCAGGCTGTCTACAGTGTCCACCCTCCAAGTTCTTTGTTCACGATCTGATGCAGCACTGGCTTTCAGGATCTCATTGAACGTGGCTCAGGCACATTACTTAGGTGTGGAGGGGGAATCCCTTAAGGCTGCTACTGCAGCAGCTGCAGATAAAACACAGACTTACCCCTGTCAGTACAGTCACAACCGCAAGTGGGAGTTAAGATTCAGAACTCCCTTCACTTGCTCCCCTCAAGTTTTAAGCAAGACATGCTTAGTGACACTTCTGCTTTGGAATGCTTGTGCATGGCACCTCTCCCAGTGCCAGCCATGGTTGGGGGGGGGTGAGGAAAATGAGGAGGGAATTGCTTGGTTACATGACACGATGAGTATAGGGCAGTGCCACTGAATACCGGCACGATTTTCCACCAGCGGTGGCTATGTTAGCTGGTATCTCACTCCTGAGGTTAACCAGGGCACCGCTGCTGCTGGCATCCTGAAGCTGCCCAGGCCCATATGTTGCTAGCCTGTGTACTGCAGTGCTGCCTGCTGAAGTTTTTGTCAACTGGCGTGGAGCAATGTTCTACTGTGGAGGGAGAAGTAAGGCTGCGATCCCTAGATGCCAGGAGGATTCAAGGGACATCACGCTGTACATGAACAAACTGCTCTGCATGGTCCTCCCCCCACTTAACTCTACAGGGGAATGAAAAGCAGATAACTGTACCTCTTTGTTGTACTTCCTGCTCTTCTAGTAAGAGTAAATAAATGAAAAGTCAATAGCTGTGTCCTGTTAAGCTGGGGACATCATCAATACATCATTGTAATGGGAATGTATTTACATATTCACCCCAGGTTTCTTCCCCTGCATTGGGCTCACCCGTGCTTGGTTGCCAGGACTGACTGGACTGCGGTGGAGTCTCATACAGGCTCTGGTTTGCGGGACAGCTGGACCCCCTCACATGTCTCCCATCCTACTCCTCCACTTTCTCCTCCTTCTCCTCCCCCCTTCAAACCAGGGGCTTGTGACTTGATCTGAGATATATCCACGGACTCCATGAAGCATGGCATGCAGCTCTTTGTAAAAGCAGCAGGTCTGCGCCTTGGCACCAGATGGACTGTTCGCCTCCTGGGCCTTCTGATACGCCTGATGCATGCAGTTCCTTCATCTTCACTGCTGCTGGTCCCTGTCATGCCCCTTCTCCTGCAGCCCCCCATCCAATCTGCTTGTAGATGGCTATGTTTCTTCGGCTGGTCCATGACTGTGCCTACAGAGCCTCTTATCCCCACGGGCCCGGGGGATCCAATATCTCCTGTCTACTCTAAGCCAGAGCATGTCTGGAGTGTGTAGCTGGCATGTCCAGCTGGGCACAAAAATGACAAATTGGTAGGTGTGCTCAGTAAGCTGGACAAATCAGGAAACGGCATTTTTAAAATGTGCAGGGCTTTAAAGGGGAGTGGTACCTTCCAGTCTCCCTGAAACCGGAACAGCATTATTCACAAGTGTGACCAGAGTGGTCCGTGTCAGGCATCGCAGGACAGTTGCTGGAGGACTGTTAGGGTCTGTGTCTACACTCTCACTTCATCAACCTCAATACATCAATCATGGCTCAACGCTGCTGCTTGGGGGGTAGGGGGGGTTGTGTTACTATGTCAGTGTAACAGGGCACTTACATCAGTGGGAGACAAATTTAAGTGTAGACACATGCACAGCCAGGTCGATGCAAGGCGACTTACGTCAATCTAACTACACCAGGCCTTAGTCCCCTTCTCCTGCAGGACTAAGCTATACCAGTACAAGGCACCTTGATACTGGTATAGTTGCATCCACTCTAGGGGGATTGTTGCACTTCAACTATATCAATTATAGCAGCAACCTCTACCAAGTAGTCATTGCTTTACCAGACCTGATACTGTAGCCAAAATCATCAAAAACTCAGAAACCTACAGCTGCCAGTTAGGCCCCTAAAAACAAAGCTAGATTTTCAAAAATATTAGCTCCCATTTACAAGCCTAAATGAAATGCTCAGCACCTAACACTTCCTACTGAGAACAGTGGGAGCTGCTGACTGCTGAACACTTTTGAAGATCTGGCCACTTTCCTAAACAAGACCTGAGTTTGAAAATCTGGTTCTTGGACTATAGACCATAGGACTGGGCTCACTAGCTTACAGATTTCCTATGAAATGCAAAAAACTATGATGCCTATGTTTGGGGAAAGAGCAATGCTAGTGATTTCTTTTTTTAAAATATTCTCAATATTTCAACTCTCAGTCCTTATAAATGGCTAATGAATTATTTTCTGAATTAAATGACTTTAGAATGAATGAACAACCAACAACTGACTATAGTGTTGTGAACTAGATAATAGGATTTGGGAGGAAAAGGGATTCCTTTCAGACTTGTCTACACATCAAACTTAATTTGAATTGAGGTAGGGTATGAATTTAAAGCACAATGGCTATTCCTGAATAACTCCATGTGTGGACACAATAAGAGTGTCTTGTTCATGTTTAACTTAATCCATGCAATATTATGCACACCCCCACGTACATATATATGCAATAACTCCATGCGTAGACAAGCCCTTAGCAAAGTTCAGGCAAGAAAACATTGCCAATCTGTAGTCTTAGGCCTGGTCTACACTAACACCCCAATTCGATCTAAGGTACGCAACTTCAGCTACGTGAATAACGTAGCTGAAGTCGACATACCTTAGTTCGAATTTACCGCGGTTCAGACGCGGTCCACACACGGCAGGCAGGCTCCCCCGTCGACTCCGCGGTACTCCTCTCGCTGACGTGGAGTACCGCAGTCGACGGCGAGCACTTCCTGGTTCGAATTATCGCGTCCACACCAGACGCGATAAATCGAACCCGGAAGTTCGATTGCCAGCCGTCGAACTACCGCGGTAGTGTAGACAAGCCCTTACTGATGAATTGGTGTATTGATTCTTGATAAGCTTTTAGACCACAGTGGTCAACAAAGGTTCAATCTCCTGTGGATTACAAACCTCAGGATTATTATCATCAGTGTCTTGAAAATGAGAAACCCTAGAAGCACACGAGAAACAGTTGCAATTTATCACAGGTCGCTTAATTTACACATTCACTATGTAGATAAACAACCCCACAAACACAAAAATACAATAGCAGAGAGAGAGAGAGAGAGAGAGAGAGAGAGAGGTGTTTAGCCCTATGATTGGCATCATCTTACAACTCACATTTCATATCTACTGCTGAGGGATTCAAGTGTTAGTCATTATCTTTGTCATCATCCATGGTTGTCATCCTGGCATGTCCCCATGCGTTCTCTCCAGCACACAGGCTGGCCAACACCTTTTATCCTGTGTTACACTTATGCCTACTAAGACGCACATATACGCATAGGGGTGTTAGCCCCTTTTTCCTTAATTGCACTTGCATGCCCCATGAATTTTAGGGTGCCCCATTTCTCATAGGCTACCCTAGTTTCCCATATTCTCAGTAACATCTATGTTAATAAGTTACCATAGCAACTTGAGGTTATTACAGAATCCCCCAGAATATTACTATCAGGCATTTTGTGGTATGAACTGGTACATTGCAGCATATTTTCCAGTCTATTGTTGCACAGTTTCCCGAACATCAGCACTTAACATATCTTTTACTGTAATTTTACACTTTACTGGTACAGGATTATCTCTTGGTCAACTAGTCATGGCAACCTTGTTCAGGCCAGAGGCCTTCTATGGCCAAACTACATATCATACAAACCTAAAACCTGTAGACCTTGCATTACAGCCTTATTTTACTTATATATCTATCTAATACATACTCATCAGTGATATCTATTTATTAGACCTATTTCCTTGTGGTGTAATCCTACTTATAATTTACAACTTAAACCTACAACTCAAATCTAATCTATTGTCTATTGCCCATGCATTAATTACATTATACATATATATACATATATATATATATATATATAATTAATTAATTAATTAGTTAGTTAGTTAAAAATTGCAGCAAATGTAAAAGGTCTTTGAATGCATCGATTGTATGTTGTGACTAACTTTTCATATCAACTGAGCTAGATTCCCAATGATTCTTCCACTGTGTAGACAAAATATTAACACCTTGCTTCCATGAATCATCTTAATTCATTGCACAGACAAAGCTGAGTTCTTGACTCTGTTATAACTGATGACTCAGAAGTGCAAAATACTTGACAATTCAGAAAACAAAGTTCCAGAAATTTGAGCAAACTACTAAAAAAAAAAAAGCTGACAGTAAAAGCAGACATTCCACCTGGACACATTCAGAGAGCGAAGTCATTTTTGATATGTAAATATAAAAAAAAATGAAGACCTGGCCTATAATTATGATTAAATAGGTTTGTTTTGTTCTTACAAGTAATTCTGTGCATTGTGGTTAAAGCTCTGATACACCATTTCAACTAGCTCACCATTGTCTAAATATTATGGCATTGTTGATTCCAACATTATTAAGCTAGTTGAAACCAGAAGCATTTCATTATCTTATAGATTCTTGTGATAATGCTATGAAAATCAGAAAGGGAAGCACTGAAACAGGCTGTCTTTTTATTAAAGCTTGACTTTCTATTCTGGTCACATCTACTGAATTCCTCTGACAAATTATCTGGTCATCTAATGAACCACTGATGTGGTTTTTGGTTTTGGTTTTTGCTACCCAGTTGGCCTCTCTATGGTTCCTATTCATATTGATATATAGAATGTGTCCATTGCTGCTTTCAAATATGTATCTGGGAGAGCAGTGAATTTGAGCAGAATGATTTTTTTATTCAAATGAGACATGGATGAATGGCAAGAAAAAATAAAATTAGCTGAAGAGTAATTGAGATAATTGAACAAATTTGGCTACCAACCAGAGAATGTATTAACTATTATACTGAACATTGGCCTTTACAGATCTGAAATTTTAGGGGTACAGCACTAAACACAAAATTATCTATTTATATGTAATACTTCAATGTTGCTGATTGGAAAATACTGCTCCTGAAAGGCATTTTGCCCTAGATTTATTGCAAAGGATTGTGATCATAACAGAATACCCACTGAACCCATGGCTCTATGGGTATGCCAGTGTTTGACAGTCTTATTGTTGATTATACTAATTTTCTACTCCAGCCAGCAGCTAATTTTTATGGGATCCACCCCCTTAGATGTTCTCTGACACAATCTGATCCTCAAAAACAACAAGGAGTCTGGTGGCACCTAAAAGACTAACAGATTTATTTGGGCATAAGCTTTCGTGGGTCAAAGCCTCACTTCTTCAGATGCAGATCCTCAGTTACTAAAGTTGCTAAATATGATTATAGCAAGAGGAGCAAGGAGAAAACAGAAATATGATAATTAAACATGCTAATCCAAGGTGAACCTTGCCTTTTTCAATAACAGTGCCAAGATGAGGTACTAGCATTCAAAAGTACAAGACCTTTAACTAAAAAAGAAAAAGCGAATTAAGAAATCAGTTAATGAGTGGAAAAGGCTTTCTATTTATTTACTTATACCTTAAGATACAAATTACTAACTATTAGCATACAGAAGATGTTCTGTTATGCCCTTCCTCAAAGACAATGCTTTCTTTTTAAAAATTCATGTGGGCTATCGGTATTTAACAACTCAAATTTTGAAATCAAATTGGTTGCATTGGCATAAGGAAGGACAGAACTCTTGTAGGGACCAAATGCTGATTTCTGTTAATACTGTACATTTATTAATTTTATGCACTCAATGTTTTTAGTGGAATCCCTCCATTCAACATTTACCTTGTATGCAGTTGATGAAGAATTTGTTCCAATCATGTAAACATAATTATTCCCTTCCTTTTCTGCTTCATCCTCCAAGGGGTAATTCAATCAGAAGTATAGTGCTGCCTTTTCCCCCATAGATTATTTTTCATAAAATCTGAGGCATTTACTGTCTTTCATAGAGCAGGTCTATTAGTCAGTGATAATTCTACTAACAGCACTAACTGGCATTCTTTCATTAGCAAATGTTACCAAACCTAGCAACACTCAGACAAGTTCTCATTTTCAAGCATATTAAAGGGTTACATTTTAGACCAATTTTACCGTTATAGATTTAGACTGAATCTGCCTTGATAGTGCTGTCCCATTCTGGGCTGACAAAAGCTAAGCTATCCATATGTTTAATTGCTCTCATAAATGGTGCACTAACAGTTTGTGGTAGTGATGGTGTTACAGTTGCTGTTTATGGAATCATTCCCTTATTCCTCTTTTGTAAACTGAAATATTTTTTCCTAGTATTTGCACATATTCTGATTGAGAATGGTATTTTTCATGAAATGTACTTGGCCTGCAAACAGTAGCAGAAGGGAAATGGAAGGCAAAGTAGGAGTAATGGAATGAAATAAAGAAAAGGTAACTTTATGCAACATATTGGAGAAAAACATCTAAACTGCGGGCTCAGTTGTGGCTTTGCCGAAGTTCCATGTAAGGAAGTGTTTGCCACAAGTGTTCCATGCACTATGACATGCCAAGAGCAGCCCAGGAAGCAGGATGTGCCCTAGAATCACAGTTTGACTCTTGGTATCCCTCTGCTCCAGGGAGAGACATCCTATGCAGTCCCTACACCTGATACAACATACATACACCAGTGTGCCAGCACAGCTGCTCTACTCAGAGTGCTGTGGGGACAGAGTGAAGACTGTACCCAATCCCCAAGTCCACCTCACAGGAGCACCTTACTCTCCTGGGTGAGCATGGAGGATGGGCCACCAACTGAAAACTAAATGGAACCTAGCTCTTGAGAAGATACCATAGAAAGCAATCTCACAATGGTAAGGGGAGGACCAAGTGACCGGATATAAAATCAGAGAGATTAGACCCGAATAGAGGGAAAGAAGTAGACGACATAATTAACTTTGTTTACACCACCATTCTTCTAGGGGTTAATGTAGCCAAACCTTGGATGGTCAAATGTGGAACTATATGACACCAATTTTTTTATATTATATATTTAGTACCTTTCCCAGAACTCAGTTTAATGTTAATCTCTCCTGATTTATAGCCTACTCTTGAACACTCCTCCCCATATCCATGCATGAACTCATCCTTAATATCCCTCACACACACACACACACACACACACACACACACACACACACACACAGCGCTTTCGGAATAAGAGGTATCTGGAACCTGTTTTACACTATTCTGACACTCCAAAGTTTTCTGCTAAAGTACTCTGAAGACGACAAATGTGGTCATGAAATTACTATAAAGTGGGTCCACAACTGCTTGGAAAAAAAAAAAAAAAACCCGTACTCAAAGAGTAGTGATTAATAGTTCATTGACAAACTGGGAGGATATATATAATAGGAACCCCCAGGAGGTGTTGTCCTGGATCTGGTATTAAATATTTTCATTAACACTTGGTTAATGGAGTGGAGGGTACACTAATAAGATGTGGGATGGCATGACGCTGGGTGCAGTTGCATGTACTTTGGAAGAAAAGATTGGCATTAAAAAGAACCTTGGTAAATAGGAAATTTGGTCTGAAATCAACACGATGAAATTCAAGCAAGATAAGTGTAAAGTACTACAATCAGGAAGGAAAAAATCAAACTGGCTAAGTAGTGGTACTACTGAAAAGGAATCTGGAGGTTACAGAGTAGCACAGTTTGAACATGAGCCAACAAGGGTGTCCTATGTAACATATTACTGGAGGTAATTAATTCACTCTACTTGGCCCAGGTGAGGCCTCCGTTGAAGTACTTGTCCAATTTTGGATGCCACACTTTAAGGAAGATGTGGACAAACTGGGGATAATTCACAGGAGAGCAACAATGATACAAGGTTTAAAAAACCTGATTTATGAGGGAAAAAACAACTGGGTGTGTTTAGTCTTGAGAAAATAAGACTGAAGGGAGACCCCATGCTAGTCTTCAGACCAAATATGTTAAGGGCTATTATGGAAAATGACAGTGATCAACTGTTGCCCAGGTCCACTGAGGGTGGGAAAAGTACTAATGTGCTTAATTTTCAGCAAGGGAGATTTAGGTTAAATATTAGGAAAACTTTTATAACTAACGTTTCTGACAGGTGCTGGCAGCAAAAAGGGACGGGTTCAATTTTCTAGGGGTCTTTCTAAAGACACTGGCTCAAGCTCCCACCCAGAAACCTGGGAAACCCTATATACTGTCCTGGGCACCCTTGATGGGCAATACTTCCCCACTTGCAAGCACTGAATCCAGGGGTTAAAACAAAGAGAATGTTATTGGGGATGCATAAAGGGGGGGACAAGAGAATGAATTTGGGAAAAAAAACAATGATTAATCAATTAACAAATTTGATACAAGACTCCCACCCCACACGGGGACTTAACAATAGTCCCAGCCTCAGTACTCCTGGAAATTGTGAGAGGCTGGTGCATTCTAGTCACTTCCCTCGTCCCTACTCACAATTAGCTGTCCTGCATTGGAGAAGGCCAAGGATGCTGACTGGCCAGTGCTGACTAGGATGCTGTGGGCACTCTATCACTTGGGCCAGCCAGGATAATTTCAGATTTAATTGCTGGGTAGGGTGGCCTACAGCAGAATCCCTTAGGTAAGCTGCTGCTCTCTGTGTGGCTTCAGCCTAGGCTGCCTAGCTCTGCATCAGCCACTGCCACTCTGCGCCATCTGTCACTGCTCCTCTATACTGTCCATCGCCTCAAAGATGCCACCATTCTGCACTATTTGCTGCTTTGCAGTAGTCTCAGCTCTTTAGAGCAGTGGTTCCCAAACTTGTTCTGGGAAAGCCCCTGGCAGGCCGGGCTGGTTTGTTTACCTGCCGCGTCCGCAGGTTCGGCCGATCGCGGCTCCCACTGGCCGCGGTTCACTGCTCCAGGCCAATGGGAGCTGCTGGAAGTGGTGGCCAGTACGTCCCTCGGCCCGCGCCGCTTCCAGCGGCTCCCATTGGCCTGGAGCAGCGAACTGCGGTCACTGGGAGCCGTGATCAGCCAAATCTGCGGACGCAGCAGGTAAACAAACTGGCCCGGACCGCCAGGGGCTTTCCCCGCACAAGCGGCAGAACAAGTTTGGGAACCACTGCTTTACAGTGAACTCAGTGGTAGCAAAGACCCTTAACTGAGACTTAACCTCCAGAGAGGCCCTAGAAGATATGCACCTCTTTCCCCTCTTAGCTCTGTCCAGGCTCCTTTACCCAACTGTGCTGACAGCAGTCTCTGTCAGGGCGACCCCGGGTATATTCGATATCAGTGTCTTGCCTTTGTATTTCCCAACAATGGTCAACAGCATTTTATTGCCCCCAAACTCAAAAATTCAACTATCTTTTAACAAAAGTGCTCCAAACTGTCAATTGCCTGAGCCATTCCATCAATTCCCTTTGCACTCCAACAGATGCTGGCAGAGTTCCCGCCGCACTGAAGCCCCTTCCATCTGCGGTTCTCAAGCATCTCTGGCCAATCTTCTCATTTCACCAACAGGGGACAATAGAAGTCTCTTTACTCATTAAGATTTCAGGCCACAGTGTTTACGTCACTCTAAGGATAGGTAAGTATAGGAATACGTTACCAAGGGAGGTAACCCCCATCCTTGGAGATTTTTAAGAAAAGATTAGACAGACACCCGTCAGGGATGGTATACTTGTTGCCACCTCCTTATGGGGAGATGGGCTGGGTGCCCTCCTGAGGTCCCTTCCAGCCATACATTTCTGTGATTCTAGGATATTCATTGTTTAACAGAAATTCTGAACTGGACACAATATGATGATTCTTCTTTCAGACAATTATTTTATTTTTCCTCATTGTAAAATGGCATAGCGAGCAAGGATTACAGCTATCAGCATATAATTTTATTTATTTCAAGTGATGAATCCAAGCCAGTGTTAATGTTAATTATGAATGGTCCGAAAGTAATATCTATGACATTTTATGTCCTATGACGCACTTGATTCAGTATCACATCTCACAGTAAGCAAGCCAATTAGTGGTGATTGGCCAAGGTTATCTTACATATATAAACAAAGTTATATTAACAAAGTTTCATTTTTCCATTATATAGCAGCACAACTGATGGGAGGCCATTTGATATTTACCCTTCTCAAAATATTCCACCCTGTCAATACAACTGTGAACAGTCAAATGGATATCATAGTAGATACCTTGTGGCATACCTAAGGTCTAAGTGTTTTAATTATTTATAAACTGGTCAGTGGGGTTTTAAAGCACTCAGACATGAATTAAACTATGTCTGAGACAGAGCTTGAAGTCAATTTTTAATTGATTCTGTCTAGCAAGTGCTGCTTAAGTAAAAAATATATAGTGTCTTTTTTTCCCCCTTATCCAGAATGCAGCAATTTAACAAATTGGCTAATATATAGCAAATACACAAATGCTATATTATATTACCCAAAATATTTATACTATTCCCATAATCAATTTTTCACACTTACCACATTACTAAAGTAACCTATATGTAAAAATTAGCTTACTAAAAAGAGCTAAGATTTATTTCTGTACAACTAGCATATATGCACCAACCAGTTTAACTCCTTATCAGCATTTCACTTAAGTATATTTTTCATTACTCAGATTTAATGCATACCTGCTAATGAGGATTAGGTTGGTGCGAATCAAACAGATTGTTATATGTAAAGAAAAATCTGTCTATATTCTGAAAGATTGGAGTCTTTTATTGATTTGACTGTTTTTCACATGTGTAATATCAATTCCCTCTGTAATTATTTTACTTTACTAATGAACTCATTGCAAGCCAGTAAGACAAAGTTAGTTTATGGTATGACACATTTGTGGTTCATTTATCAATATTAATAAAACACCATATGTATTAAGATAATTTTTATTTCATTTCGATATGATTGTAGTCCATATGCATATTACTCTATTGATACAACTGATATAGCTGCTGTAGATGGTAGAATCGTACTTTACACGTAAGAAATATATTTTTCCACAAAAGAAGAAATACATATTTCCGTAACTAACCATTATAAAACCAATAGGGCAAGCTATATTAAACATACCTGTGAATTCAACAGAACTAGGAAAGGTACTGTGTCTAAAGGCTAAATTCCAGTCTATTTGCCAAAATACAGTACTATCCAACCTAATATAGGGCCCATAATGTTCAAAACCATACCCAAAGCTTTTAGAGCAGTCACCTTGATTGCCAATTCTTGTGGCAGGAATCCCAAGATTGTTATCAGCACATACATTCATAGGACTTCAGAAGATGCACATGATGAAATCCTATAACAACCACATATCTGTCATATAGATAAAAATGACAACACTTCATATAATGTTTTCTTAAGGAAAGTTGGACAAATTGAACATGACTGTTCTGCCACATCATAATCTGAATAAATAGGCTTGATGCGCTTCACTTTTGAAAGTTTGGGCACATACAGCTTCCATTTCACTTGCATGTCACAAATCTTACAGAAGACAAACCCATACTGCTACTCCACAATGTACTGTCATTCAAAATACCAAACAGAAGGGATTTGTTTCTTGTCATATTGGACTCGAAATGAATTCCAAGGTTTTTTTGGACTACAAGTAACTGTCAAATAAGTAACACTTTTAAAGAATATCGGACATTAGTTCTATATGCAATTTATGATTTATTGAATTAATTCAACTCTGTGGTCCTGATCCTGCAACAAGATATGTTCACATGGATCCCTGCACAGATCTTATTACCAGATAATGGCCCATATTGCTATGATCTATTCTAACTAGCTATCTTTTACGAATGATGTATATATAAAAGCATAGGATATGTATTAGGACTGATTCAACCAGTACAGATAGAACTGACTTGAAATTCCTCCAACTGTTAAAGATTTTTTTTTTAAATATATGGATTGCCATTTCCTCTCCTTCCCCCTCCCTTTTTATTATTTCATGTGAACTCACTTTTCCTATTTCCTTCCTGAGTGAAGAAGAAAAAAACAAAAACAAAAAACTGTCAATTTTTTTAAATTCAATTTTGCATTGTCATGGAGGTTCAAATAGTTCCGCTAAGGTTCAGACAACCATTGTGACTCTGGAAATAAGTCTAAATAACACTAGTAATATCTTAAAGTAAGTCAGCAAATGTAAAAGCTAAAGAGTAATTGCTAGGTCACTGGACCATTTCTTGATAAATTCTTAATAGATACCTGCCCATACTAAGAAATACTATAGTAGTCTATTTTAAGGATCTGAAACGTTACAGGTCACAATAAATTGATAGCGATATTTGACCACTACAGTAGAGTAGTGTATTTTTTAAAGTTTGACTTTCCTTATTGAGATTACAATCAGGTCATGTTACTAGATAGCACATATGCAACTTGCCTCAATGAGTGGGGGAACTTGATGAAGCCAGTAGTGACCGGAAACAGTCCCAGCAGCAAGGGAGGGAGACACTCGCTAAAGGGACACTAGTTAGCTCCTTCCCCCAGGAGTCTCTGGCTCCCAGGGACCAGCTGAGTGCTGATTGGCAAGCATTCCCCAGCTCCCAGCATTTAACACGGAGCGGGGGCCATGTGGAATCTCTTATGGCTCCATTCCAGAAGCCCAGCCCTACCCACCCCAAACTAGGAATGAGAATCCAGCCTGACAGATGCTTCAGGTCTAGCTGTTCGCACGTCAGGAAGGAACTTCTTCTCCCATTAGCCAATTGGCAGAAGACCAGGGAGTTTTTTGACTTCAAGACACACCACCTTCGAGCCACAGTGGGTTAAGTAGGAATGCATTTAGTACCTGACTGAGGTATTTGGGTTGAGCTGTTTATTCATTGCAGGTTGTGGCTGGTTTCCAGTGTGTTTAAGAGAATAAAATGAATGGGACCCAGAGGTAAAAGACCTGGGATTTTGGTGATGAGCCTTGGGGTCATGGGATAGGATGAGACCTTGTGGCCCTCATAGGCTGAGGTTCCCACCCTTCTGCACCCTCTGTCCCCCTCACGGGGGGAAGATGCTAAAACTCAAAGCTGAGACCTGGGCATAGGCTGAAGAGAGCCTACCCCAAGTTAGGGGTTACATGACAAGGAACCCTATAACCCCAGTACTGGAACCAGTTAAATGCCTGGTATAGGAGTATGGGACATGGGCAGGTAGCACCCCTCACAAGTGTTTAATAAGAGTTGTGGCCACCACTTAATTTCATGCATGTGTCTGTCCTCATTTTGCTGTCCTGTCCACATCAGTGGGTATTTGTATACTCAAATGTTTCATCTGCTTTATTACTCTCCCATCTTTAGTGCCCATACATTACAAAAATGTGAGGGTAACTGATGAAAACTCACACAGTTGTAATTCTGTTGGGGAGCAGACATGCCATCCATTTCAGACTTTCTAATATTTGTGTCTGTGTGAAGGGTGATTTGCCCTAAAATGAAATGCTTATCCTGGATAATCTACATCACAGCAGTATCTCTTCACTACACTCCTCAAAAATACTTTCATATGCAATTTCATACTTATTCCTTCCTATTCCTTCTTTCCCTCCCCTACTAGATTCTAGTCAGCAAGATTTGTTCTCTCTTTTTTGTGTTTGGTATGGATAGACTGCTGATGTGAAAAATTCCTGTTCTGCACATTATACCGTGCAAGAGGCTCCCTGATGAGTCCTAACATCGAATTCCATTCAGCACAGCAGCACCTGACAGGCTAGCTACAATACTGCTGCTTAACCAAAAAAAAGAAAGTAGGTAATCGTTAGCCTTAAACTCATTTGTGCTCTACATTATATGGCATAGGCAGGCAGCAACCCAGCTAACAAAGCCGAATATATTATTTCGCCTTACCTCCCTTAATAAAAATTGCACTTTTATCCTTTCACATAACTTAAACATAAGTTAATGCATAAAAATGTACTTCAAATGTTATTCATATTGTTTCAGACACCTCTACCTATGACGGGTAGAGATATAAAATTCACCATGTAAACACAGTGCTATTCACCAAGTAGCCATCCCAGTGAGTTAAAAAAAAGGGGGGGGGCACATTATGACCTCACTTACCTACAGTGCAAAACAACATTGGTTTTCCTCTAGCACAGGTTCCTGGCTCCCAAGTGTGTGGTTTTCTATATTTTAACTAAATGGTGGTGCCCTCTCCCTCTTTCTTCCCCACCCCTACTTTCACTTTTAGCCTTTTAAGCACATATCTCTCTTGGGGGATATTAATTATGGCCCCATTGATCTTGCAATCTGCCACTTGAGACCATATTTGTATTATCTAGCTTAGGCTTCTTGTATGGCACCCATCACTGCCACACCATATTATGTATCCAGAAATGATGGAACATGTGATCAATACATATAGGGGCCAGATAAAGATCCCTATCTCCATTCTCTGTTTAATTGAAATTGTATACTCCTTGAGGCAGGGTCTATTTACTCTCTACACTGTCAATAAAAAAAGTGTACAAGGAAGAAGAAAAGAAAGGAGGTGTTTTGTGTTGAGATGATTTATTTACTGATACAAATGTAATCAGAGAGTTATATTACAGCAACTGTGAGTAAACAATCATGAGCAAGCATGAAAGTGATCAGTACAGTGTGACAAATGTATAAGTGTAAATGTAAAAGTGACTTGCCCAAGGTGATACAGAAAGTCAGTGGTGGAGCTGAGAACAGAACACAGGCTGCTTGACTCCCAGTCCAGTTTCTATCTATTGGACCATGCTCCATCCCCATGGAGTAGTAGTATGCTCTAAATCAAGGAAGCCACTGTAAATGATTAAACATGCCATCATGTCCCAAAGTCTTATACACAATTCACATATGCAAGTGGTTAGTGTGGGTAATACTATCCACTTCCTCCCAACATAAATAAAAAGGGAGGTCTAAGATAGAAGACCAAAGTATTTCTGAACCATTAGGCATCTCTCTTATTTTTGTGATACCTTTCTTTATTTGAAAAGAATACATAAACTGGTGTGCAGAGATTAAAGATGAAAAGGCCACTACATGACCCTCTTATTAAGTCCCTTGATGGAATTAAGTATTTCTCTTTCCCTTTGTTTATGTGCCATTGTAAGAATGTAGATGGACACTTAAACGGTGAAAAAAATCCCGTTTAATGCTCTAAAGAAAAATCTACTGAAAGTGACATGCTAGACATCAAATGGTGGTACAACTTACTGAAGATGACAATGACAACAATGGTCCAAATTGTGCCTTCATTTAATCAGTGACCTTTGAGGCATCAATACAATTTCACCTCTGGATTCAGTGAAGAATTTGGCACAGTCTCTTTGGCTTAAGTGTTACCCAGAACTTTTATTTGGGGGAGGGGGGCACAGTCTACTCAGTGGCAAATATATTTGCACCCCATATTTAATATTAAATACATTTTCAGTGGTACACAGGTGACATTTATATAGGACAAGACTGAACATATTCATTATGAATGTTCATTAAACAAAAGGATACTTACAGTATGATAACTGGTCAGATGGCATTGATTGAAATTCTTGACAAAATGAAGCATGAGTTGTTTGAAAAAATATTGAATGTATTCATGAAATCCAAGAATCATCCCTAGAATGCACATTTATTAAATCAGAACTCATAGCTAAAGTATTTTGTCTAGCAGGTTTTTGTACACTTTGGAGCCTCTACTGGTGGACAAAAAAAAAAAAAAAAAAAAGCCAGATGTTCCTTCAGTTAAACTGAAAAGAACAGACATCAAATAAATATAACATGTAGCAACATAATATGTTAGAAAGTCTTAATATATTAACTTATTTTGAAATAGACAAACTCAAAGGAACATTTATAACAAGGAGAGTTCTGAAATCTGAGCAAATTTGGATAGTTTTCTGAATGAAGAGAGAACACTGACTCTTGGGATTATTTAGGAAAGTAGAAGATATCATTTCTTGCACTAGGTTAATTGGCATTACAAAGGCCTGAAAGAGGTAAAACCAAAATCAATACGGAGTTAGGATTTTCATTCCGCTAGAACAGAAAGTATTAGAACTGAGTTAATATCTATTTAGCTTTCGCCTCTTAGTGGGTGTTCCTATATTTTCTTCTGGAACACCACATCAGTGCCACAATTCTAAATCATTGTCATAAGTATTCCTTTGTACAGTGAGAACTGATTTAGACCTGTATGAAGTTATTTAGTTCCTTCATCTATCAATGACTATAAATTGATGGAGCCAAGATGACTAAGCCTCCCAGTATTCAAAATTGCTGTAGCTCTTATGAAATATTTATAAAAAAGTTAGACTGTATACATTAGAGACAACCTCATTTTATGAAGATAATACAGACAGTTCTTTTAAGCTATTTAGATTTTTAGCTGGTAGAACACAATGCAGTAATTCTGTGAATTTCTCTAAGTTCTTTTTAAAAGTCCTAAACAGTATTTAGTACAGCCATTAGTTTGCATTTTATTGTTAATGTCCCACCACTTATGTCATACTGATCAATAGTCAACTTACTACCAATTTTGTCCTGATATAACCAACAGGTCCCATTACTTGTATTACTGGAAATATTGTGACAATCAGTAACAATCCCAAGTGCTAAATTAGACACTATCACGTACTTGGGAAAAATAATTGGATCTTAAACAAGCGGTCTACTTTAATGGTTTAAGGGCATTTCACCAACAATTGTATGCTCCTCTTCTTATTTAAGAATAAAATATTTATGAACCTAAGTAGTTGGTTGAAATAAAAGTGTGTGATAATATCTGAATGACACAAATAAACGTGTATATAAGGTGCTGCTCGACTTGTTACTTCACAGCCCATCATAAATCAGCACATACAAAGTGCACAAATATTTCAGTGGCAATGGAGCATGAATATCAGCAAATCTTATTTATATACTTGCTCAGATTTAATATTTCCATGTCTGCATCTAGCAGAGTAGTTTAACAAATCACAGGAACAGTTCTCTTTTCAAACACCACACAGTCACAATGTGAAACTAGATTAGGCTTACAGATAGACAGTGATTGGAGGACTACTTCAATTTTTCTTGGAAGTGTCACTGTTTGGATTGCAACACCAACTCATTTATTCACTACAACTAGTGCTTTCATTCACTAAGTCATTCTCACTTATCTGTGGCCTATCTGTAGGGCCCTACCAAATTCATGGTCCATTTTGACCAATTTCACAGCCATGGAGTTTTTAAATTGGTCAATTTCACGTTTACATCTGAAATTTCATGGTGGTGTAACTATGGGGGTCCCAAACCAAGAGGTACCCAGAAGTGAGTCTGATCTCTCCCCTCCGCCCCCAATGCCATGCAAGGGAAGGACAAGTCCTGTCCCTCCCCAGCCCAACAGGGACTTGCAGCTAGGAGCCCCCTGGCTGAGGCACTCCCAGCAACAACAGGGAAGATCAGATTTTGCGGGGGAGGGCTTATTTCATGGTCCATGGCACATTTTTCACGGCTGTGAAATTGGTAGGGCCCTACCTATCTGATCAGAAAGACAGAAATATGCAGTGCGGTTGTTGTTTTTAATACCTACAAGCTTATTCCAGTACCCACTGCATTTAAGATTGAAAGCAACGCAGTGCATTGTAAAATCCCAGTGCTTAATTCTGCTTTATCTACACTGCACCTTGTCTTGCAGAAGCCACTGTGTTAAGTGTTAAAAGGGTCCAACTGCCATTCTTGCTACAGAGACCAAAATGGTGTGCTAAAGTTATTCGACAGGGATTCAGCCGCTCCACTCAGCATCACCAAGTGGGTGTGGAGCAGAGAAGAAAGGAGAAAAGGAGGTTTTGCAAAGTGTTTACAGCAGCTGATGATTCAACCCTCTTCTTCTTTCCTTGTTATAGAATATCATCTATATTGGGGGATCAGCATTGTTCTAAAGACATTCATCAAGGATCTATTGGATAATGTGACCAAAGGCACAATGCAGCTGGTGTTATTGTTCTACTTTCAGCCTCCTTTTCTTTGTAGAACTTTGTTCTCTGACAGTAGCACTTATAGCAGGAAGTGCTGAGCTTAGTTGGTATACATGAAAACAAGAGGGATAGTTGTCAGTGATTATATTAAATATAAAAGGATTACATCACAATACGTTCACTTTAAAACATCTGAAACCCCACAAGGGGGTAGAAAAAAAAAAAAAAAAAATCAAAACCAAGCAAGAATTACAATAATGCCTAACCAACTAGCAAAAAGGCAATGGGGTAGATTTTCTACCCTGCTTTTATGTTGCTCAGGCGGTGCAAAGACTGGGTGCATTCTCCCTTTCATAGGCTACATCTACACTGTAACTGAGAGTGTCATTTGCAGCTCTTATAGATGTAACCTTAGTCTAGCTTGCTCGCTAAATAGCCATGAGGACACATACCCTGTGTCAGGAGCAGGCAGAAGAACGTCAGGATGTGGAGCATATGTGGTCAGAGCAAGGGGTGCCCTGAGTTAAATCAACTGGCTGATGGCACATTACACTGGTCTACAATTTTTGAGAAGTCGTCTGCTTCAGAGATAAAATGTGCTATTTATTATGTATTTTGATGTGCTGAATTCAAATATGACAATTAAAACAACTGATTGGCTACTGTTTCTAAGATATTTAAGTTTTTACATTTTATGTCTATGTATATTGTGTAGATAGTAGAGTTTTAATCAGAAATTGTAAACCTAGGTCTTTTCATGTGTTTATGGTTGCTTTACATGATAATATTTCACCTGTCCAGTTTATGTAACACTTTAAAAATCAGCAAAAGGGTTATATAAATAAAATGTATTATGAAACAAAAGGCAAAAAACTATTATGTACATAGTTTAGTCCTATTCAGTGTCTACTCGGCGCTTCTTGGCTTGTCTCTTGTATTCATTAAATGGAGCATCTCTTGTCACTGTCCAGCAATAGTCTGCAAGTATTGATGGGCTCCATTTGCCCTGATAGCGTTTCTCCATTGTTGCAATGTCCTGGTGAAATCGCTCGCCGTGCTCGTCGCTCACTGCTCCGCAGTTCGGTGAAAAAAAATCTAGATGAGAGTGCAAAAAATGTATCTTTAGTGACATGTTGCAACCAAGGCTTTTGTATGCCTAGAGGAGGTTTTCCACCAACAACTTGTAGTTGTCTGCCTTGTTGTTTCCGAGAAAATTTATTGCCACTAACTGGAAGGCTTTCCAGGCTGTCTTTTCCTTGCCACGCAGTGCATGGTCAAATGCATCATCTCGAAGAAGTTCACAAATCTGAGGACCAACAAAGACACCTTCCTTTATCTTAGCTTCACTTAACCTTGGAAATTTTCCACAGAGGTACTTGAAAGCTGCTTGTGTTTTGTCAATGGCCTTGACAAAGTTCTTCATCAGACCCAGCTTGATGTGTAAGGGTGGTAACAAAATCTTCCTTGATTCAACAAGTGGTGGATGCTGAACACTTTTCCTCCCAGGCTCCAATGACTGTCAGAGTGGCCAATCTTTCTTGATGTAGTGGGAATCTCTTGCACGACTATCCCATTCGCAGAGAAAACAGCAGTACTTTGTGTATCCAGTCTGCAGACCAAGCGAAAGAGCAACAACCTTCAAATCGCCACAAAGCTGCCACTGATGTTGGTCATAGTTTATGCATCTCAAAAGTTGTTTCATGTTGTCATAGGTTTCCTTCATATGGACTGCATGACCAACTGGAATTGATGACAAAACATTGCCATTATGCAGTAAAACAGCTTTAAGACTCATCTTCGATGAATCAATGAACAGTCTCCACTCATCTGGATCGTGAACGATGTTGAGGGCTGCCATCACACCATCGATGTTGTTGCAGGCTACAAGATCACCTTCCATGAAGAAGAATGGGACAAGATCCTTTTGACGGTCACGGAACATGGAAACCCTAACATCACCTGCCAGGAGATTCCACTGCTGTAGTTTGCCTTACTCTTGGGTAGTTCCAAATCCCTGACAAGGTCATTCAGTTCACCTTGAGTTATGAGGTATGGTTCAGAGGAGGAGGATGGGAGAAAATGTGGGTCCTGTGGGATCTCCAATTTTGCAGCCAAAATAAAGGTGATAGGCTTTCTTAACCATAGTTGTTATACTGCGCTTTTGTGATGCAAAAGTCACTTCACCACAAACATAGCAGAAGTTATCTGCACTCTTCACACAAGTACGAGGCATCTCTGCTCACTTTGGCTAAACAGAAATGTGTCCCTTTGCAAAATCAAACACTGACAAATAAGAGAGCACAACACTGTATGATTTCTCGAGCTAATATAGGGCAATTTGTTCAGCAGAGTGATGTAACTTCGTTATGATTGCATCATCCATGACTTCTAGGAATAACATGATGCAATTCATATCATGTATGACGCAATACCAGCTTCAGATTGCATCATTCATTGTTTTGCCTAAAAAGCAAGTACTGTCCAAACCCAGTCATAGATTTGTTCATCAATCCAGTCAAAGATGTATTTTAGTCATTTCTGGTTTAAATTGAGATCCCTTCCCTTTATAACTCACTTATCCTCCGCCATTCCCAAGTCAAGGGTCGTATATACTGACCGAATAGCATATCTTGAAAACTAGAGCCAATCAACAATTTTAAGCATCATTTTCGTTCTCAGTGACCCAGAATTAGTAAAGTTTGACTACATTTATTTCAGAAGCATTTTGGCTGTAGAGCAGTGAATTAGAGCAGCTCCTGGGGGCAGGAAGAGAATTAGAGAGCCATGAGAAGTTACCTGGCACACCTCTCAGCCCCGTACTATGCCATGTGTGTGTCTGATTGTCAAGGTCTTTTTGGCCCACACCTCTCTCGTTACAGGAGAAGACTAGAAGGTGAGAAGGAGTAAATCTATTTTAGGTATAGCTAATTAACATTTGTACTGATCTCTTGCCTACTCTAAACTTCTTTGGGAAATTCCCACTCTTGCCCCATCAGCATAGTGGCAGCAATGACAGGTGGGCTAGCGTAATGCTACCATAGTATGTCTAGACCTGCTCGGAGCAGGGTTACCCGACTATTAAAGACACTAGTAGTCTGTTTACACTAACACTCCTACCGTTGCTATGATTGGTGGATCCATGTCAAGGATAATGAAATGGTGCAAGATTTCCTCCTAAAGGCCAGTGTAGACCCGACCCATGATTTCCAAATGAAATGCAGCACTGCATAAGCACTAAGTAATATTATTTTGTGGAAGTTCATCAAATAGATGACATTTCTGTGCATTTTCTATGTCTGCATTTCAGCAAAAGGGTCTAATCATAATTAGAGCTTTTGTACTGTATATTTGTGGATCATTGTATATGCACTGTTTTGAAATAGCTTTATACGGTAAGTTCCAGCTTTGTATAGACAGAGATATTCAATAATTATAACTAGGACTATTTATGCAGATAATAGCAAATAGAGACTCTAGTCACTTGTTTAAATCTTACAAATAACACACATAATTTCTTTCATTAATCTGGCTCTGAGTAATGAATGTCGATCTTTATTTTGATTCTGTCTGTTATTGTTTCTAGTTTATTCTATTGACTTTAGAGATGGAGTCTTATGAGGCATTAGAGAACAATGAAATAGTTCGGAAATTAAAAATAAACTTTTGAGGGTGCTTCTGTATTCAAAAATCATGGGGATTTAATGAAAAGTCCTCACAAAAAGACTTTTGAAATAATGTGATAATGCCAATTATTCCTTTACCTACTCATTGATAATCTCTCCTGTCCTTCAATTGTCACTTCATTCTTATGTTTGTATGGTGCAAGTTTGAGCCCAATCCTGTAAATGCACATGGCCCTCATCCAGCACAGCTCTTAAATACATGTTGAAAGTACTCCTGTGCTTGAAGTTAATCATGAGCTTAAAAGCTTTGCTGGATCAGGGCCAGAGTGCTCAGCATCTTGCAATGTCAAGTCCTTACACATCTGAGCTGTCCTTCAGCCAACAGCAGCGCTGCTCAGGTGAGTAAGGGATTACAAAATCAAGTTCACAGGGCCCATCTGTTATACAGGGCAACTCCCACCTAATGTCAATAGTGATTGTGTCCATGTAACTGAGGAAAGAATTGGCCCCTAAACCTTAGTGCTGTGAGGAATGACAAGTTAAAATGAGAGTCAGTGGCATGGTTGTCTTCTTACTGCATCTACTGACAAGGTTTAGAATTAGCCCCTGCACTTTTGAGGAGATGAGTGGACTTTGGTGCCATGGACTACAGAAATTATTTTCAGGATTTGGAGCTCTGTGATAACAAATTCTTGATCTTGGTTTGGTGTGGCACATGCAAATTTTCCCCTAAAAAATACAAAGTCTTGAGATGACCCTTCAGAGACCAGGACAAATACTCCTTTGCTATAGCTCTGTTTATACTAATGTTTACACAGTATGGGTCAAATCCTCAGTTTAATGGTCCTTGCTCCCATCTCCAGAGCAGGGAACAGAGAGGAAATGTACCAGGGCAGAGCTTCTCAATTCTTAGCTTGTATGGAACCACATCAGTCAGTGTAACTTGGAGCAGTCCTTAGCACCTACTCTAAATAATGATAGGGGCTGTATTGATTCCCAATGGCTACAGGAAGTGAAAAGGTGGCCTAGAGCACCTCTCTCTCCCCTATATTCAGCCACACCAAGTTTGAACTTGACTATTAGTCAATGTCTGGGCCACTGCCTATTACTGGGCCAGACAAACAAAGAACCAAGTTGAACTCAAAGGAAGAAACCCAAGATTAAGGCAATGGGAATTTAATTGGTGAGAAATAAAGGAGGGGGGGGGTGGGAGTTGTGTTATAGTGTAGTTCATGTTATAGCATAATCCATTGCATTGTGTAGCAATTTAGCCCTCATGTAATGTATTATAATGGAGTTATACTGTAGCTATCCAACAGTCAAAATATTTTCAAAATGGGAATTTAAATAAAATTACCACCATACATTTTTCTTGATTTATTTTTCCCTTCCTATCCTTATCTCATATCTTTCCTAATATGAGAATCAGCAGAAGGAGTTTGATGGTCCATATGTAGAATATAAATTACCATAAGGAAAATTTAGTGCAGGATTCTAAACATTGGTGTCTGTTTTCATAGAACAACATCCTCCTACATTGTCCTTTAAATTGCAGTCAGCATAAAATAACATGTCTAGTAAGGTCATATCAAATGGGGCCAAATCTGTGCTGAGTTACACCTCATTAAATCAAATCAAGAAAACACAACAATTCATATACCGTTGGATTTTTCAGATTCCTTTCAAACATATTGGGCTAAAAATCATGCTAATTTACATCCCATGCATCGCAACTGATTTCATGTAGTACCCACTTTATGTAGCACAACTAAGTATCACTTAGGCAAGTGAGTAGCCTCCTCTTTCTTTATTATAACTGGGAAGAGGCTGTTGGAGATGCTGCTTTAAAATAATTGTGTACAGGGAGCAGACACTTAGGGCAAAGGCAGAGTTCAAGTGTTCTGTCAGGGATGGCACTTCCCTGAAAGTTGAAACTAGATGACAGGTGGCAATGGAGAGAGAAGATGAAATGGGAAAAGGGGGGATATGGGATCAGCTTAGCAAAGTGAAGAGAAATATGAGCCCAGGAGTGAGAGGAAGGAAGAGAAGAATGGGTATTCTGCTGTAGGATATGCAGACCATGCATATGGAGCTCAAGATGTTTCAAAAAGGAACCTGTAAGACAAGCATTATTGGAATTATTCTGTGTGCTTTTTCTTCTAAGATCTTTGACAAAATTATTAAAAGTAAATGGGGTTCTGAGGCTTTAGAAATAAAAAAAAAAAGCAATTTCCAGGAGACAGCTGTTTGTTTTTGTCTTGTAATATTCAAATGACAAAAGATCCATTGAACCTTTAGAATGCCTGAGAATGGACATCTACTACCTATCCCAAGTGTCCCCTTTGGGATTTCAAGGGGTTCCACTTACTAACCTTCTCTCCTTCCCTACCCATATAATCTGCCCCCTACATCATGGGCATTTCAGTTCTCATTGTCACTCTGACAGTACCCTCAGGCTGATCAAAAGGCAAGAAGTGCAGTTTCCATAACCAATGCATTATTCTCTGCTACTTTGGGGTGCAGGGGGGAGAGATGGGATGCTGTGCTAAACGGAGCTACAGTAATGTCATATATAAAGTAGGAACTTGACACGAGTAAAACAGGAAAGGGAAAACCCTGTGTATTTGGCACTTAACTCCAAGATTGGCTCTCCCTTAGGCTAGATTCCCCTCCCGCCTACTTGAGGAGCCCTGGCCCTCTCTGCTTTTGGGTTAACCCAGACTGTATTATAATACTACATCAGCCATACAAAGCAACAAGGAAACATGACCTACAATACATCTCTAATATTTATATTTAGATTAGTGACAAATGTTACAATAAGTATAGATACCACGTATCTCAAAAGAGACTATTGTGGCAAGTACAGAATGTGCAGTTTATATTTAAAATGTTGTTTATAAACAGCTGGGGATCACACAGCAGGAAATTATAACCTTTTTCTCTGCTAAAGATAAATGTTCTCCACTTGAGAACTTCAGGGGGGAATGACATTTTGTCAGTTTCATATGCCAGATTGTTATGTGTAATGTAGTCTAACTACAAGTACATAACACTCCTAAATGAAGGATATGGGGGCTAAGCTAAAATTGTAAAACAAAAATGACTTACCATATAGTAAAATGCATGTACCTTACAAATACAAAACAACTCCTAAAACTCTCCAAGAAATACCCTGAACCACAACTTGCGGGGGGAGGGGAGAGAAAAGCCTTCAAGATCAAGTCTTCTTCCTAGGTCTAAGTATGTTCTCTAGGGCTAATCCTGCTGGGTGAACTCAGGCACAACTCTCATTCACTTAAAGAAAATTGTGCATTGGTAAGAAATGTAGGATTGTGGCATTTATAGTTATTGCTTTAGTCTTAGTGAGTTTCCTCTCATATTTCATTTTCCCATAGATGACTGGCTGTGAAATCATTCAAGGTTGTGTGGGAAGTCCTCCTGACTACCTGCCAGTAAAGAGTGCTTACAAAATTGCTACCTCAGCTGTCTTCGGTTGGCCCTGAACTTTCACCAACAGAACACGTATAGAAAATCCCTCCTGTCGCTGAATCTGTTTAATACAGGTCTAAATCAGTTCTCACTGTACAAAGGAGTTTAAGCCTCTATTGTGGTGTTTTTAAAAGTTTACATGCAGTGTGCAGATATTTCACTCTTAACTGTTCCTTTTAATTTCAGTTTAAGTAGCCTCATTTTGTGTAGTTCCTCTTTTTGAAGTTACATACCGCTGTCATGGGTTTCTTTGGAATTTTACCCCTTCAAAGATGTTAACTTTATTACATTATGGTCACTATTACCAAGCAGTTCAGCTATATTCATTTCTTGGACCAGATCCTGTGCGCCATTTAGGAGTAAAATCAACAATTGCCTCTCCCTTTGTGGGTTCCAGGACTAGCTGCTCCAAGAAGCAGTCATTAATGTGGTCTAGAAATTATCTTCGGATCCCCTCCTGAGGTGACATATACTCAGTCTATATGGGGATAGAAAATCCAATAGTAAGGGATTTCAGCTCTTTTTTTTGTAGCCTCTCTAATCTCCATGAGCCTTTTCCATTCACCATCCATGTTAAGGTGATAACTCCACACCCGAACATAGACACTTTATGAACCTCATACCCTCATATCTCAATGCCTGTACTTTGATCCATCAACCTTTTACCCCCAATCGGGGATATTGCAGATTATGTATTCCTTATGCCACCCGATCTTAAACCAAACTTTGCTCCGTCGATAATCTGTATGTTATTCCCTGATAACCAAAAACTTCTATACTCAAACTCTGTACCGTTCACTTTTTTTTTTATAAACATCATCTTAACATTCCTACTGCTATACTCACATGCATGCATGCATGGAATTTCTATCCATAGACACTATATAGTACTATTTGGTTCATTTAAGATTTTTACTTTATTTAACTTTGCTTTCTTTCATATACAGTGCCACTCCCCCATCAGCATAAGCTGTCATATATATTTTGTACCCAGGTATTAACATGTCCTATTGATTGTCATCATTCCACCAAGTTTCTGTGATACCTCTTATATTATCTTCATTTAATACTAGGCACTCAATTTCACCCATCTTAGCATTTAGACATCTTGCATTTGTATTGACAAATTTATAAAATTTGTCAATTTTTAGTTGTCTGCCTTCATGAGATGTAATTGAACTCTTTCATCTGACTGCTTCTTTTCAGTACCTGTCTGTACTTTATCATCCTCTCCTCTTTACTAGGATATAGCATATCTCCTTTAATAAATCCTCCCCTAAGGGACATCTATCCAAACCATTTGTTCCTGACCCCATTGGCTTTTCCCCAGCCTTAATTTAAACCTCTACCACCTTCTTAATTTTACATGCTAGCAATCTGGTTCGGTTTTTATTTAGGTGGAGCCAGAGCCGGTGCAACCCATTAGGCAACCTAGGCGGTCGCCTAGGGTGCTAACATTTGGGGGGCGGCGACCGCGGCAGCCAGATCTTCAGCCGCCCCAGTCATCTGCGGTATTTCAGGGGCGGGACCTTCTGCCGCCTCTGTCGGGGGTGGCATTTCAGGGGCGGGACCTTCGGCCGCCTAGGGCGGCAAAAAAGCTGGCGGCCCTCCTGGGTGGAGCACATCCTTGCTGTATAGGCTCCTCCTTTCCAAAAAGGTTCCCTAGTTCCTCAAACTCAATGAGCAATGTAGCTATTAAGTATATTATTTTGGTTTATAATTATTTTGAACAGTTTGTTAATATGTATTGGAGGGCAACACTAAATTCCAATGAAAAGGTGGTGGGAATCTTACATGCACAATGGCTGTATAGTCGGAGAGGTCCAACATTTGTTCTTCCCTTTCATTGATTTCAGATATATATTCCCTCCTTCTCCCGGTGTGTGCATATTTAGTTCTCAGTCTCCTGAGAAGGTAGGTGTTTAGGGGAGTACTTGTGAACATTTCATGAATTCAAAAATTACATTTCACTCCCACTAAGTTTTCTCCCCTTTTCATTTGCTTTACTGTAAATATTAGCGTAGGCAGGTTTTGCTGGAATTAATATTTCGGGTGCTTCTATTCTTGCAAATATGTAAGTGTATACTTGTTTTTGCCTGGGAATCTTGTGGGTTTTGGTTTTAACAGCTAATAAATAAAGGTCTGCTGTTAACAGCTAATAAATCTTGCTTTCAGGGGTTTGTGTCTTTGTAGCCCTCAGCCAGGAAGAAACCCAAGTAATTTACAATCTGGGGTCCATGTACTTGGCCACAATATAGTGCTATGGAAAAGGAGAGTTTCAAATATCCTGCAAAATTGCCTAGGCCTGCTTATCTGCTACCTCTCTATTTTAGAAGTGCAAATCCCTCCTTTTCCCACCGAGAGAGTCATAGCCCCCTGAGTTATTTAGACATGCCTGCTTATAAAAAGTTAGAACCTCCATTCAGGGAACAAAAACTCACGTAACCATTCACCAAACTTGAACAATTTTGAATACTCACAAATACTCATAGGGAAATTTCCTAGCAGTCCATAGGCTGAAATGTATTTCTCCAATATATTCAAACAATGCAAAATAACTTGCCAAACATGTACAAATAGTGATGATTGTAGGAAACTAGGTTAAAAAAAGAAGAAGATCAGAATATCAAGTGCCTTACTGCACATAAATTCCACTTCATCAGGGACACCCCATTTTAGTAGTTCTCAACTATTACCACAGTGACTCATGTTATCTTCCCTAGTGTTACAATATAGGAGCTTATTCTCATAACAGTGTAGGAGTTAACTCTCCCCACTTCTCAGTTTTCTGTGGGTTAACATCTGGAACCAAGCACCGTGACTGCTGAATGGGTTTTTTTGCCACCATTAACTGCAGTGTTTTAAACTCATCTCCATTCAGCTCCACTGCAGTGACAGCCACAGTATACAATAAAACCGTTAGATTCTCTTAGTGCCATATAGATATTGCACTTGTAAATATTGCTAGCAAAGGACTTCAGCTTGCCTCAAAATTGTCATTGTGTATTCTGCTATGCAAGACTATATATACATACATATTGGCAGACATGCAACATCAATTCTAAATAAATATGAGGTCACAAAGCTCACATTCTCAAAGCTATTATAGAAAATTGCAGGGTTCATCCAATTCTGAATCCCAAAGCTCACTTTAAAAGCTCTAACCATATGATTAAATGTGGGTCATCTTAAAAATGGACAATTTTTGTCAGGCTTTATACAACACTCCTTAGCAAAGCCTTCAAACGGTGTCCTTTTAACTTGGCTGGCTGACAGAATGTGGTCAGATTCAGGGTCTTCCTAGTAAGGAGTCCTAACATGCAGAAAGGGTACAACAATGTAGGAATTGATTCTTGAAAGTGGATAAATCTCTGGATTTCTTTCATCAAAGCTGGAGTTATTTCCCTGGTTGGGTTAAACTCATCCCTGGTATAATACCACAAGAGTCAAGGGATTTACACAAAAAGGTTTTCATCCAAAGTATGAGGTATCTTTGGGAAAAAAATCTCTGTTCTCCCCACACACATGCACACACCATGCTATACAGAGGGAAATCTTTTGTGTCACTCTTTTTGGCTCTCACTTCTCAAGTTTTGTCTAGAAACTTTGACTTTCTTCACCCCTGAGACTGGGGGTCTAATTATCTTATTATTCACTCCAGTTTTGCATCAGTAACTCCACCAACTTGAATACTTCTTACTCAGACACTAGTGTAAAATATATCACATTGGGCCCTAGTTTTAAGTCATTATGATTTTTTAAATGACATTTGAGGGAGGTTGTGATAATTCAGTAGTCTCACTTGGAACAGCAGTAGCTAGAGAAGTTTTCTGCTTTTACAATGAAACTTTTCAAGCTGGATAGTGTAAACACATTACATTTCTAAACATAATTAATATCTATTTAAATTATAAAAAAAAAACCATAGAAAAATAAAGCCTATCTACACTGCTAGAAGTACATAGGTGGACTACCTGAGGAACTGGCCTGATATCTTAAATGATGTTCTATCCTGTCTCCATTGACTTCAATGGAGCTAGACTGATTACACCAGTTGAAAATCTGTCTGGGAAATAAACTAGATGCCTTACTAGAAACTAGACTGTTTTTCTAGTGCAATGTTTTAATCCACTAGAAATTTAAAACAAAAAACAAAACATGCAACTCCTAATTCATGTCTTTGAGAGAGCTGGTGGGTTGGTAAAGACTTGTACAATCTGTGACCATTCTGAGGTGATACAGAAGCTTTTAATATCTTTGTGTTTGCACTCTGTTGGTCTAAATGGGAAGCTAAACTAGAAGGTTAACAAATGGGATGTGCAAACTTTTTAGTATAAAGACAGTACTATAAAATAACGTAAGAATGAGGGCATGGGTATCAGGCACATACATAACCCAATGAACTGAGATATGAAAAATGTTCTATATATAATTTAACAATTTTATATATATTTATTTAACAAAGACATTCTTGGTTGAGTCTATCTGCAGGCAAGGGTGCGTAGTTGTTCTTGTGATATTGCCAGCACAAGTAGAAAGAGTTTTTTCATGAATTATTATTATAACAGTAGCAACTAGGAGCACCAATCATGGACCAGGATCCCATACTGCTAAGTCCTGTACAAACACAGAACAAAGATGGTCCCTGCTCCAAAGAAATCCTTCTATTAAGATTTCCAGCCCAGTTTTGAATACCCAAGAAGTACAGATGGTTCAATTAATTTCCACGGCTCATCTTTCTTAACTGTTTATATGTTCCAAGATGAAGAAAAAAAATATCACTTTGTGAAGCTAAGATTTGCTATTGGCTTGTTGATCTGAAAATTTATAAAATGGAAAGCAGCCTCATATCCAGTCTATACAGCGTCTGCACACAAAGTTGTCACAGGTAAGAACTGTAACTGAAGACAATGGGAGTTTTACCTAAAAGGAGATAAAAATAATAGATTTCCACATCATGTATTTTAAATTAAAATAACTGTAAGATACAGCACTATCACTGAGCCTCACTAATTAAACTAACCATGATGATTTGATCATAGATCAAAAACCTGATCAGATATCTCTAAAAGAATCTAACCTAACATCGCAACGACCTGGACTGGGCAAGTCACTGAACTCTGTGTGTGCACATAGGATGCCCAACCCAATTGTTGTAGGCGGTTTTGATTGATTTTTTTTTTTTTAAATATAACCACAACTCAGCAATGATTGTTTATATAGTTATCTACGACAAAACAATGCATCACAATGCTTTGTTGTCAGACCTTATCTATTATTTGGTACTAGTTTTTAGTGCTAAATGATGCTGCATTTAAGAAATAAAATATCACATTGTTTTACATACAGTATAAAATATATTTCATACATATGCATGTATGTGATATATACATAAATATACAATTAGAAAGAAAATATAGTTTAAAACATACATGCTATTGGAAACCTGATCATATTGGAAAGTTCTGAAGTTATAGGTATAATTCATTTAAAATTCAGGTTTTTGGATGACATGCTTCAGAAGGTTAAACCAGTTATTTGATCTCAGTATTAAGAAGTGCCTTTGATGAGAAAAACAATGGCTAGTAAAAAGTAAATCTTCACCTGTCTTTCCCGTATATATCCACATAAATTAATGGTAATCCAAGTTTCTGAATCTGGAAATTAAAATTAATTTGAATTGTATCCTCAGCCGGAAGTTAATTATTTAAATTGGGTTTTTGTCTGCTTGGCTTTTTTATTTGCATTTGAACAGAAATCTGTGTCCTCTCTTCGGGCCTAATTCTACATGAGACACTACATTAGGAAACCTAAGCTTTTTCTAAACAGAAATGGAGACATTCCTCATTTTTGCCAAATTGCATACTAGCTTTCGTTAATGCACAATTGTCCACAAAGATCTAGAGGCCAGATTTTTAGACATACAAGCTCGTATTTTTGAGCACAAAACTGTCTGAGCTAATTTTCCATGTACAGCTACTGCAGTTGCACATACAATTTCAACGAAGGCACGCACAAAGAAATGGACATCTAAGTAGCCACCTGTATGTGTAATTAGTATAGCCACACAATCAGGGCTATAATCAATTCATATGTTTGAACCCAGCTGTGCAGTCATGGAAAGTTCATGTATTAATCCACTGCCCCAGTTCTGATGTTAAATGAAGTAAGTGAAATAGCTAACAGACAAAAGAATGGTATTCATTCCCACCCCCGCACCCCCCGCTCAGTAGTGTTTCTATATGTGAATTTAAAGTAGCCTGTATTGTTAGCCCTTAAGCTACTCTGATTTCATGTTACACTCCTTTTGTGTTGAATGTGTTTAAATTTCTCTTATTAGCCCATACTTTTATTGACCATTTTAGGATGACAATATACATTACTAAATCTGTTTATTCATACATATTCATTATAAATTTATTTTTTAGGAATTCACAGTTTCAGTCTTTCCTTATGCAAACATTTCACATTTAAGATTACTGAAAATTAAAGACTGTCTAGTCTAACTGCAGCATAAAGCATGAAGATTGGTAAATAAGAATTGGTTTGTCTTATGTGTAAGTACTAAACCACTGATTTATTATATTCTAGGAAAATCCAAAGTTGAGACAATGACTCAGCTATGTACTTCAAATCAAAGCAACTGAAGCCCATATAAGTCGGGACCCTTAATAAGCTTTCTTTAGAAATTCAGTTTCAGAAGTGTTATATCACTGTACAGTATATAATGGTATCTCTTGCCCAGCTCAGCAGGTAGACAATTATTTTACCTAGCACAAAACAAGATCATTTGTACTGGAGAGCTTCCATTTCCATATATAATTCCACTGTAATGGAATCTTACAAGACTTTTGAAGTTTGCAGTGTAGTTATAACAATGTTAGTCCCAGGATATTATTATCAGAAACCATCCTCAAAACTACTCACCACACAAAGAGCCAGCTTCCTCCAGGGGACAGCCTATTTTCTCCAGAAACTACACAACATTAAAACCTCCCTCAGAACACCATCCTTTCCACCATGGGATATAGGGAGGTGACATCCAACATCCCTCACAATGATGACATCACTGTCTGCCTCAAATATCTACAAGACAGGGACAATACTCAAGATATCCACCCCAAAACCACTGCCAAACTCATACATTCGATCCTTAGCTAGAACAATTTTACATTTTACAAACACTTTGTCCAAACCATGGGAACAGCCATGGGTACTAGGATGGCTCCTCAATATGCCAACCTCTTCATGGGCCCCCTTGAGGAAGAATTTCTGGACAAATGTATCACAAAAGCAATTGATGATATTGTCATCCTCTGGACCAGGGATAGGTAACCTATGGCACGCGTGCCAAAGGTGGCACGCAAGCTGATTTTCAGTGGCACTCATACTGCCCGGGTCCTGGCCACCGGTCCGGGGGGGCTCTGCATTTTAATTTTAAATGAAGCCCCTTAAACATTTTAAAAACCTTATTTATTTTACATACAACAATAGTTTAGTTATATATTATAGACTTCTAGAAAGAGACCTTCTAAAAACATTAAAATGTATTACTAGAACGCAAAACCTTAAATTAGAGTGAATAAATGAAGACTCGGCATACCCCTTCTGAAAGGTTGCCGACCCCTGTTCTGGACAGATGATCTCAATGCCATCAGATTTCCACCACCACCCATCAATCAAATTCACTCCAGAATACTCCAGCACCAGCATCAGAGTCCTGGACACTATGATCATCTTTGACAATGGAACCCTACAGACAATGATATACAAGAAACCCAGAGATCATCACACCTACCTTCACAGAGCCAGCAACCACTCCACACACATCAAGAAATCTGTTATCTACAGGCAGGTCCTCATATACCACAGAATATGCTTTAACAAGAAAGTCCAGGATACAAACCTTAACACACTTTCAACTGCCTTCATCAAATAAAGGACACTCCACCAAAGAAGTAGATCCTGTAATAAAATTGGCTACCCAAATATCCTGAGAAAACCTGCTTCAATACAGTAAAATTCCCTTTGGGTGCACATCCCTAATTGTCACATACCACCCCAGCCTGGAACCTATGAGGTATCATTCACTAGTTAAAACTCAAGCTCAATGGGGTCCACATGCTGACTAATCTTGCCCAAAAGCTCTCTTCTGGCTTTCAAACATTCCCCCAACCCTGTGAAGCTCATCATCAGAAGCAAGCTTCCCACTGGCCAGAACCCAGTAACTCAAAGCACCATCAGACCCTGCCAGAACAGATTCAAAACCTGCAGACTTATTTCCACTGCTACAATGATCAACTCCCCACCTGTAAAACACATCTTTCAAGATCCATGGGTCCTGCATATGCCTATCATAACATGTGGTCTACCTCATCCAGTGGACTGAATACCCCAACAACTATGTCTGGTTTCACCCACAAACACCACTCTTTCAAATAGCTCATATAGAAAAGTGTTTAAAGACAAAAGCCATCATTTCACCTATGAGCAAGCTTCCCCCTTCCCCCCCCCCCCACAAAGTGATCACTCCATATCTGACCTCTCAGTCCTCATCCTCAAAGGAAATCTGCACAACTATTTCAAAATGAGAACCTGGGAACTTAAATTCATAACTTTGCCAGACACCAAAAATCATGGTTTTAAAACACTGGATTTATGGCTTATTACAACAATCTGTACCCCACTAATGCCACCTCCCATCCTCTGACCACAGGGGTGTTAACAGGCCACATCACCTTGGCTGGTCTCTTAGTTTAGAATAAGTAGATAACACGTATTCTATCTGTTCCACCTAGTAATTTTCTCAGACCTGGAGAAGAGCTCTGTGTAGCTCAAAAGCTTGTCTCTCTCACCAATAGAATTTGGTCCAGTAAAAGACATTACCTCACCCAGAGGTGCCAACTTTGTGATTTTCCCGAGGGGTGCTGGACCCCTGTTCTACCCCAGGTCCTGTCCCCACTCCACCCTTTCCCCCAACCCCCCTCCCCTTCTCTTCCTGCCCCCACTCTACCCCTCTTCCTGCTCCTACTCCTCCTCCCCCCCCCGCCTGTTGCCTCCTGCTTGCCACTGGACAGTTGATTGCAGCAGGCGTGAGGCACTGGAAGGAAGAGGGAGGAGCTAATCGGTTGGGCCCGCCGGCAGGTGGGAGGTGCTTGGAGAAAGGGGGAGGTTCTGATCTGCTGAGCTCCTACTATTTTTTTTCCTGGGGGTGTTCTAGCTCCAGAGCACCCACAGAGGCAGCACCTATGACCTCACCCACCTTGTCTCTCAGACTTTTAAAGAGAATGGAGTTATTTTGAATTTACAACCAAAAAGAGAATTTGATCTGGTGTTGCTCTCTCTCTCAAACATACCAACTCATACATATCAGAATACCCTAATTTAGCTAATCCTGGTCTGACTCAAAGACTACTGAATGAATGGAAGTTTTTTTCATTCAATACAATACGCATTGAGTCAAAGTCCAAGTTATCTGTACTGGAGTGACTATGCAAATAATATTATGTTAATAGACATGCTAATAATTTTGTTAAGCCTCTCAGCATGCCAACTAATTGGTTCTTAATGTCTTGTGCATGTGCTTTCTTGAGTGAGGCGAATGCAGTCCCTAGTTGGTGTGAAAAATTGGATTATTAGAAGGACAGAAAGAACCTCATCATTTTCAATATTAGTTTTAACTGACCAGTAGAAAATAATAAGTTTATGTACATTGCTGGGCCTGGGAATTGTTCATTGAAGAGTCTTCTCCTTTCACTTCATCGGCTGCTTCTGTTTCTTATTCCTTCACTGCTTCTTAAAACCACTCAAATAAGGATGTCTCCTTGGTTTATACTCTGCCTCCATCTAAAAATCTCTACTCCAGCCCCAGGGTGGAAAGAACATTACTGGTGAGATAGCGAAAAGGCAGCATAGATTGACAGAGAACTAATGGGTTGTAAAAAGAGGGGATGAGAGGAGAATGAGATGGAGAATGCATCAGATGTAGCCTCTCTCGCTACCATTTACTGAATAATATCAGTCTCCTCACACAGCCATGAATGTGGTTCTCCTGGATCACACAAACGTCTGACAATGAAGTTGCCTTAAAGTATTTTGATTTGTAAAAAAAACCACCCACAGAAATAAGTTACATCTGTGTGCATAGTGGCAGCCCAGCAAAGTGAAAACTTCTGAAGGTTTTGCTTCAAGAATGTCCTTGCAATGCAGGGTAGCTATGGTAATGGAAATTAGTAATTGAGTTTTAGTAACTGAAACTTGTTACAAGAATTATTATTTTTTTAATTCTTGTGGCTCTCTGAGACTCCATTCATTCAAAGACACAGCGGCTCTGACTATAAAAACGTTGAATACCACAGGACTGCACCTAAGTCCCTAGCTTTGCTAATGGTATTATGGTTGATTAAATACAGAGTTCTCTCCATCTGCTGCTATATCTCACTTTCCTGGAATTTTCTTGTGACCACCAGGAATTTGAGGACATTAGATATTTGGCTTAACATTAAGTCTTCCCTCCCCCCACAAAAAACAAAACAAAAAACCAAGATGTGAGTTTCTGTCTCTTTCTGTGTTACATTGCAACCAATTTCAATGTTGTCTCTTCGTGCCTTTTGCAATGAAGACACCACTCATTCTGTAGTCTGCATGTCTGAGTCTGCTGGATTGATTACAAGTTATATCACACATTGTTCAAAGAGGGGGAGAAGTATTTGGCCTCCTGTTGGGGGAAGTTTCCCACTTTTATTAGAGGATGATTCACTAACTAGAGAGTCCATTGTCGGTATTAATAAATTCTGTGAAGTCCAGTAATCTCCACAATTTTATAACAGAGAATGGAGAAAGCTTTACTAAATGGCCAAAGATGGGCTATTTCGGTACAATAGCTGACCCAATTTAAAATTATTAGATTTTGGGGGTAGAATTCTTTATTGATACATTTTAAAAAACCCTCTAGTATACGCAGTAAGGGCCATATTCTGCAGACCTCATTGGCAGTTTTGCTTGACTAATGAGTAAGCTAGAAGTGCTAACAAAGCTTGATGAGATGAAAGAGGTGCAATTCTGCTCTCACTGATCTCAAACAATGGCCTAGATGGACTCTGTTCTGAAACCTGACTTTATTCCAGATTTACACATCTGAAATTGAGAGCAGAATTTGACCTATTGAATTCGTTTATACCAATTTTATTCATATGAGACAAACCTTTTGAACTATTACTAGCCAATTACTCTTCCAACCACAAAATAAATGCAGTAAACCTTTACAGGAACAGGATTCCAGGACAAAATTAGTACCTCTGATTAGAGTACTCCAGAACCATTGCATGCAGCACTACCAAAATAAAATAAAATAAATAAACCAGTCACCTCACTTAATCTCTACAGACCCTACAACACACAATAAAAAGAAAGAAAAATTCTTTGTTATTCTATTTTCCTAGAAAATATGTAGTGTAAATTTCCTTCATCGGATTTTAACCCTTAACTTTCAACATAGGCACCATATCTACTTCTATAAATATTCAGGATACAATGATTATGGGCTAACAATGTAACTGCAAATCAAATGTGGCCTAAGGTATTGAGTCTAACTTTTCATTACTCCTTTTCCTGGTTTCAACATTTGATACAAGCATGACTGACATTTTCCATTTCTGTGGCATCAAGTCTATAACATAACTTAAAAATTCAAAGTGAAGAATATTACATTGTTACAGAATATTATTAATATGAAGGGTGGATGCAATGTTTGTGTCACTGCTGGCTTTTCATTTCTCAACGTGTCATTCAGTACTATGAAATCTGGAGTTCCACCTGGTCAGAACCACCTGTTTGAATAGATACAAAGTGTAAACATTGACGTTCAGATTTTCAAAAGAGCTCAGCACCCATTTAGCCATCTGTAAAAGTGACCAGATTTTCCAAGCGTTTTGCACCCAGCAACTGCCATTGTACTCAGTGAGAACTGCTGGGTGCTGAGGACTTCTAAAAATCTGGTTTTAGAGACCCCTATAAAGGTGCAATTACTCAGGCTGGTAATGTACAAGGAGTCCCTTTGTAGTCAATGGAATTACTTGCATGAGTAAGTGCAAATGTGAACAAGTGCTCCAATACTCAAGCTCTGAGGGGCCATGGGCTTTGTGTGATGTGGCCAGTAGTTTCTAGATTAGGAAATCATAAATAACCACTTGCAAACCCAGTACGAAGTAGAAATGAGCAAGTATTGCAATACACTGTTTTTGCAACTGAGTTTTTAATTGAGTTCTTTTGATTTCCATGATCATGGGGAAACTGAGTTTTATTGGTGAAAGTGTTCACAGAAAACAAGTTATAAGCTATAATAGAGAATTTTAAACTCTTGCATACAAGTATCCAATTCAGAAGTGCTTGCACTTCCTCTCCTCATGTGCATTATATACTCTCATCAACTCCACTATCCAGGTATGTTAGTATTAGAGCTGGTCGGAAAAATTTCAATTAGACATTTTCCTGTAAAAATAGGTCAATCAAAGTCAAAACTGCAGAGAACAAAGTAATTTCAAAATAATTTCTTGCCCCAAGGAGGAAACAAAAATATTGAAAAAAAATTCTGAAGTTGCCAAAACATCTTGTTTTGACATTTTTGAAACCTAAAATTTTAGTTTTTCTATTTCTAAACAACTTTTCAGAATTTAAGATGGTCACAGTAAAAAAAAAAATTTAAAAAGGTCAGAAATGAAACAAAGTGTTTGAAAATTATCAAGATGAAATATTTTTGATTAACCAGAACTGAAATTTTCTTAATTTTGTCAGTTGCAAAACATTTTGCAATTGATTTATAATCCTAATTTTGAACAAGGAAAACAGTTGATACCTCAAATACTTTTCTGGGAGGGGAAAATAGTTACCTTCCTTGCTCTAGTACACACTACTTGCTTTGCTATTGCTTACACTTGTGATGAATTTTGGCCCAATACATGTAGTTAAAAGAGGCTCCAAATATGTATTTGGAGCAGAATTTGACCCAGTAACTTTATAACATACTTTTCTGTAGGATGCCTATGCCCTCACTCTTGATCATGGCTCTCTGCGCTTTCCTCTTATTGCACAGATGTTGATGTTCTGAGTTATGCAGAAGGAGCTCCTATTCTGTTTACATAGTTACATATCAAGTGTTTCCTACGACAGATGTTCCCTCAAAATCTCATATGTTTACACTCCTTTTCCCTAGGGAGCCTCTCCTTATAGTTTTCCTGCTGTTTTCCTTTAGAAACAGAGGAAACACTGTTACTTACTGTAACTGTTGTTCTTTGATATGTTAATTCCATGTAGGTGTGCATGCACCCAGTGCGCCAGAGCCAGAGAATTTTGCCTAGCAGTACCCATAGAGACGGCACTCACATCTCACAACCTTAGCCCCCACCCATATAAGGATGGTGTTGCCTAACTGCCTCCCCTCTCCTCAGCTCCTTTGCACCCAACATCAGACGTAGACATGCCAATGCAGAGGGGCTGGAGGATGGGTTGTGGAATACACGTCTGCCTCACATCTCGAAGAACAGTTACAATAAGTAGTTGTGTTTCCTTCAAGTTCATGCAGGTGTGCCTTCCAGGAAGGTGGCAGGAGGTGGGGCTCCAAGTCTATGTAAACAAGGACTGCAAGATTGCCTTCCCAAAGCTTGCATCTGAGTGAGAGTAGTAATAGTAATAATGACATAGTGGTTCATAAACGTACAGATGATGGACCAAGGGGCAGCCTTGCAAAATGTCCAAAGTTTGAACGTCACTTAGAAACACAATTAACATTGCTTAGGCTTCTGTAGAATGAGCTTGTGCTCTGGGGGTGGGGTGTAGTTTGAGCTACTGTATATGCTGTCATGATGCAGGAAATTATCCACCTGGAGATCTGGGATGAAGCTGCTTGACACTTCATTCTATCTGGCTATGACACAAAACAGATGAGGTGAGGAACAAAATAATTTAGTCTTATCCACATAGAAAGCTAGACACTGCCAGACATGCAACGTGTCAAGACACTGCTCCTCCAGTTTTAAAGGTGGCTTACAAAAACCAAAAAAACCCACCTCATATAGATACAGTACTTAGATCAAGTGAAATTGAGAACCCACTTTAGGCAAAAACTTAGGGTGTCTTTGGAAAACTGCATTTAAGAAGGGTCTGCCATCAAGGCCTGCAATTCACATACTCTTGCAGAGGTTATTGCTACCTAGTTTCTGACACAGAAGGCAGGTTTATGACATAGAAGAGAGGGAAGAAGTTGCCAGAGCTTAAATGGAGGCCCCATTGGAGCTGCCAGGACAAGATTAAGGTCCCACAAAAGGAACAAGTTCTTTCATTGGCAGTTAGAGATGAGTGACTCCTTTCAAGAATCTCACTACCATGTCATTCGAGAACTCTGACTTCCCCTGGATGGATGGATAGATAGATGGATGGATGGATGGATGAAATGCTGAAATTGCTGCCAGGTGCACTTTCAACTACCTTAGTATGAGTCCAGAAGACTGAAAATGTAACAGGTACTCCTAGATGTCCTGGATATAAGCCTAGGCCAATGATCACATCAAAATCTGCTTTCACTTGGCCAAATAGATCACTGTGGTGGAGGATTTCTAACTAATGAGCTGGACTTGTCAGACTGCCTACGAACATTGTTCCTCCTCTTCATCTAGCAATGCATCTAGCCATCTGTGCTAAGAGATGCATGGAGCTGGATGCAAAACCTGACCATGATGCAGAGTCAGGAGGTTGGGATGAAGAGGAAGGAATATGGGAGGTCAGAAAGAACCAACATTGGATTATGTCAAGTTCATTCTTAATGCCCTAGCATGACTGAGACAATGTCCACTTGAGAATGACTCGGGGGAGAGGGGGAGAAACAGGGATGATTGTGATAGGAGGCAATGCATACAGAAGTGCTGTCATAAACATACAGCTAAGGGTAGCATAAAATCTCTCCTTTACCTGTAAGGGGTTAAGAAGCTCAAATAACCTGGCTGGCACCTGACCAAAAGGACCAATAAGGGAAGAAGATACTTTCAAATCTGTGGGGGGAGGTTTTGTTTGTGCTCTCTTTGTTGTTCTCTCCAGGACAGAGAAGGACCAGGGCAGGAAAAACCATCTCCTAAAACCCTACCTGAAATAAGCATCCAAGATTACAAAAATTGTAAGTAATAGCAAGGAAATGCGTTAGCTTAACTTTTTTTTTTTAAGCTTGTGAATTTTCCCTATGCTAAGAGGGAGGTTTATTCCTGTATTTTGTAACTTTGAAGTTTTGCCTAGAGGGGAATCCCCTCTGTTTTAAATCTTATTACCCTGTAAAGTTACCTTCTGATTTTACAGAGGTGCTTCTTTTACTTTTTTTCCTTTATAATAAAGTTCTGCTTTTAAGAACCTGATTGGTTTTTAGCATCCTAAAAACCCAAGGGTCTGGTCTGCGGTCACCTTGTTTACCTATTTGGTTGGTATATTATTCTCAAGCCTCCCCAGAAAAGGGGGTGAAGAGGCTTGGGGGGATATTTTGGGGAAACAGGAACTCCAAGTGGTCCTTTTCCTGAATCTTTGTCTAACTCACTTGGTGGTGGCAGCGATACTGTCCAAGGACAAGAAAGAATTTGTGCCTTGGGGAAGTTTTTAACCTAAGCTGGTAGAAATAAGCTTGGGGGTCTTTCATGCGGGTCCCCACATCTGTACCCCAGAGTTCAGAATGGGGAAGGAATCCTGACAAGTGTGGATTCCAAGCTTAGGTGAAAAGCATCAGTCAGGGAACCCAGATTCAGACCCTCATAGGAGCAAAACAGCTGGCATTTCTTGTCACCTCTTGTGGCATATAGGTCAATCGTTGGTATGTCCCAAACCGCAGAAGTGGACAACAGGATGCTGGGCTTCAGAGGGCACTTGTGGTTCAGGGGGGGAAAAAAACAACAACTTTCCACTGAGGTCATCCCAGGGAGAGATTAGCCATGGGGGCAATGTTCTCCCCAATGTAAAACTGCCAGAGCCTGATCACTTTCTGACACAACACATTGGAGTGTGCTCTCCTCATCGGTCAGTGAGTACGAGAACTGCTGAGTCCCTGATGTGATCTTGGAAGGTCTGACAGGCATTGTAGATGGCACAAAGCTCTAGGATATTGATATGCAGAGAAGCTTCCTGTTCAGACTACAGGCCTTGAACTTTCAGTGACCCCAGGTACTCTCCCCAACCCATTAAGGAGGAATCAGTGACAATAGTCCTGGTCGGTGGAGACTGAGTGAAAGGAATGCCCTGGCACACACTGTCCTGTGCCATCCACCATCATAAGGAGTTCAGGATCAGTAGGGTATATCGGACCGGTAGATTTATATGATAGACTGAGTTCAGCCACATCTGAGGAGGACATACGTGCAGCCTGGCAAATTGGACTACCTGCGTCCAGGCAGCCATATGACCTAGCCCAAATATGCCTGAGGTTGAGGGTTAAGACTCCAGTTTCAGTGGCCAAGAATTGGTCAGTCAGCAGAAATGCTGTCTATCAGGGCCCCAGTGAACTCGGTTCTGTAAGTTGGCAGCAGTGCTGACCTTCTGCTGCTCAGGATGAGGCACAGATGATTGAGTAAGCATAGCATAAATTGAACACGAGAGAGGATTTCTTCTGTGGACTTATCTTCCCATACCTGGATGATGAGAGGCATGAATTCCCTTCTTCCTGAGGTACATTGTTAGATGTCATTCTGAAACAGGTCAAGGAACAGGACTACAGGGACTAAGGAGCATCCCAAGGAGGCAACTGGGTTTATGGTAAGGTACTAGTGGCCAGTAGGCACCAGGGCAAGAGCCCCTGCCCTGGCTATGAGGAAGGTGCCAATCTCAGTAACCATACTGATCCAGCTATGGCCTCCAGACAATTATGAGGGAAAGTGTGGCCCGGGCCTGGATCTTGAAGAGGCTTAGAGGTTCCCCAGTGATAACAGCGGAGCCAGACCCACATTTTTGATCAGCCCTACTTCTCAACCTTCAAACCTGCCAATGTGCAAGAGAAACCATTGGAATATGTGATGTGACAAATTGCCAAAGCGTGTGGACCACCCAAGTTTTGTTGCACATCAAGATACAGCTAGTTTCTTCACTATAGAACCTGTTTTTTAAGACTGGTTCCCCACCATGTGAGTTAAACAAATTATTTAATCCATTACATGCCCCCAGCCACTCTCAGTCTTTGCCCAGGCTGCTCCTGCCTGCATTACGATTAATTCACTCATATTTTCTCTCTTTCTCTCTCTCTCACACACACACACACACACACACACACACACACCACCTCTCTCCCACCCTTCTTCAGCAAGGTCTCCACAGTGGCTTCCCTGGCTGCTGCTCTTTTCCCCTCCCCTCTGTGGAGCAGACAGGGGGGTACCAGAGCTGCTACTGCAATTGCCTGACCTTCTGCGGAAGCTTGCAGAGGAGCACAGTGTGGGAAGCTTAATTATTGTACTGACCCTCTGCCCAAGCCCACCATTCCCTGGGCAGAACACTTCTCCCAGTATATGTATGTAGAGCTCTGTAATGAACCCCATACCGAACAAAGGCAGAAAGGAGAGTAGAGTTTCCCCTGCTTACAGGCAACCAGGCTGAACACACTCCTGCTCAGCTAGCAGAACTGCCAGTCATGGAGGCACATACCCACAGCTGTGACCAATAAAGAAAACAAGCCCAACTAGAATAGAGATGGGACAGAGAGACTGCCCCATGCCAGGCTGCCCTAAGAAACTGACCAGGAGACAAGAAGATTGCAACCCCTGGAATGTAAGGGTTGATAGACCAGTCCACAAATTCTTAACTTAAATTGAGTCTATTTGTTGGCACGTTGAAGGGGACCAACTGGAGAAAACTGGGACCCCTAGAGAGATTGCCCCCAAGAGCAGCTGACAGGCTCAAAGGCAGTACTCTGATGTGCAATACACGAAATTTATGCATAACAACTCCTCCCATTTACTTAAAAAGGAATCTGTGTGCACCAACTCACTGTGCATTGAAAGGAGCCTACAATGGTATTTCATTCTATACAAAAGACTCCTTTGGGGGAAAATATTTTTTCATTGTATACCTTTGTCTTCGTGCATTAGCTTTGGCTCTATTCCCCTCCCCACCTCACCCACACACTCAGTGGTTTCCTTCTCATATTACAAAAGCACTGTTGACATTTACTAAAATTACATAGATATCCTTGTTGTTAAGAAAAGTATGGGAAGCGATTTTTCCATTCCTTGTTGTTTAAGCCATATTAATAAACAGAATTTAGGTGCACTTTTAATGTTGATTGATATGAACTGTAAAAGCTGATGCAGGAGACGGCAATAATTATTTTCTGTACAGCGCTAGAGCTGTATGTGTTATATTTTTACAAGGTTCACTGTTTCCATATAGGTAGCAACACTTATACATGCATTATGGACTCGTTAGTATTTGTCCTTTCTCCTGTATAGTTTTGAGTCCTATACCTGCATGTGTCATAAATGCTTTTTATTTGATATAATCTATTAATATGTTCTAACAATATGGCAATCTAGGAAGCATTTGGAACTTAAGGCCTGATTTTTCAAAAGTTTAGGTATGCAAATACATGCATATGTGTGTGCCTACTGTTGCGCACATAAGAGACAGTTGTGTCCCTAGCTAATCATAGCCAGTCATGGTAGCTGCACACACTCGTTAGGTGCATGGTTTTTGTGTTTGTATCTAAATGTTTGAAAACCAGGCACTGGATGTAATTATTTACTACAGCCTATGAAGTTTCCCCATCTATTCAAGTGTTTCTTGCTCTAACGATAGTTCCAGCAAGCAACGTTCTCAAACATTGTATGGAAGCTCTTATCTTTATGGCCATCAGCAATTCATTGATATGAGGATGATGTCTGCCAAGGGAAAAGTCATTGATGAGTCTTAAGATGGCTGATGAGTCCAATCCATGCTGTACAGGTTTTTCCACATAAGAGACAGGTAGTTGCTTGGGGACAGCACAACTGCTGGCCGGGATGCTGAATGCTTTCCTTCCTCCTCTGCCGTTCCTCAGACTCTTGAGCAAGGCGATTCTCCTCAAAATGGGCTGATGGTTGATGTATGAAGCAATGCCATTGCAGTTTATTGCCAGCCAGCTCTTCCCAATTTGCAGGGTTAATGCCTCCCTTAGTAAGATATATTTTCAGAGTATCCTTGTAGCGTTTCCTGGGTCCTCTTACCATGATTAAGTTGAGAAAAGAGGATTTGCTTTGGAAGAGGAGTATCAGCCATCCACACACACAATGGCCAGCCCAGCAAAGTTAATGTTTCATAATCTTCCCCTCAACACTGGTGATATTAGCTACAGAGAGAATGCTGGCATTGGTGCATCGGACTTGCCATCTGACATGGAGAATCTTTCTAAAGGTAGCACTGTTGGTACCACTCCAGACTGTTAAGATGGCTTCAATATGTCACCAATGTCTCACACCCATAAAGAAGAGTGGGAATGACTCTTGCATTGTAAACTAGGATCTTTGTTTCCATCTGCAGATCTCTGTAAATAAAGACATGACGAAGCAACTTTCTGAAGGATACGCTGGCACAACTGTGGTTAGATCACCACATCAAGGTTGGCTGTTCGGGAGAGGTGGCTACCCAAGGTAAGGGAAATGCTTAACGTTTTCCAGGAGTTCATCACTGATGATGCATCTTAGGGTTGCCAACCCTCCAGGATTGTCCTGAAGTCTCTAGGAATTAAAGATTATGTCATGTGATGAAACCTCCAGGAATTTGTCCAAACAAAATTGGCAACCCTAATGACGATTTGTGGAAGAAGGGGGGCAACTTGTGCTGGGACAGGCTGGTGGAGCACCTTAGTCTTCCTGATGTTGAGGGAAAGCCCCAGGCTATGATAGGTGCCTGAGAAAAGATCTAAGGTCAGCCTCAGTGTGCACGAAGATAGCACAATTGTCAGCATACTGAAGGTCAGGAATAACAGTACTGGTGACTTTAGTTTTAGAATGAAGACACCGCAGGTTCAAGAGCTGGCCATCCAAACAATACTCCATCCCAATTCCAGAAGAAAGGTCATCATGAATAAGAATCGAGATCACATCAATATAGATGGAAAAAAGGGTTGGGATGATAATGCAGCTATGCTTGACACCAGTACAGATGGTGAACAGGTCCATCTCCAACCCATTACAGAGGACGGTGGCGGTCATCCCATCATGAAATAGCCTCAGAACACGATTGAACTTCAATGGACAACAGAACCTAGACAGTATCTTCCATAATGCTCCATGATTGATGGAATGAAAGGCCTTATTTAAATCAATAAATGCCATAAACAATGGCAGGTGTTGTTCTCTATACTTCTCTTGGATCTGTTGTACAACAAAAATCATGTCGGTGGTGCCCAAGACGGTCTGAAGCCACACTGGGATTCTGAAAGGACATCTTTGACTGCAGGGAAGAGATAGTTCAAAAGGATGCGAGTAAGAATCTTCCCGGCAATGGAGAGGAGAGCAATGCCTCGGTAATTCCTGCACATTGACTTGTCCCCTTTCTTAAAAATGGTCACAATATTAGCATCTATTAGCATGCTATCTTTATGGTATTACAATGGAGTGTCTCAACCCTTTACAGTTGAGGAGTGAACCCTCCTGAGCTACCCTGTTCCAGGAACAATACTCTGGAGATAGAGCACAACAAGACCACACCTCCCCGTAGAACAAGGCAGGTAGGCAGATGTAGTTCCCAGGGCAACTGGAAGTCTAGGACTCTGGCAAGACCTTCTGGGAAAGGGAGTTGGGTATATAAAAAGCTCCCTTCCCTCATTACAGGAGCCCTGGAGGTGCTGAAAGATTTCTCAGTATTTTTTTCCTACATAAACTCAGTTGCATATGGATGAGAATCTGAGATCGATCCCTCGAAGATGTAGATCAGGACTTAAATAGGGAAAAGATTTTTCAAGTGGGAATGAAACAGAGGTGGGGGAAAGACAAGGGTGGCAGGAAGAAGAAGTAGGAAGTTGATTTTTTGTACACAGTCAGAAAAATTATCTTATTAAAAAAATGAAGCTAACAAGATATATGAATGCATCATTAACAAGCCACCTGCTGTTTCATAACACCAAAGTAACCTGTCAGGTGATGGACAATGCCTTTTGAATAAAGAAAACATACAAAGCCTGTAATGCATTGTGAAGGAAATACCTACTAAGTGATGCAAAACTGGCTTCTTGTTTTTATATATTTGAATTTTGCAGATTTTTTTTTAAATGGACAGTTTTTCAGGTGTCAGTACCACTCAAATGCCTCTCATTTATTCAGAATACAGAAGGGACTGGATAGGAGAGGGCTGACTGTAACAATATCTTTCCCAAGACTGTTCAAACAACTATACTGTAGGGCAGGAGTAAGACTGTATCCTTTTAAAAGTTAGCCTCCTTTACACATACAAAAGGGGTCTGATCATGCCTGGTGCCTAGCACCCTCAAATACCACATTGTAACTACACACAAAAGAGCCTTTTTCAAAATACCTTGAAGGGATTGCTCTCCTGCTCACATACATTTTCATTCTCACTATCTTCATCTGTAATACTGCTTGTCATTCCACATCACATAAGCTGTCTCAACCATCTGATAGCTGCAAGAGGCTCTAAAACATATGTTTCCTCCTTAGAACATTTTAAGAGAAAACTTTAAAATATTAGTTTACTTACTGCTTGCAACGTGACATCATGAGCACAACTTACAAAAGTAACTTATAAAAGCTTTAAATCAACAAAACCGAAGGTGTTTGCAAGCTATGAAAACAGACAATCATGATTGATGACTTCATTCCAGAGAAAAATTAGAAGTTGCCTCAGAAGTCTGGGTGACTTTATACCAATCTGATCTTGTTTGGTAATGTAATGTGAAGTAATGCAGTTTCTTCTAGTTCAAAGGAGGACTGCTTGCATCCCCATAGTACTTGTCATCTAAGGATCTCAATGCATTTTGGAAATATTAAGATTTATAGCATTTTATGGAGTTATTCAGGGATTATAATTAGAGCTGGCTGGACAATCTCTTTGCATGAAAAAATTAACATCTTTGGGGAAAAAATCCTAAATCAGCATGAAAAGTCAAATGCAAAAATTTGTGTGGGAAAGAATTTCCAGAAAGATGGTGTTTGAGGAGAACCAAAATGGAATTTTTCAGTTTGCCAGCTGCCTGCCAGGAAGGGTCTTGTAAAGTTCACTGTCTGCCTCCCTCCAGCATCTCTTCAACTCTCCACCTGCTCCCAGCCCAGCTGCCAGAGACACAATCAGGCTTTCAAAGCAGGTGGCCAGAGAACAGTCATTTCGACTTTGTCAGGCAAGTTCTTTGGCCAAATTGAAATTTTCCTTTGCAAAATTTTGGTTTTGTGAAGAGGACATTTTCCACTGGAAAGTCATTCTGTCAGAAGATTCTCAACCAGCTCTAATTAGAATTACCCAACTACAAAAAGGGGTAAGTTAAGCATTATGGTTAAGGCTCAGATTTTTAAAGGTATTTAAGCATTGCTGCGTTCAGCATAGCACAGCACAAGTCTCATTTTCAAATGGGATTTTAGGCATGTGGTAGCCAATATCCCAGTCACAGTCAATGGGATTCTGGCTTTGAAGTGCCTAAATCACTTTTTGAAAATGAAGCTTAAGCTTTGCTATGCTGAATGCAGCAATGCTTAAATATCTTTAAAATTCTGGGCCTAAGTGACTTGCTCAAAGCCACAGGGAAATGGGGAACAATCTCACTAACTTCCTACAGGGAAATCAGGCAACAGAACATAGGAAGCTGACACAAAGTCCCTTTCATAACTACTAGACAGTCCCTACATAGCTATTTGCCTACTTCCTAGTTTCCTGCCTACATAACCCCATTCTTATCACTGTAGTATTTGAGTTCCTTGGTTCTGTAATTTTCATCCCCCAATGTATGTACATTGTCAAACACATAATTCTATGAGTTTCCACAATTAACAACTATACAAAATGCTTCAGCATAGTGCCAATTTCAAAAATTTAAATGGGCTGTCCATGTCAGGCCTCTTTTTCCTTTTAGTTGTTTAGGGTTCTGTAGTGATTGGTGACTAACATATGAAAGATCATAATAGAAACTTATGCATTGAATATTTCTCCACAGTTCTTCTGGCAGGCAGGCTGCCAGATTTTTAGCCACCAAGATGCCCAGTAATGTCTTTCTGTATTTTCTTAATTCCACAGTCACCTATGGACCTCTGCATCTAAGGCTATGTTTACATTTACCATTTAAGGTGCAAAAAGTCCCTTTTTTTTGCGCTAAAATTGCAGGAGCGTGTACACTTGTTAATGACCTTCCTTCACGAGAGGCATATAGCTCTTACCGCTGTTCTTTTTGCACTGTTGTGAAAGTGAAGACACGTTCTACCAGCATAAACACCTTTTGGCCTCCAAAGGATATCCCACAGTTCCGAAAGTGACCACTCTGGCCAGCATCTCCACTGCTTTGACGCCAGGTAAACGGACGTCCGCCCCTCCCCCTGTAGGCCCTGGGAAGTTTGAAACTCCCTTTCTCTTTGCTTGTAGATATGGCAGGGAAAGCAGCCAAACAGCCGGGGGGGGGGGGGGAATGCCACAAAAGAAACAAGGAAGTAATGGAGCTGCTGGAACATGAAGCAGGGCAACACGGGGCACTGAGCAGGGATCCAGAATGCCTTCCACTCACCCCTCCACCTTCCCACAAGACCTATCAAGAGAGCTGCACTGTGGGATAGCTACCCTACGGCGCTCTCATCGGTGATGGAAGTGCTGCTAGTGTAAACACTCTCTGACACCTGAGGAATTAAGTGAGTACACAAACCAGCGCTTTTCTTTCACCGGTTCCCTATCACCCGTGAAACTTACAGTGCAAAAACTCTGCAAGTGTAGACGTACCCTTAGTCACCCCTACCACCTTCACTCCTCATCTATGTACAAAGCTTTCGAGTTGTTACAGAGAGAAAATAAATTGTAGGAGAGAAGCTTCATGCAGCTTAAAATGTGACATGCAATTCCTACCCTGCCACTCCTATTTAAATTGTGAAAATAACTTTGCTAAGTGGGTGTCTTAAATCTCCAAATGTATCTGGAAAAAAGAATTATCTAATGTTGTTCACTTATGAGGAGTACAACTATTCTCACAGCTGAGTTTTCTTTCTTTCTGCCAAAGGAACTTGAACAAACACCCCTAGCAAGAACACTTCTGCAAAGCCAGCCTTTGAATATCTGAATACTGTAGTATTGTATAGTGATATTTCATTACTATCAACAGCTCATTACAGTTCAAAGACTATATTCAAACATTTTTCTTTTCAACATGTGGAAAAATGCATTGTAGGAAGTGGGGGACGGGGGGGAGAAAGGTGCCTCTGAACACTTCATCATACTCCAAGTGAAGTGTTCATTTTCCTGGCAGCATTAGGTGTACAGAGTTGAACACTACATATCAGTGGGACAGCTTAAAAGGAATGTCAACAACACTAAAGAAGTTATTTTGACAGGACCCATGTCGGTGGTGCTTCACTGCATCCCATGGGGCACTACTCACCCTGTCACAAGGTCTCCACTGGTCGGTTGCCACTTCTCACAGGTCCAGTGTAATGATGCTTTGGCCCTCTGAACAAGGCACACTTAAGTTCCACCTCTTCCAGGGTTTTAAAATCCAAAAATAAAGGAATACTGTGAACTGAAAACTGGGGTTGTCCGGAGAGTCTTCGGCAGAACCCTGCCCTACTACTCAGAGCGTGGCTCCATGAAGCCAGCCCTTTCAGCCAGTCTTCCTGGGCCAGGCCGTCCCACACACCAGGAGGCTCGTCATGGCAGCAGTCATCAGACACTTCTTGGCTGAAGCCCTCCTTCCCTCACAAGGGAGAAGCTGAGCTCTGCTCTCCTTCCTGACCAGCCCTAAACTGAGCAGGCCCTTCTTCTTTTAACTCCCCACTCCACACCTGCCATCTGCTTCAGGCACAGCAGGGTGGGGACAGCTGGGTCCTGAGGTCCTCATTAACCCTCCTTGCCATTGTGGGGTCTGTTGTCCCCATCAGATATATATTTTGAAAAAATAATAAAGGGATGTCACAGGGTTCTCTACTCACTGCTGGGACACCCCCTTGTGACTGAATCTGGGGAAGAAGTTCTCAACCAGTCCAGTTCCCTCTTCCACCATTCACTTACCCGGCAGCTTCTCTCTATGACTTGGGTTGCTCTTTTGATTTGTGACTCAGCCCTCTAGGTAGGTCATTATGTATTGCTCCCCTTCCAGAGTATCAGAGGAGTTTGACATCTCCTGCAGTTCTATGCCACTTCCCAGGGGCTGATAGAAGAATCTGGGGCCCACTCACTATCCTGGGTTCCACCCACTATCCTATAATCAGCAGCCAAGTTCTGCACAATCTCTAACCTCAGTGCTCTTTCCTTGGCCTACTTCTGTCAAGGTACCTTCCCCACTCTGAACTCTGGGGTAAAGATGTGGAGACCCACATTAAAGATCCCCTACGCTTATTTTCACCAGCTTGGGTTAAAAACTTTCCCAAGGCACAAATTCCACCTTCATCAGTATGCTGCCACCACCAAGTGATTTAGACAAAGAATCAGGGAAAGGACCACTTGGATTCCTATTCCCCCAAAATATTCCCCCAAGCCCTACACCCCCCTTTCCTGGGGAAGGCTTGAGAATAATATCCTCACCAATTGGTACAGATGAACACAGACCCAAACCCTTGGATCTTAAGAACAATGAAAAATCAATTGGGTTCTTAAAAGAAGAATTTTAATTAAAGAAAAGGTAAAAGAATCACCTCTGTAAAATCAGGATGGTAAGTACTTTACAGAATAACAAAAGACTTAAAAACACAGAGGATTTCCTCTCTAGGCAAAACTTTAAAGTTACAAAACAGGGATAAACCTCCCTCTTAGCACAGGGAAAATTCACAAGCTAAAACAAAAGATAACCTAACGCATTTCTTTGCTATTACTTACTATTTCTGCAATACTAGATGCTTAGTTCAGATATGGCTTAGGGAGATGTATTTTCCCTGCCCCTGGTTTCTTGTTGACTCCAGGAGACACAGACACAAAACCTTCCCCCACAGATTTGAAAGTATCTTCTCCCCTTATTAGTCCCTTTGGTCAGGTGCCACCCAGGTTATCTGAGCTTCTTAACCCTTTACAGGTAAAAGAGGAATTAACCCTTTACAGGGTAAAGAGGGATTTTATGCTACCCTTAGCTGTATGGTTATGGCAACTTCCTACTCTACCTCCCACAGACTTTCTTTTCCATGTTTGTGGGTTAACCCGTCCCTGATGGACAGAGAATAACTTCCACACCACAGTCCCTTTTCACTTCAAACTTAATGGCTTTATATTTTAGCCAGTTTATCCCACAGCTGAGCTTTATCAACTATTTCCAGTACAGCCAGACTCTCCACCAGGTGTGGCCTAGAAGGTTAATGGGCCCTACCTGCACCTTAAATACTTCAGGGCTGGGCTGGACTGAGCACCTCATCACAAGAGGAATTATGATTGTCTGTTTCAAAGGGCCACATCTTCTGCTGCAGTAAATCAGTCAAGTTCCAGTTGATTTATGTCAGCTTAGGATCTGGCCCTAAATGGTTATGTACATTTATAACTAAATGGGGAGGATTTTTGCAACATACAAAAGGGCCAGTTCAATGCTCATTTACCATGCCATATAATCTTGTTTACATGAATGGGTTTGGGATGTATGTGTATCAGCACAAATTTGGCCTGATTTGTGTGTAACTATTTAAATATGAAATCAGTTAAAGCTTTATAAATGCAGCATAAATCCTTAGTAAGTAAAAATAAATTATCTGCATTTGGAAAAAAGTTGTTCCCCAAGTCCTCCAACTTCTAAGCTAAAGGTCACTACTAAAGGGTGATACTGTCTTTCACCATTCATGGCACATAGCTGCCCATAATAGCATTCTTTTATGAATTGTAGCTATGACTTAAGGAGGATTCAACTTTTGACATGGAAAGGATTCAGCGATATCAGGAGTTTTCTACAGAGAGAGATACCTGAGGTAGAGGAAAGGAAAGTCTCAGACTCCAGACTCAAATTGGTATATGCTCCAGAGAACATGTGCAAATTGGGGCTGTGCATGTGGCCATGGGATCCAAAAACCCCAAACAAAGTCATATGGTAAGAAACAGAGACCCAGAAAAAAAGCTCTTTCATGAGAAAACTTGTCCCTGTGCACTCAAGGGAGTAGCAGCTGTTTTAGGAAATTTACTAGGAAAGAAGGTTTAAGAAGCCGCTCTCTTCAAGATTCAAAAAGATGATATCCTCAGCATTTCAAATGAACTCCTAGTTTAAACAAGTATCAACAAATTCCTATTACCTAATAGGTAAATAAGCTCAGCACATCAGATAGCTGAACATTCTAAACCCTATAACTGACATATATGTCAATGAACTAGA
>NW_020698242.1:338718-359043 GCF_002925995.2 Terrapene triunguis | reverse complement strand
AACAGTAATAAGTCACCAGGACCAGATGGTATTCATCCAAGAGTTCTGAAGGGACTCAAATATGAAATTGCAAAACTACTATCTGTAGTGTGCAACCTATCATTTAAATCAGCTTCTGTATTAGATGACTGGAGGATAGCTATAGACACACCAATTTTTAAAAAAGGCTCTAGAGGCAATCCCGACTATTACAAGCCAGTAAGCCTAACTTCAGTAGCAGGCAAATTGGTTGAAACTGTAGTAAAGAACAGCATTATCAGACACATAGATGAGCACAATTTGTTGGGGAAGAGTCAACATGGTTTTTGTAAAGGGAAATCATGCCTCATCAATCTACTAGAATTCTTTGAGGGGGTCAACAAGCATGTGGACAAGGTGATCCAGAAGATACAGTGTACTTCGATTTTCAGAAAGCCTTTGACAAGGTCCCTCAACAAAGGCTCTTAAGCAACTAAGCTGCCATGGGATAAGAGGGAAGGTCCTCTCATGGATCAGTAACTGGTTAAAAAGGCAGGAAACGGAGGCTAGGAATAAATGGGCAGTTTTCAGAATGGAGAGAGGTAAATAGTGGTGTCCCCCAGGGGTCAGTACTGGGACTAGTAATGTTCAACATATTCATAAATGATCTGGAAAAAGGAGTAAACAGTGAGGTGGCAAAATTTGCAGATGATACAAAATTACTCAAAATAATCCAAAGCAGATTGCGAAGAGTAACAAAGGGATTTCTGGGCAACAAAATGGCAGATGAAATTCAGTGTTGATAAATGCAAAGTAATGCACATTGGAAAACATAATCCCAACTATACATATAAAATGATGGGGTCTAAATTAGCTGTTACCACTCAAGAAACAGATCTTGGAGTCATTGTTGGTAGTTCTCTGAAAACATCCACTCAATGTGCATTGAGTCAATGTGCAGTCAAAAAAGCCAGCAGAATGTTGGGAATCATTAGGAAAGGAATAGATAAGACAGAAAATATCATATTGCCTCTATATAAATCCATGGTATGTGCACATCTTGAATACTGCGTGCAGATGTGGTCGCCCCATCTCAAAAAAGATATATTGGAATTGGAAAAGGTTCAGAAAAGGGCAACAAAAATAGGGATATGGAACAACTTCCATATGAGGAGAGATTAATAAGACTGGGAGTTTTCAACTTGGAAAAGAGACAACTGAGGGGAGATATGAAGAGGTCTATAAAATCATGACTGGTGTGGAGAAAGTAAATAAGGAAGTGTTATTTACTCCTCATAACACTAGAACTAAGGGCCACCAGATGAAATTAATAGGCAGCAGGTTTAAAACAAACAAAAGGAAGTATTACTTCATACAACACACAGTCAACCTGTGGAACTCTTTGTCAGAGGATGTTGTGAAGGCAAAGACTATAGCAGGGTTCAAAAAAGAACTAGATAAATTCATGGAGGATAGGTCCATCAATGGTGATTAGCCAGGATGGTCAAGGATACAAAACGGTGCTCCAAAGTGTCCCTTGCCTCTTTTTGCCAGAAGCTGGGAATGGACAACATGGGATGGATCACTTGATGATTACCTCTTCTGTTCATTCCCTCTGAAGCATTTGGCATTGGCCACTGTCAGAAGACAGGATACTGGGCTAGATGAACCATTGGTCAACCCAGTATGGCCATTCTTATGTAACTCTACTGGGAAATTCTCACATTTAGGTTCTGATCCTGTACCAATGAAGTCAATGGAAGTTTTTTCACTGACTCTTATGAACCCAGCGTCTAATCCTCAGCTTCTAGTGCCAACTCCATAGAAGTCCCACCAGCAGAGCTGCTAAAGGACTATGCTGACTCACCTACTTGTCCACGGAAGGAGTATGTTCTGTACTAGAAATGGTAGAAGGCTATTAACTGAGACTATCTTTGTTATATGGAAACATTACAAAATTCTACAAAGCTATACAAATTCATACATTTGGGTCTTTGTCTCGAGAGATACCTCATGCCACCACAATCTGCATTGTTTAGATCAGACATCTTATTTGGAATCTAAGGAAAGTTACCCTTTTGGGTGACAGAGTACAACCTTCAACTTCTAAATGAAGAAAACAGAAGCAAATCCAACAAAATGTTTGCCTGCATCACCTGCATGTATACTAACAGGGCATGCTATTAAGGTTATATTCACATTTAAGACCTTGCAGAACTAAAGCAAAAATATCCCTATATTGCTACCACTGGCTCAGCTCAGTAATAGGAACATTGAAAACACTAGCACAGACAGGACTCCAGATGGTTGCTAGCATTTTAAGCACCAAGTCATCTAATCTTGCTCCAAGCAGGGCTACCTGTCATGGTGCTTAAAACATCAGTGCCAGCCAGTGCTTTGTCTACAATGGTGCTTCCACAATTGCTACCCTTGGTGGAGTTGCACTGATAGCAGTGAGAGATGGAAACTTTAGGGAAAACAAATCCTAGTGTTCATGAGGCCACAGAAAACAATTTTTTAATTTCAGCATACAAGTATTTGGGCTGGAAGTGATTAATCATGTGACTTATCCGACCACTCACAACTAGGCACTAGCTTGAATTTTAAATGCTCAACATCAATGTGAGTAAACATTTCTAAGAGACAGTCATTTAATAATTTAAACAACTAACACATTCTAGGGAATCAATCAGTTCATGGATATTGTGTAGATAGAAAAAGAGGCTAAATTCTTCAAATAAATTACTCACCCAACTCTCATTACAGATTATCTTATACTTATATAAATACACATTTATATCTATAGATACAGCTGTACTGTACATATGAAAATATAAATAAATGCAAATGACAATAGCACAGACAATAGCACAAGTTGCTATATAAAGCATAGTCGTAGCCAGAGGTTTTCTAGTTTTTTAAAATAGTAAATCGTGAAATAAATGTGATATAATTTTCAGTCATGATTTGAGGTGTAGCTGTGCTAATGAGAATTGTTGCAAAAGGCAGAGAAGCTTGAAGAAGAATTGCTTATTGTTAATGGATAATAGACTGAGAAGAGATCATAATATATAACAAATTCAAAAGATACAACAAGTGTATGGTTAAATCCTAAGGGTTTGTTTTCCCATTAAACAGTTTTAAAATTTACTGATTAGTTTTCAAAGTGGTAAAAGAACTTTGCAATATTTTTTATGTTGTTGGCTTTTACACACCTGACTACGCTGGCTACCACTTTTTCAAAGGAACATCTGGTTCATTGATGTCTAGAACTGTAGTGTACAAGCATAAATGCTTCTATCAAGGGAAGTGGGGCTGTGAAATTGCAAGCTTCTTCTTAGAAAGTGCCTTTTGGACACTGATATGCAATTTTAAATTACATTTTTTGCATCCTGCTATCAAGATAAAAAACTGCCAGTCAATACAGTACCTGAATTCCGATAACCCCATTCTTGTATAATACAGTCTTAGGTTATGTCTTCATTGCAGGGTTAGCCTAGCATGGGTAGAGAGTCCCCACTGAAAACCCCTACCCATGCCAGACCTCTATGCTGCATCCACAATGGTGATGTCCGAGCCTGTGTGCTGGGCTGGATTTCTAGTAGGCTGTCCTTTGGTTCTTTGAGCTGCATTAAACTGGGCCACTCTATGAATTCATTCAGTGTGTTGTAGGAGAACTGTCCTACTTTGGTACTTTGCAGAAGTTCTCTTATGGGTCTTCTTGAAATCATACCACAGCTTTATCAGAAGGCTGGTGTCAGCTTTAGGCCAACTGGCAGCATGGATTAGAAGGATTTCTTGAGTGACATCTCTATTTAAAAGCTGTGGAAGTTCAGCAGAAATTAAGCAGGAAAACATGGGGTTAAAAGGCAGTGCAGATGAAGGGAGGAGTTAGACGAGAACATTCTGCCCAGGTGGAATTGTGAATTAGGATTCAAGGACTAACAGCACACCTTGGGCTTGATAAACCTGTATGCTCACTGAAAAATGGATGGGTTGCCCACCACAGCTGATGCGAGACTGAGCTCAAGGCTATCACCTCATCTGTGCTTGAAAGCCTGAGCTTGAAGCACCCTCAAACCTAGGCTACAGGTTTCTCTGTGTGGACAGACAGGGAGTTAGAGGAAACACCTGGACTATATCATGGGCTAACTTTGCAGTGAAGACATACTCTTAGGCCTGGTCTACACTACGAGTTTAGGTCAAATTTAGCAGCGTTAAATCGAATTAAGCCTGGACACGTCTACACGACAAAGCCCTTTTTTTTTACTTAAAGGGCCCTTTAAACAGATTTCTTTACTCCGCCTCCGACGAGGGGATTAGCGCTGAAATCGGCCTTTCGGGGTCGGATTTGGGGTAGTGTGGACGGAATTCGATGGTATTGGCCTCCGGGAGCTATCTCAGAGTGCTTCATTGTGACCGCTCTGGACAGCACTCTCAACTCAGATGCACTGACCAGGTAGACAGGAAAAGCCCCGTGAACTTTTGAATTTCATTTCCTGTTTGCCCAGCGTGGAGAGCACAGGTGACCATGCAGCGCTCATCAGCACAGGTAACCATGATGGAGTCCCAGGATCGCAAAAGAGCTCCAGCATGGACCGAACGGGAGGTACGGGATCTGCTCGCCATATAGGGAGATGAATCAGTGCTAGCTGAACTCCGTAGCAGTAAATGAAATGCCCGAACATTAGAAAAAGTCTCAAAGGGCATGAAGGACAGAGGCCATAACAGGGATGCACAGCAGTGCCGCGTGAAAATTAAGAAGCTAAGGCAAGCCTACCACAAAGCCAGAGGGCAAACGGAAGGTCCGGGGCAGAGCCGCAGACATGCTGCTTCTACGCGGAGCTGCATTCCATGGTAGGGGGTGCAGCCACCACTACCCCAATCCTGTGCTTTGACTCCATCAATGGAGAATCATGCAACACGGAAGCGGGTTTGGGGGATGAAGAAGATGATGATGATGAAGACAATGAAGATAGCTCACAGCAAGGAAGCGGAGAAACCAGTTTCCCCAATAGCCAGGATATGTTTATCACCCTGGACCTGGAACCAGTAACCCCCGAACTCACCCAAGGCGTGCTCCCAGACCCTGAGGGCACACAAGGGACCTATAGTGAGTATACCTTTGTAAATATTACACTGGTGAGTGTACCTTTGTAAATATTACACATGGTTTAAAAGCAAGCGTGTTTAATGATTAATGATTAATTTGCCCTGGCAATCGCGGCCAGTACAGCTACTGGAAAAGTCTGTTAACGTGTATGGGGATGAAGCGGAAATCCTCCAGGGACATTTCCAGAAAGCTCTCCTTCATGTACTCCCAAAGCCTTTGCAAAAGGTTACTGGGGAGAGCTGCCTTATCCCGTCCGCCATGGTAGGACACTTTACCACGCCAGGCCAGTAGCACGTAGTCTGGAATCATTGCATAACAAAGCATGGCAGCGTATGGTCCCGGTGTTTGCTGGCATGCAGACAACATCCATTCCTTATCTCTCTTTGTTATCCTCAGGAGAGTGATATCATTCACGGTCACCTGGTTGAAATGGGGTGATTTTATTAAGGGGACATTCAGAGGTGCCCGTTCCTGCTCGGCTGAACAGAAATATTCCCCGCTGTTAGCCACGCGGTGCGGGGGAGGGGTGAAGTGATCATCCCAGAGAATTGGGTGTGGGGGGGAGAGGGGATAGTTGGGTTTGTGCAACCCCTCCTTTTACATTGCAAACCCATTTTAAATGGTCAACCCAACAGGTGCTTGGTATGGGAAATGAGGGCGCTGCTGTTTGAAACCATTCCCACATGTTATGAAGATTAAAAAAGCCAAAAGACTGTGGCTTACCATGGCTGCCTGCAAGCCAAATTCAGTTGCCTGGCACTGCGTGAGTGATCTCTCACACCAAACCAGCAGGCCCTCAATATAAGAGGAAAAATGCGACCTTGTAACGAAAGCACATGTGCTGTGTAATGTAAGCAACAAAATTTAACGTGAAAGAGTGTACCCATTGTTCTCTAAAATGTGTCTTTTTAACCACCTCTCCCTTTTCCTCCACCAGCTGCAAATGTTTCTCCTTCGCAGAGGCTAGTGAAGATTAGAAGGAGAAAACGGCGGACTCGGGATGATATGTTCTCGGAGCTCCAGATGTCCTCCCACGCTGACAGAGCACAGCAGAATGCGTGGAGGCAGACAATGTCAGAGTGCAGAAAAGCACAATATGAACGAGAGGAGAGGTGGCGGGCTGAATTGTGGGCTGAAGAGAGCAAGTGGCGGGCTGAAGAGGATAGGTGGTGTCAGCTTGCTGACAGAAGGCAAGAGTCGATGCTCCGGCTGCTGGAGCATCAAACTGATATGCTCCAGTGTATGGTTGAGCTGCAGGAAAGGCAGCAGGAGCAGAGACCACCGCTACAGCCCCTGTGTAACCAACAGCCCTCCTCCCCAAGTTCCGCAGCCTCCTCACCCAGACACCCAAGAATGCGGTGGGGGGGCCTCTGGCCACCCAGCCACTCCACCCCAGAGGATTGCCCAAGCATCAGAAGGCTGGCCTTCAATAAGTGTTAAAGTTTTAAAGTGCAGTGTGTCCTTGTCCTTCCCTCCTCCCCCATCCCACCCGGCACTTCCCTCCTCCCCCACCCCTCCCAGGCTACCTTGGCAGTTATCCTATTTGTGTGATGAATTAATAAAGAATCCATGAATGTGAAGTAACAATGACTTTATTGCCTCCGCAAGCGGTGCTCGAAGGGGAGAGGGGAGGGTGGTTAGCTTACAGGGAAGTAGAGTGAACTGGGGGGGGGGGGGTTCATCAAGGAGAAACAAACAGAAGTTTCACACCGTAGCCTGGCCAGTCACAAAACTGGTTTTCAAAGCTTCTCTGATGCGCACCGTGCCCTGCTGTACTCTTCTAACCGCCCTGGTGTCTGGCTGCGCGTAATCAGCGGCCAGACGATTTGCCTCAACTTCCCACCCCGCCATAAATGTCTCCCCCTTACTCTCACAGATATTGTGGAGCGCACAGCAAGCAGCAATAACAATGGGGATATTGGTTTCGCTGAGGTCTATCCGAGTCAGTAAACTGTGCCAGCGCGCTTTTAAACGTCCAAATGCACATTCTACCACCATTCCGCACTTGCTCAGCCTATAGTTGAACAGGTCCTGACTACTGTCCAGGCTGCCTGTGTATGGCTTCATGAGCCATGGCATTAAGGGGTAGGCTGGGTCCCCAAGGATAACTATAGGCATTTCAACATCCCCAATGGTTATTTTCTGGTCCGGGAAGAAAGTCCCTTCATCCAGCTTTTGAAACAGACCAGAGTTCCTGAAGACGAGAGCATCATGTACCTTTCCCGGCCAGCCCACGTTGATGTTAGTGAAACGTCCCTTGTGATCCACCAGGGCTTGCAGCAGCATTGAAAAGTACCCTTTTCGGTTTATGTACTCACTGGCTTGGTGCTTCGGTGACAAGATAGGGATATGGGTTCCGTCTATCGCCCCACCACAGTTAGGGAATCCCATTGCAGCAAAGCCATCCGCTATGACCTGCACGTTTCCCAGAGTCACTACCCTTGATACCAGCAGGTCTTTGATTGCGTTGGCTACTTGGATCACAGCAGCCCCCACAGTAGATTTGCCCACTCCAAATTGATTCCCGACTGACCGGTAGCTGTCTGGTGTTGCAAGCTTCCACAGGGCTATCGCCACTCGCTTCTCAACTGTGAGGGCTGCTCTCATCCTGGTATTCTGGCGCTTCAGGGCAGGGGAAAGCAACTCACAAAGTTCCATGAAAGTGCCCTTACGCATGCGAAAGTTTCGCAGCCACTGGGAATCGTCCCACACCTGCAACACGATGCGGTCCCACCGGTCTGTGCTTGTTTCCTGGGCCCAGAATCGGCGTTCCACACCATGAACCTGCCCCATTAACACCATGATTTGCACATTGCTGGGGCCCGTACTTTGTGAGAGGTCGATGTCCATGTCAATTTCTTCATCAATCTCGTCGCCACGCTGCAATTGCCTCCTCGCCTGGTTTTGCTTTGGCATGTTCTGGCTCTGCATATACTCCAGGACAGTGCGCGTGGTGTTCATAGTGCTCATAATTGCCGCAGTGATCTGAGCAGGCTCCATGATCCCAGTGCTATGGCGTCTGGGCTGAAAAAAGGTGCGAAACTATTGTCTGACGGAGGGAGGGAGGGGCGAGTAACGACATGGCTTACAAGTACAGGGAATTAAAATCAACAAAGGTGGCTGTGCATCAGGGAGAAACACAAACAACTGTCACACAGAATGGCCCCCCCCAAAGATTGAACTCAAAACCCTGGGTTTAGCAGGCCGTTGATTTCATGGAGGGAGGGGGAAGCAAATGAATACAGAACAAATCTCGTTCATCTATCTTTTACATCTTAGGCTGGCAGCAGACGGTGCAGCATGACAGATAGCCATCGGCATCTTCTGGGTGCTTGGCAGAAGATGCTGAATTACGATTGCTAGCCATCATCATCAAGACGGTGCAATAGGACTGCCGGCAGGACTGAGTCTCCAGGAGACAAAACATGTCTGCCCAGGAGCCTCTGACCGAACTCACTGAGGAGTACGACGACAATGGATACCAATCATAATACACCATCTACTGCCAAACGGCAAGGAGCTGCTGCTGTATAGCAATGCAGTCCCACCTCTGCCAGAACCCAGATAGCCAATGATGGCTACCAGTCATACTGCACTGCCTACTGCCAAAAGGCAATTAGCTGTTGCTGTGTAGCAATGCAGTACCACGTCTGCCGGCACCCAGATGACATATGGTGACGGTGAGCTGAGCTGAGCGGGCTCCATGCTTGCCGTGGTATGTCATCTGCACAGGTAACCCAGGAAAAAAGGCGCGAAACGATTGTCTGCCGTTGCTCTCATGGAGGGGGGCGGGCCCTGACGACATGTACCCAGAATCCCCCGCAACACTGTTTTTGCCTCATCAGGCATTGGGATCTCAACCCAGAATTCCAATGGGCGGCAGAGACTGCGGGAACTGTGGGATAGCTACCCACAGTGCAACGCTCTGGAAGTCGACGCTAGCCTCGGCACTGTGGACGCGGTCCGCCGACTTAATGCACTTAGAGCATTTTATGTGGGGACACACACAATCGACTGTATAAAAACGATTTCTATAAAACCGGCTTCTATAAATTCGACCTAATTTCGTAGTGTAGACATACCCTTATAGACTAAGAGCACAGCTGGTTGTTAGAACTGGAGGCTTTGGTTACTACTTGAAGAAAAGAACTCGGTGACCAAATCCCAGTCCCACTAAAGACAATAATAATTTAAAAATTGATGTCAGGAGGAGCTAAAGGGCCAAATCCCCTGCTCACCTTGATTTCTGTGGAACATAAGTAAAGCAAGCATACAAGTTTAAGTTTGGGATATATATGGATTTACAGGACCAAAAACTGAAATCCTCATGGAGTTGACTCAGACCTTTATGCGTTCAAGGCAGATAAACAGAGTACTATGCCCTTTACTGCACATAGGTCTTTTTAGATGACGCCTTAAAAACTATGATCCCTGTGCATTCTGCATGAACTTTATTCTTATGAAAAGTGCTATGGGATCTGTAGAATTTCTCTCAATCTCTTTGGACAGTTTCCTCACTGGGCATACTATCTTGTAGCTAGCATCCAGCTCAATTCAGCAGTGCTGTAAACAACAACCTATATTTACAGCTGGGCTAAATCACAGCTTCATTTTTTGTATGCACTATCTGGGCCTATAAAATGTGTGCCTGTGATTTTGCATCTGCAAAAGGAATTGTGCTACTAGCATCCTAATTTGTGCCTGCAGGTTAGGGGCACACGGCTCCATTTATGTGGCATCTTAATGTTTTCTTGGGAAGATGCTGCAGTTTTGAGGCACACCCACACAGAGAGGTAGGCTCAAAGTAACCATTATCAACAAATAGGAAGAGCAATACACAAGGGTACCCTGTAAATCTGCACGTTCATAAAAGGGTGTTCCATCATTTCACAGTTTTCTTCCCCCAAAATCCGCTAACAATTTTATTTTTACTTTAAGGCTAAGTATCATGAACAAAGGGTGCATAATGCTGTAGGGACATATTACATCACATGTGTTTACATTCGGTGCAGCAATAAACTTAAACAGCACTGGAAGAACAATTCAAATGTATCTGACTAACTAATTGTCATTAAAATAGGTAGGCAGATGTCTCTCGAGCACAGTTGCATCTGAAGAAACCCCTGGATGTCCTGTTCCTGATTCCGCTAGGGCAATTTCTTGACCCTGCTGAATTGCAGTACCTGCAGCGAAGATAGTTCTAGTGTAACTAAAGACTGTACAGGATTCAACTTAAGGTTACGTGGGCAGCCTTAATTCTGCCATTTCCTAACTTTTGAGTGCTTGACTTTGCAACCTTAATGTTCTTTTAATGAAGAGTTTTTGGATGTAAAATTATGAATGTTTTATAGATTTCTGTAACACACTTCAGAGATAGAAAACACCTACATTCAAGCGCTATCCTGCTGCAGCAGCAATCTAGATGGCAGACAGGACTTTCTATGCCCTTTGAACACTGATGTTCTTGAGGTGAACCCTGGCAAAACTAAACAGAAATGGACAGACCACAGAGCTCAAGGTATTAGATTTCATTTTTGTGAAAGGAGTGGAATACCTAAAAGAGAGTTGGAATACACGTTGACAACTGACAGAGATGTATCGATTCAAGGTATTGCTTCAGAATTTTGTAATTAAAAAGGCAGACAGCCTATCTAGCTGCTATCATCTGAGGAGACAGAAGCCCAATTTTTAATAAAATATTTGTAAAGTTTTGTGTTCAGTTTGAGAACATTTGCTTCTCTGGAAATGTTTGAGCTGCACTGCAAATGTCAAAAGAGAAAGACTTATAGCTGAGCAGGACAAGATTTAAAATACATTAATAATATAGGGTCAGATTCTGACCCCTGCTCTGGGAGCTCTTGTCATTAGAGGTCATAAGGTGCTCCCTAACTCCACTGTACTTGCTACCCATCCATTCCACAAGTAGCTGTGGAGATGCGGGGAGCATTTGCTACTCCCCTTCCCCCATAGGTAGCAGGAGTCCCATCCCCTCAGTGTGCAGCCAGCACAGATGGAGTAGGAGGTAAGCTGTGCCAGAGAAAGGGCTGATACTGATGCTTAGTTCCCCTATGGAGTAAATGGTAAGCAGCAAGTGAATTGTAAATAAGTCACAATCTGGCACAACTTGCTGCCTCTTACTCAGTGCAGTTTGAAAGGTGCCAACCCCACAGTAATTATTTTATTTGTTACCCACCTCTCCCTACACTCTCACCAAATAAACTCAGACTCTGTAGATAATTCTCCTTAGCATAATAATCTATTACAGAACTGGAGTCATAATACCGGGGTGATGTACTGAGGTCTTATGTTACTTTGCTGAGAAGTGGGGAGAAACCATCATTCTGTGTGGGCAAATTCAAATTAGCCAGGTATAAAATAGCAAGGTTTTAGCTTACAACAGAAAAGAGAAAAGGCAAAAGCAAGAATAGAAACAGGACCAAAAAGTTGCTACACTGATCAGGGAAGGTCTAGCCACGCTCTAATTCTTACCCATCAGCTGAAATCTCCAACTTTGCTTTCTCAGATAGCTCTTTCTATTTCTAGCTTTCAACCATTTGGTGATCCTGCCTGGAATACAAGGATCCTGTCTCTCACTGGAATAGTATTCCTTTAAACATTCAACTTTTGTATGAATGTATGTCTAGATGGTTGTGTGTTCATATATATCTTCTGCCTTCCTAGAGCCTGTTAAAGTCTAACATGGTACAACATTTAGATGTGAACCATCTTGTCTTACTGGCACAGACTCCACTGTCGGTTAGGTAAGCTCCATTTGCCTATTTAAATTCACAGCGCCACCATTATTTGGCTTTTTGAGGAGGGGTGTAACATGCTTTCAGCTACCTTATGTATAACAGGCCAAATCAAATTCTTGATTTTAAGTTGTAAAAAATAAAAATGTTCACATCATGCAGAGATGAAAACAAAAGCTATAATTTATCTCTCCCCTGCCCTAGCGTAACCTAATTCAGTTAATCTTTGAAAGTGCATGCTGTTTTGGAGTTTTAATCTTGATTTGGGTTTCTGGCAGCAGAATTTAAGATTAATCTAGTATTAGAATTCTGATATTTACACTAGTGTAAACAAATAATAAAATGTGACTAAGCAGCTGCTTTCTCTTTAGTTTCTATGCAAATGAGAGCTAAGAGCTTATCCATGTTAGACTTCTTGTTCAATCACACAGCCCAGAGTTAGAGAGAGAGTGTGTGTGTGTGTGTGTTTGTTTTTTAAGGTAAAACTGCCTTCAGTTGGCACTAGTCCCAGTATCTTATTCTGGTTTTATGGGACTTTTGACTACTATAGCTGTCGAATTAGTGACAGTACAGTATGGTTTGTTGGTGTACACTCTCAGAAAAGTAGGAACAAAGCTGAGACCATGTGATTTCATTTTTTACTTCTTACACTGTTCTGAGCTGTCATGCTAGATCTGTTTCTTTCTAGCACTTCAAGGTAGGATGAACTCCATGGTGGGTCTAAGAGGTTCAAGGCCAAGTTCATTAAGTCGACCTGTTAATCCTCTCCATGAATTGTGCTCCTGTTTCTTATGAGACTTTGTGCAATAGATTTTCTAAAACCTTAATGAAAATCTAATCTGATTTTAAGGTTTTTCAAAGATTTTGATTTTAAAAAAAAAAATCATCAAGGGGTCACTTGCTGGATCGCTGATGGTGTTTTTACCTCTGTGTCATCTAATATTTATTCAGATCCTGGTCAGACAACCCGATGGTAAAAATGCTGCTGTCTTGTCTATACTAGTGCTCCACTAGGGGAGCTGCACTAGTGGTGGTGCATGATGATTAAAACTAAGGGTATGTATACAATACAGCGACACAGCTACAGCACTGCAGCTCTGCCACTGTAGTGTAGATACTACTTACATTGTCAGAAGGGTTGGGGGGGGGGTAAGTGTATGTTATTCACTTCTCTGAGATGTGGTAGCTAGGTTGACAGAAATATTCTTCCATCTGTCTGTCTAGGTCTGTCTCCAATGGGGTCAACCCCACTGTAAAGTTTTTCACAGCTCTGAGTGATGTAGCTAGGTCAACCTAATTTTTAGGTGTAGACCAGGCCTAAGAAAACCTTAAGTGTAGACATAGCTTTAGAGGCTGTAGAATGAGACCCTGAAATTTTGCTAAAATTATGCATGATCAATCTTTCAGTAGCTTAGTCTTCAGCACCTGGTATACTCTACTCAAATTGCTCACCATATCGCTCTCTCTGCTCTTATATTTACTTAAGCTGCCAGTTAACCATTCCCAGATCTTCATAGTTATATGTATTTTGTTTGAGTTATACCACACATCAGCAAAGTACTATTGTATATGGTGGGGGGGAAACCTTGTATAATACTAAATAAGTGAGTACATTCAAAGCTTTTTGTACCTAAATGATATAATGCTCCCTTTACTAGGCTGCCAATGGATAAATGATAGAGTTATTATCCAGAGATGTTTTTCAAGATTGGCTCTAAGTTACTCTGCCTGTCAATGGCCTGAGCCACTGATGTGTCAGTGGGGGTACATCCAGTCATACGCTCTCTCTTGCCATACACCCTATTATCTGGCCTTAACTTCTACACTGGCAGCAGGGTGGTGACATAATAGGCAAACGCTAACTATAGCCACCAGAATATCCCCCTGCACTGGGACCATCCGCTCATAGCTAGCTATGCTGGTTTAAGGGTCATAACATGCTACTGGTCAGCTTACTGCACTAGAGGATCTGTGCCCTGGTGTGAGCAAGTGTGGCCCAAATTTGGTATTATTGTTTAGCAAATACCCATTAGCAGCAAAACGGCAGTTCTCTGTCTTCAAAATGATAATTTTTTTTTAATGAAGGCATGAACAAGGTTGGGTTTTTTCAACTCAGCAAAAAACCACTCTGACTTGTGGTAAGAATTTTTGTTCCCCATGTAGTTCCTCCATATACAACTATACCTGCCCAATAAAAGACATCAAAGAGAAGTACACCTTAATTACAGCACACACTTGGGGTCAAATTCAGCTGTGAAGTAACTTCATGGAAATCAATGAAATTAAGAAAAAGTTACATCAGGGATAAGTTTGAGCTCTAGAAATGGTCAGGAAGACAGTGTTTGAAACCCTTTGGTTATGCTTTTATAGCTTTCCTCTGCAATCTATGTACATAGCGGATTTTTGTACATCTGTTTATTTGTGACTAGCCACATTCAATAAAGAAAAAAGCATGCTGATAATACACCACCTGGGTATACACTATCCCCAGGAAGAGCCTCAACCCTTTGCCCCAGATGTTTGCAAAAATAAAATCTGCAAAATAATTATCTCAAACACAATTAGTTTTGCCAATAAAGCTACAGCAGCCACCTTGTAGTTTTATGGGACTTTTTCCCCAAAGCTCATTTTGGAAGCTTCCCTGAATACATTTTCAATTGATTTTAATTTCATCCTATCATACGATGATTCATTGCTGCACATATGCATGCACTGAAGCGCAATCAGTTCAAATATTTGTAGGCTTCATGCAAATACTGCAGGGAAATAAGATACAGTGTATCATCTGATTCAAGTACAAGTACAGAGGTGGTATCAGATTAGATTTTCAGACTTCTCTCTTTTTGGCCTGATCCTTTCATTTGAACTGAAAACCTAATATATGCCAAAGTACCAAATTTCTCTCCATGACTATCTGCATGTGTAAAATGAATTTTTCAAGAATTTGTCCAACATGCCATCTCTAGCACTTCAGACAACTTTTCATGGGGAAGATGACACAATTTGGCTGCTATGTATAGTCCGTAATTTTTTTAAAATATAAGAACTTGCAATAGAGGTATAATTTCACAATTTTTATTCATGAAAATGGGAAAAGAATAGCCTGCTATGACATTTAACCTACCTAAACACTGTGCAAGATGTATTAAAGATCTTGATAAATTGAAATGATTCACTCAAATCAATATATAGTGAGAAAGAAATGTCAAATGGTTGATGTACCAAAGAATAAACAAATGCACAAATAAAGAATCAGATCCAGAAGTCTTTGTTCAATCCTTAATCTGGAAAACTCCCATTGAAATCAACTGATTTTGCTTGAGTATGGACTGAGTTAAAATTGAGGAAGACCCTTAGGATTTTCCCCATGAATAGGCTATCTAAACAGTAGGGCCACAAAGAAGGATCTGCATGTCATAGTGAATAATAAAGTGAATATGAGTCAACGAGACACAGTCACATAAAAAGCAAATGCTATTTGGGTCACACCGTAAGCATGTAAAATAAGCAAGATTATTCAACCCCACTCAGCATCGATTAGACCTCAGTCAGAGCTGTGCATATGTTTGGAGCAGCACACTTAATAAGAGACAGGCAGATTGGAGAGTGTTCAGAGGAAAGCAACTACAGTGATAGAAGGCTTGGAAAATAAGAGCTGCAGTCTGAAGAAAGGCTATGTATTAAGAAAAGCTTTATAAGGACACAAGAAACAGAGCAAGCTGCTAAGGGAGTTTTTTGCATCAAAGTCATTGGAGTAGTCTAGGTTAGGTTAGAAAAAATTATATTAGGGATGGCTTAGGGAATAATAAAAAGCTGTCCTGCCATAAGACAGATATAGAAAGATGATTCACTACCCATTCTTTTGAAACCAAATGATTAGACTCTTAGGCACTCCACACATTTTAAAAGAGGTCACAGCACAACTCAATCGCCAGCTTCCCCTCCCCTCCCCAGACAATAATGCAATCTCCACAATGAGACCCAGAAATCTATATAGCATGTATTTTCTGGAAATAATAGGGCAGATCCTCAGATGGTGTAAACCGTCAGATGCCTTTTGTCGTTGCTGTCCCCATGACTATTTACAGCAGCTCAGGATCTGCCCTAATAATTTATTTAGGTCCAGACTTTCAGAGCCTTGTGCACCAAGAGCCGGTAAAACCTCATTTGAGTGAGTTGAGTTGCTTTTGCACATGCATGTTAGGCATTGGAGTAGAGCTGGCCAGGAAATGGCATTTCATGCTCACTATAACATTCAAGCTTTTGAAAAAAATAAAAGTGCTCTGACTCAATATGAAAGGTCAAAACTCAAAATTTTTCACAGGAGTGATATTTCAAAAGCCAACTGTCTGGGCATCAGGAACATTGTGGTTTTTCCCAATCAAAAATACCATCAGAATCCCCTTCTCCCCAGCAAGCTGCCAGACTCCCAGGAGTCCCTGGTTGCTGTCTGCCTACTCACCCCTCAGATGGGAAACCCAAGAAGCCAGCCATCTGGGCAGCCAGAGCTCTTTGACACCTTTTGCTTCAGGGTTGGAACAGCCTTGGTAGCATACATAGATCCCAGGGCCGGGTCCAGGGTTTTTGCCGCCCCAAGTGGCGGGGGGGGAAAAAAAGCAAAGCCGCGCTCGCGATTGGCGGCAGCTCCACCGCGCCGCTTTCTTCTTCGGCAGCAGGTCCTTCCCTCCGAGAGGGACAGGGACCCTCCGCCGAAGAGCCCGACGTGCTGCCCCTTCCCCTTGGCTGCCCCAAGCACCTACATGCTCAGCTGGTGCCTGGAGCCGGCCCTGATAGAGCCGTCTCAGGTTCTCTTTAGTGAAACCCCGCTATTTTAGCACCCTCTGATATCTTATTTCACTGAAACCAAAACTGTTTCTGGAAAAGGATCAATTTACACAAATTTCTCAGTGCAAATTTTTTTGTTTGTTTGTTTGAAAAAGACTTTCAAAGGTGTCAAAATGTCCCTTTTTGACATTTTTGAAACAACTTCTGGGTGTGGTTTTTGTGTGTGTGTGTGTGGGGGGGGAAGTGTTGAAATTTTTTTTTGATTTTGAAACAAAACAAAATTTAAAAAGTCATAATTGAAATGTTTCTGAAAATGTCCAAATAAAACATTTTGATTGACTCAAATTGAAATTTGGTTTGTTTCAAGATTAGCTTTTCATCCTGATTTGGGACAAATACATTTTTCAAAAATCTCAAAGAATTTTCCTAGAAGAGGAAACCCATTCCCTGACCAGCTCTAATGCCTAGGCCTCAGAAAAAAATAATTAGTAGAACTATCTTATCTTCTCTTCTACCCTAGGCAGTGTTGTTGCTACCTATTCTGTGTGCACAGGTCGTAGGGGGGGAAATTGATTCACTCTACATCAGTTTTCAGCATTTCTAACAAGAGAGGGAGTCAGAGTGGGTTGATCCTTTTAGGAGAACCTTACTTGTGCCCAGTTATTTGCCTCCCGGGTGATGGGGGTGATGGGTTTTGGTTTGAGCTGGCAGGACTGGATTTAGGGGCAGGTGACCCAGGCAACCACCTGGGGTGCCAGAGTTGGGGGGCACTGGGCTCAGGGTGCTGTTTTTGTTGTTAGCATGAATAAATACAGATTTACAGATCCTAGCATGCAATAACACGAGGGGGAAAGGGGTCCAGGAGACCTGGCTGTATTTTAAAGAATCCTTATTGAGGTTGCAGGAACAAACCATACCGATGTGTAGAAAGAATAGTAAATATGGCAGGTGACCAGCTTGGCTTAACAGTGAAATCCTTGCTGATCTTAAACACAAAAAAGAAGCTTACAAGAAGTGGAAGCTTGGACAAATGACCAGGGAGGAGTATAAAAATATTGCTCAGGCATGCAGGAGTGAAATCAGGAAGGCCAAATCACACTTGGGCCTGGTCCAAACTACCCCCCCACTTCGGACTAAGGTACGCAAATTCAGCTACGTTAATAACGTAGCTGAATTCGAAGTACCTTAGTCCGAACTTACCGCGGGTCCAGACGCTGCAGGCAGGCTCCCCCGTCGATGCCGCGTACTCCTCTCGCTGAGCTGGAGTACCGGCATCGACGGTGAGCACTTCTGGGATCGATCCGGGATCGATTTATCGCATCTAGACAAGACGCAATAAATCGATCCCAGAACATAGACTCATAGACTCATAGACTTTAAGGTCAGAAGGGACCAATATGGTCATCTAGTCTGACCCCCCGCATGATGCAGGCCACAAAAGCTGACCCCCCCCCACTTTCCCTTAACTCTGCTGTTGAAGTCTCCAGATCGTGATCTAAAGACTTCAAGTCGCAGAGAATCTTCCAGCTTGCGACCCCTGCCCTATGCTGCGGAGGAAGGCGAAAAACCTCCAGGGCCACTGCCAATCTACCCTGGAGGAAAATTCCTTCCCGACCCCAAATATGGCGATCAGCAGAACCCCGAGCATATAGGCAAGATTCTCTAGCCAGACCCTCATTTTACCAGCGATGGCCGTTATTGCCTAATTGATTAGAATCACGTAATCCCATCAAACCATTCCCTCCATAAACTTATCTAGCCTAATCTTGAAGCCAGAGAGGTCTTTCGCCCCCACCGTTTCCCTCGGAAGGCTGTTCCAAAATTTCACCCCTCTGACGGTTAGAAACCTTCGTCTAATTTCAAGCCTAAATTTCCCCACGGCCAGTTTATATCCATTCAATCTCGTGTCCACATTAGCACTGAGCTGAAATAATTCCTCTCCCTCCCTGGTATTTATCCCTTTGATATATTTAAAGAGAGCAATCATATCCCCTCTCAGCCTTCTTTTGGTTAGACTAAACAAACCAAGCTCCTCGAGTCTCCTTTCATAGGAAAGGTTTTCCATTCCTCGGATCATCCTAGTGGCCCTTCTCTGTACCCGTTCCAGTTTCAGTTCATCCCTTTTAAACATAGGAGACCAGAACTGCACACAGTACTCCAAGTGAGGTCTCACCAGCGCCTTGTATAATGGAAGCAGCACTTCCCTGTCCCTACTAGAAATACCTCGCCTAATGCATCCCAAGATCGCATTAGCTTTTTTCACAGCCACGTCGCATTGCCGACTCATAGTCATCCTGCGATCAACCAGGACTCCGAGGTCCTTCTCCTCCTCAGTCTCTTCTAACTTATGTGTCCCTAGCTTATAACTGAAATTCTTATTAGTCATCCCTAAATGCATCACCTTACACTTCTCACTATTAAATCTCATCCTATTACTATTACTCCAATTTACAAGGTCATCCAAGTCTCCCTGCAGAATATCCCGATCCTTCTCCGAGTTGGCAATGCCTCCCAACTTTGTGTCATCCGCAAACTTTATTAGCCCACTCCTACATTTGGTTCCGAGGTCAGTAATGAATAGATTAAATAAAATCGGACCCAGAACTGAACCTTGAGGAACCCCACTGGTGACCTCCCTCCAATCTGACAGTTCACCTTTCAGTGCTACCCGCTGCAGTCTCCCCTTTAACCAGTTCCTTATCCACCTCTGGATTTTCCTATCGATCCCCATCTTATCCAATTTAACCAATAATTCCTCATGCGGAACGGTATCAAACGCTTTACTAAAATCGAGGTATATTAGATCCACCGCATTTCCTTTATCTAGAAGGTCTGTTACTTTCTCAAAGAAGGAGATCAGGTTGGTTTGGCACGACCTGCCTTTCGTAAACCCATGTTGTAATTTGTCCCAATTGCCATTCACCTCAAGGTCCTTAACTACTTTCTCCTTCAAGATTTTTTCCAAGATCTTACATACTACAGAAGTTAAACTAACAGGCCTGTAGTTACCCGGGTCACTTTTTTTCCCCTTCTTGAAAATAGGAACCACATTAGCTATTCTCCAGTCCAACGGTACCACCCCCGAGTTTACAGATTCATTAAAAATTGTCGCCAAGGGGCTCGCAATTTCTCGTGCCAGTTCCTTCAATATTCTAGGATGAAGATCATCCGGTCCCCCCGATTTAGTCCCGTTTAGCTGGTCAAGTTTGGCTTCCACCTCTGACACTGTAATGTCTATCCCCCCTCCTCTATTCCCCTCTGTCCTACTCCCTCTATTCCTAAACCCTTCAGTAGCCTTATTAAAGACTGAAGCAAAATATTCATTTAGATATTGTGCCATGCCTAGATTATTCTTAATTTCCACTCCATCCACATTCTTCAGCGGTCCCACTTCCTCTTTCTTTGTTTTCTTCCTATTTATATGGCTATAAAACCTCTTACTATTGGATTTAATTCCCCTCGCGAGGTCCAACTCTACACGGCTTTTGGCCTTTCTCACCGCATCCCTACATGCTCTAAACTCACTAAGGTAGGTTTCCTTGCTGATCCCTCCCTTCTTCCATTCTCTGTACGCTTTCTGTTTTTTCTTAATAGCCCCTTTGAGACTCCCGCTCATCCAGCTAGGTCTAAATCTCCTGCCCACTAATCGTTTTCCCTTTCTCGGGATACAGAGGAGCGGCACCAGGAGCCGGCAAACAGGGCTGCTAACAGGGGAGT
>NW_020698242.1:252576-338708 GCF_002925995.2 Terrapene triunguis | reverse complement strand
AGCCCTGATTAGGGGGCGGAGCTTGGCTGATTAGGGGGCCTATAAAAACATCGATTGCCTGCCATCGGACCCGGAGGTAAGTGTAGACGTACCCTTGGAGTTGCAGCTAGCAAGAGATGTTAAGAGTAAGAAGGGTTTCTTCAGGTATGTTAGCAACAAGAAGAAAGTCAAGGAAAGTGTGGGCCCCTTACTGAATTAGGGAGGCAACCTAGTGACAGAAGATGTGGAAAAAGCTAATGTACTCAATGCTTTTTTTGCTTCTGTCTTCACAAACAAGGTCAGCTCCCAGACTACTGCACTGAGCAGCACAGCATGGGGAGGAGGTGACCAGACCTCTGTGGAGAATGAAGTGGTTCAGGACTATTTAGAAAAGCTGGATGAGCACAAGTCCATGGGGCCGGATGCACTGCATCCGGGGGTGTTAAAGGAGTAGGCGGATGTGATTGCAGAGCCATTGGCCATTATCTTTGAAAACTCATGGCGATCGGGAGAGTTCCCGGATGACTGGAAAAAGGCTAATGTACTGCCCATCTTTAAAAAAGGGAAGGAGGAGGATCCGGGGAACTACAGGCCAGTCAGCCTCACCTCAGTCCCTGGAAAAATCATAGAGCAGGTCCTCAAGGAGTCAATTCTGAAGCACTTAGAGGAGAGGAAAGTGATCAGGAACAGTCAACATGGATTCACCAAGGGCAAGTCATGCCTGACTAACCTAATTGTCTTCTATGACGAGATAACTGGCTCTGTGGTTGAGGGGAAAGTAGTGGACATGTTATTCCTTGACTTTACCAAAGCTTTTGATACAGTCTCCCACGGTATTCTTGCCAGCAAGTTAAAGAAGTATGGGCTGGATGAATGGACTATAAGGTGGACAGAAAGTTGGCTAGATTGTCGGGCTCAGTAGGTAGTGATCAATAGCTCCATGTCTAGTTGCCAGCCGGTATCAAGTGCAGTGCCCCAAGGGTCAGTCCTGGGGCCAGTTTTGTTCAATGTCTTCATGAATGATCTGGAGGACTTCACCCTCAGCAAGTTTGCAGATTACACTAAACTGAGAGGAGTGGTAGATACACTGGAGGATAGGGATAGCATACAGAGGGACCTAGACAAATTAGAGGATTGGACCAAAAGAAATCTGATGAGGTTCAACAAGGACAAGTGCAGAGTCCTGCACTTAGGGACTGAAGAATCCCATGCACTGGTATAGACTAGGGACCAAGTGGCTAGGCAGCAGTTCTGCAGAAAAGGACCTTGGGGTTACAGTGGACAAGAAGCTAGATATGAGTCAACAGTGTGTCCTTGTTGCCAAGAAGGCTAATGGCATTTTGGGCTGTATAAGTAGGGGCATTGCCAGCAGATCGAGGGACGTGATCATTCCCCTCTATTCAACATTGGTGAGGCCTCATCTGGAGTACTGTGTCCAGTTTGGGGCCCTACTCTACAAGAAGGATGTGGAAAAATTGGAAAGAGTCCAGTGGAGGGCAACAAAAATGATTAGGGGGCTGGAGCACATGACTTATGAGGAGAGGCTGAGGGAACTGGGATTGTTTAGTCTGCAGAAGAGAAGAATGAGGGGGGATTTGATAGCTGCTTTCAACTACCTGAAAGGGGGTTCCAAAGAGGATCGATCTAGACTGTTCTCAGTGGTACTAGATGACAGAACAAGGAGTAATGTTCTCAAGTTGCAGTGGGGGAGGCTTAGATTGGATATTAGGAAAAACTTTTTCACTAGGAGGGTGGTGAAGCACTGGAATGGGTTACCTAGGGAGGTGGTTGAATCTCCTTCCTTAGAGGTTTTTAAGGTCAGGCTTGACACAGCCCTGGCTGGGATGATTTAGTTGGGGTTGGTCCTGCTTTGAGCAGGGGATTGGACTAGATGACCTCTTGAGGTCCCTTCCAACCCTGATATTCTATGATTCTATGACTTAAGTATAGTGAATAAGTGCCTTAACTGGGACAAAATATTGGGTACTAAAGGGCTTTTTAATGTAATGGAGAAAGACTGGCTGGAAGTGAAAGCCAGACAAATTCAAATTAGAATACAGCACACATGTTTAACGGTAAAAGTGATTAACCAGTTGAGCAATCTACCAAGGGAAGTGGTAGATTCTCACTCTCTTGAAGTCTTGAAATCAAGATTGGATGCCTTTCTGGAAAATATGCTTTAGTCAAACACAAGTTATTGGGCTCAATACAGGTATACTTGGATGAAATAATATACCTATGTTATACAAGAGGTCAGACTACATTTAATGGTCCCTTCTGGCCTTAAATCTTTGAATCCAAATAAGAAATGCATTCAAGATTGTATTGCAAGTCTGGAAAACACAAAATTGCAGTCATGGGTGAAGTGACATACTGCTTTCTAAATGCCCTTTAAATTTAGTACAACAATACTGTTTAGTGTGGGAGGAAGAATGAGAACATTGCACTATGCAAGATTGGGAATAAACAGCAGTTGTCTCTACAAAAAAAAAAAAAAAAACCACACCAAATCAAAGCACACGATAGCAGGGTCCCTTCGCCTGCTGTAATTTGCTCTTTGTGTCTGGCAGCGTGAAATGAGGGTGTATTGTAGGACACAATGCTGGCAGTGCACATGTGAAAGCTTATTTCCCTAGGTGTGGATGAAAAATTGTATTATTTAACTAGAAGTGATGACACAGAAGACATAGTGGTAATAAGAGATTATTTTAGGATATATGCAATCCAACAGGAACTGTACTGTGTCCATCTTCCTTATAGCTACTTCAATGGAGCCTATTACATTTTTCTTAGCACTGCAGCAAGTATTCCCTATTTATTTTGTGTAATCTTATAATGGCACCCCCACTAGGGTTTTAATTTGCTGCATTAAAGTGGTTTGCCTGTTAAGTAGCTTTTGTGCTTTCAAGGCACCTAACAAGCACAGTGAAAGTCAGTGGGAGCTGGACACCTAATTCCCTTAGGTACTTCTGAAAATCCTACCCTTGGTGCTTCGGCTTCATCACTAAACTAGAACTTCTGCAGTCAGGGGACTCAACACAAATAGTGTCCTGAAATAATACCTTGCACCTTTTCCTTATTATGAGGTGGAAAATGCCATTCTTCTAAATGCTTGCTTTGTTTCAGGTAGATTGTTGTACTACAAGAAAAAGCAGAACAAGCTCTGATGTCTTAGCAGATAGTTATGAATGTGGGATCAAATGAAATACTAAGAAAATTAAGAACAGAAGATACAATGCTCCCAAAGGCTGGAAACTTCCATCAAATTTATTCAGAAGCCATTCTTCAGTTTTATCTCTCGATTCCTTTTTTAGGAGGAATATTCTTCTCTGTTGCAACACTCTTTGTGGTAACTTTTGGAGAAGGCCCAGCCACTTTTTTGCAGTGGCAAAATGAATTACAGGTACAATTTGGTGTGCCCCAAGGGTCGGTCCTGGGGCCAGTTTTGTTCAATGTCTTCATGAATGATCTGGAGGACTGCACCCTCAGCAAGTGGTGGTGAACATACCTAGGCTTCAACACATTATTCAGTTGCAGGTTCCAAAAAAAACAAGTTCTGCAGCTGAAAACTGTACCCACAAAAGGGAGCAATCTTGAATATTTTCTCCAAAATCTTAACTAGAAATGGGCCTGGAAAGCAGGTATCCCAGTGTCTATCTTGCCTTGGATCAGCATTAGGCTAGAGAAGGGATCTGCAACCTTTGGCATGCAGCCCATCAGGGAAATCCACTGGTGGGCCGGGACGGTTTGTTTACCTATAGCATCCGCAGGTTCAGCCAATTGCAGCTCCCACTGGCCGCGGTTCGCCGTTCCAGACCAATGGGAGCTATGGGAAGAGGTGGCCAGCACATCCCTCAGCCCACGCCACTTCCCGCAGCCCCCATTGGCCTGGAACGGCAAATCGCGGCCAGTGGGAGCTGCAATCGGCCAAACCTGCGGACGCTGCAGCTAAACAAACTGTCCCAGCCCGCCAGCGGATTTCCCTGATGGGCTGCATGCCAAAGGTTGCTGATCCCTGAACTAGAGTGATCAATTCACATATTATACTAAATCAGACCTAGGGTTCAGATTCATATTAGATGGTACAGATATCTTGTGAACCGTTCTTTTAAAATTGCAATCATGGAGGAATACCAATAAATATGATTGTGTCTTTCAGGTGTCACCTCAAATGTTCAAACAAGTCCTGCAAGGCCTCCACTACTTTGTCTAATAGAATTTAAATGAATTAAGGCTAATATACATGCCCCATATATACTAAACATACACATGATCAATTTAACATACTGTACAACTACATTTACATTTTCCCTAAGCAAATAGCATCAAGACAATCAATTACTACGTTATACAATATTACACATAATGGCCAAAGCATAAATGTGGTTGCTCAACTCCTTTGAACATTAGAAGTGCCTAAATATGAGATTAGGTGCATAATTTTACTGAGGCACAAACATTTGAACTACTTCCATGATTTTGCAAACAAATGATGCAGTAGTCCCAATTAAGTGAGTAATATGCACTCTTATTTAGAATGTTTTTGCTGGTAGTAGGATATCAATACTCTCAATGATTTGTGGCATTTGGGAGGATCTGACTTTATTTTAATTGAGCAGCAGACATGAAAACAATATTCAGGAGTTTTAGTTCCTCAGTCATATATGGTGGCATCCCAAGCAGGAAAGTTTTAAGGTTTCAAACAAGCTCTCTGCTTTAAAAAGAAAAATCCAGAGAACCAGCCACCAAAACCTGTAATTGCAACCTTTCCCTTCCCCAACTATACGTTGGAATATTCTAAAACTGAGGCGTAACTGTATTTAGAAATCTGATAGCACTATGTGATAGCTGCTGGTAAAAATTGACTTTTTAATTAAAACAGTACACAGTAATACTTAGAAAACTATGATAATTATAGTGATTATAGTTTTATCATTACTTGATTTTAGCAGTCAAGATGATTTGTTCGAAGAAAAACTGCAGCCAATTACGAAATACACTTCTTTATACAGAGAGAGAATTTTTAGAAAACAAAATTGTACAAATCTGTAAGATTCTTGATGGCATGTTCTAAGCAAGGACAATGCCACTTGATGGCATGTGGCAAGTCCATGCGACTCTCACTTTTTCCAAGCAGTGGCAGTGGCACTGGATAACTCAACAAAACACATGCCCTGACATGTCTTATTATTCACTGTCTATTTTATATTGTAGATGTGCAGCAGCCTGAAAGACCATCTGCTTTTGAGGACCCCGGTTCCATTTCCAGCTCTACATCATGTTCACACTTCATTGACAGGGACGTGTGTTGAGTTTTCATAAACTTGTTTCATTTATGGTTATTTCTGCAGACTAATAATTAGAACTTCTGGCATATCTAGCTTTGCTAAGTTCTACAAGGCAAAGAAAATTAGTGAGGGACATTTTAAGATGGTGAATTGTTTTAAAGCAATAGTGTGAAAACAATTTTAAAAAACTTGCATAGATGTTAAAAAGAAAGTAATAGAAAAGATCTGCTTTTGTATTTGTAAGTTTGCTTCCTTTGAAATAAGGCAAGGTGAAAGTACAGTACCTAACACTTTCTGATGATATGGAGGGATCTGAGACAAAGTTCAAATGCAAATCCAATCTGGGGCCAAATTTCCCTGAAGTTCAGCTCTTTAGTTTTGATTCAGGTCCATTTCTACCTGTAACAAAATGCACTTTGACATATATCAGGGCTACATGCATCCAGACTTCTGGGTAGTTACTGTGGTCTGAATTACTCACATTTTGGCCATATCTTCTCTGCACATTAGCAATTCACATTAGTGTGAACTTTACCTGAGCAAGAGTTACAGTAACCCAGCAATGAAAGGACACGGGGACAGCTAACCAACATTTCTGCTATTTGCAGTCATTCCCAGAAGTAACAACGCCCAGTATTATTGATTGCTATACTATAAGGTTATTTTAAGGATACCTGCTGTTATAGTATCTACACATTATTCACAAGATATTTCAAACAACAGATTATGAATATTTAGGTAGCTGCTTTTCAGTGTATACATTATAGGTAAGGTTTCCTAGAAAGTTCTCTCGAAATCATTTTGTATTCTTTATAGTATACCATGAATGTACAAAATATACTTAAGATATTGCTAAAAATACTACTTTCATAAGGCATAGAATGAAGTGACTCAACACATTAGCTAGGAAATTATTGAAGTCCTTGCTGTTCTTTAGAGACCATATTCTTCACAGGTCAGATTGGATGTTGCAGCCACAACAGTTTGAAATGAGTTTCTGAAACTTGACATATCATTGAACTGGAATTCTATTGTTAAGAAGAGAGGGAAAAATACAAGAAAAAACAGGTAGCCTTGCTTGAAGAGTGCCTATTATAGCCAAAATCAAACTTCATGTACCGTTATCAATATTGTACTAAAGGAGTGGGGAAGTAGTTAGAGACTATGTAGGGTGAGGACGTTGAAATGTAGGAATCACAATGGTAAAGCAGTGGTAGCTTTAGCTATATAGTTAATGTCACTTTTTAAAATCCCAATTTTAAGTCTCAATTCACCAAAGTGTACAAATCCAGATATTGCATATGGAGGTCACACACTTTAACTGTTCAGAAGGCAGGTGACCCCTAAACACTACGAATCAATAAGATCCAGGAGTTCACAGCATTATTACATTTTCAATTTCTGACCAAGTGTAAAAATGTGACCTCTTACCCTGTAGACTTGAAAAAGTCATAACATTAAATCAAAGACAAAAGGGGGCCCATTTAATATAAACAATGAAGTATTTCAACTAAACTCTGAAGAAAAGGCAACTGTGTCTTTACATGTTTTGGGTTGAATTGTATAACCCATCACTCAACATTCTATCAGTAAAACTTACTTCAGGATAAAATTTCAGGTGTAGTATCTTTGACAGAACAAGTACCTCAGGGGCCAGCTCCCAATACTGAAAGTGACAAAGCAGCCAAATAGCAAGAGGAAAGTTTTGCACATTTAACTATCAACTGCTTGGGGCATTTTAAAACCATTTTACAAATTTATATTTACATGTGTGTTCATAAGGCTTTACATCTACTCCTATGGGAGAAGCAAGGATCACTAACAAGAGAATCATTACTCTCCTCTTTTGTTTTGGACAGGCAGGGAAGATTACACATTTTACTAAAGAGAAAGGAATATACTAGTTGCCATCAGTTAGACATTTGAATCAGGTATATCACTTAGAACCAGTTATTCAACACGGATTCTGCCCAGAGTTATAAAGTCAACATGTAATAAGCTTGCACTGTACTTGTCCTTATGGGTCACAAGCCCCTTTTTTCTTTACTTATTGTATTAGTGAAAGTAAATGCTCTGTACTCTCCTGCCTTAGGCAATACATTGTGACATGTATGCCAAAACTGTTCATGGGGCTGGAGCCACATCGCACCGGGGAAGTTGGTCCTTCCTGAGCATAGGAGTTCATTTATTGCTCCATCCATTAGGATAGAGCAGATTGCCTCCTTGCATGCTAGTCCTGCTGTATGAGCTGGTGTGGAGAAGAGTGGGATGATAGCTCCACCCTTTCCTGACCTCATTTGGTTGAGTTGCTCACCCGAGAAAGCATTTTGTGTTTTCCCCCTCTTGTGTGGCCATCTAACCACTTTCATAGCCTTGCCTTAACAGGGCATATATACAGAATACTACAGCAAAAGCTTGAGGACCAAAAACTGTACAAGAAATCAATAAATACATCAATTTCCAGTGCAATGTCTGATTTATATGTAAACTAGTCTACAAAGCTATGGCTTCTCCTGGAGGTGTGTCCTCTTACAAACTATTCAGATTATTGCAGATAAACTCAGAGTTCAAATTATTGTCATTTCCCCTGAAAACCAGCTGTTGGCTTTTCTAAAACAGCAGCATCCTTTATTGCTTCCTTCCATAAATCAGTCCTTGTGGGGATTTCCAGCAGAATGATATTGTACATTGGAAGCATCTGTGAGATAAAACCTCCCTCTGGTTTTAAAGTCTCCATGTCTCTTCATATCTGTCCAGCGTCCATGTCCACAGAAATCCTCTGGATTGTAATCCTTTCTAGGAAAGTCCTAATATATTTGTCACAAGTATTTAATACTTTCTCACAATGCTTAGGTTACTAGGTATTCCTATCATGCATGAAAAGGTGACCCTGGCTGCTCATAACCTTGTCAGGACTGGAATAGATTTTCATGATTCATTCTTCTGTAGAAGATTTAAGACCTGATGGAGCATTGCTGAGACCTACCTAAAACCTCCAGACCATTAACCATTTTAAAGTATATCTTTCTTTTTTGTCACACACATATACAATTAATTTATTTCTCATTTATTTTAGTGCCAAACTTAATAAACATAATAATGTCTGAAAAAATTATAGGCTACAATATTCTCAAATTTGTTTTGAGCTGCCATCATCCACATTTTAAATACTAGGCATGTTCTTAATATATCTGTTCTTTATTGTATATGGGTTATATAATGGTTGTGTACTGAATGTAACCCTTTCCCCTTGATAATCCTAGTCCTATTTGACAGGCTATGAAAGTCCTACCTCATCCTCAGGAAGCAGAGATCTGACACTGTCTTAGGCCTCACGCAAGTGTGCAGTGTGGAATAATGAAGCAAGACTGGGGACTGAAGGCCCATCAGCAAACTCAACCAAAACAGCTTCAGCCCTAGACTTCCAATATGCAGATACAAGGAAGGGAGTGTCTTTTCTACAGGAACACAGTGTAATTCAATGGAATGCTTCCTGGAGCAGAGGTGGAATTTTAAGGATCCAGAACTGCACTTACTAGTCAGAAATGGTCAGAGCTCTATGAAAAGATATAAAGATAGTGCCTGCTGCCACTGGAAGAGACCTGCATTGTATCCCATGGGGTTTTATTTCCTAGTTATAAGAGCTAGTTATTATTTATTATTTGCTTGTTGTAAAACAATGCACTCTAAACTCTCAAGAAAAAAACCTTGAACAGGAAACCTTGCTGAATGAAGGATTGTCCTTGTATTGCTGAACCAGTTGACCCACTCCACCAACCTACATCTATGTTCAAAATATTTCATATGTTGAGGGGGGCAAGTGTAAAATTAAATATTTTCTTTAAACACTAACATGAAACATAAAGCTGTAGCACAGTTGAGACGAGATATAAAATAAAGAGCAAGACAATCAATATTGTTTCTTCAAGAACTCTGCATACTAATTATAGGCTGACCAGATAGCAAGTGTCAAAAATCATGACAGAAGGTGGGGTGGTAATAGGTGCCTATGTGTGAAAAAGACCCAAAAATCTGGACTGTCCCTATAAAATTGGGACATCTGGTCACCCTAGCTAATTATTCTCTGCATTCTCTTTGAAATGACTTACATAAGTGTTGATAAAGAGGAAAGAATTCAAAATATTGTGGCAAATAACTGCATAGTCATAAATTAAGACTGCAGTGACATCTATCTTTATAGGATCTAACTCAAACCTCAGATCATTACTGATGATAACACTATTGTGTATTTTAATAGAGTGTACCAGTCTACTGTGCTTTAGTACCTCATATATGCCTGTCAAAACTGCTGGACAGGCCTAAGTGCTGTTCCCTGAGCGCTATTTCATCTGCATTCAAATTAAAATCACTTAGACTGACTTTTCCTCTCTTCTCATATCTATTCATAAAATGACATTTTTAGAGCTGTAAATTTGGCAAAACTATCCAAAGCTTTTAGCATACAGGAAAACCACTGGAAAAAATCCAACACACAGGCCAGGCCATTGGTTTGCAATGATATCAGTGACACTAATGTATTAGAAATCCTGATAATGTTAACATTGTACCTTGATGGGTTTAATCTGTTTCACTGCAATGAGACCCTGTTATCTTCCATAATATATTTAGTCTACAAGGACCTCCTTTTATCAAATGTTTCATCTTTTTCTTAACCTTCAAGCCAGCTGGTGCAGTTTCATTACAGATAACTCTTTGTGCTCTTTTCTTTCCTTCGTCTAACATATCATCCAGGATACTCGAGTCAGCCATTCCAAACAGCAAGGATTCTTCATGTTTAAGAACAGAGTGAATGAAATAACTAGATAAAAGGGATAAATCTGGCTAATGTCTCAACATCACTTTGCTCTACCTGGAGAATGGCCAACGTGTGCCCCTATAGATTCCTCTGGAATGCTCTGAAGCACTTGGCTACCCTTTTAAATTTGTTCTTTACTTTTAATTAGGAGGAACACTATTTCTTATGAGTAATTTCCTCAGAAACCAGACAGATGAGCTCCTGCCTATATTCTCAGTCACATCAATTGTGTCAGTTTAGGATTTTACTGTAATCTTCGTAATGTTCATTTTCATTATTTTCTCCCTAAAACAGTGATTAGGCTCTTCATTTGAAGCTCTAATCCACAGGGATTTAGGGGAAGCAATAGAACTGGGTAAAAAAAAAAAGAGTACGTAAAAAGTTGAAAAATCAGTGAATAGTGAAAAATGATATTACAGTACATCTAATTTGCAGTAATATTAAATGGCTTTCACCATGGTTAATCCCTGAACAATCTTTGTAACTGAACATACATCAAACACAGACCAATGCAAGTACAAAATACACTTAAAAATATATCTACTAACTAAATTCTTTCTAAAGGCGTATTGGTAATTCAGTTATCAGTTCAGGAAGTCCCTGGGTATTCCTACAGAAGCAAGATTATGGTCTATATAGTCTGTAATGAATTTCACAATAGTCTTTTATATTTCATGGGACATGGTCCCTTTTGACATGAAAGCTCTCAGTGAGCAAGGGCGAGGTTCTAGAATGCTAAAAGGGGAAGGTATTTCAGTCCAGTCTGAGTTTCCCTTGGGATCAGGCATGGAGGGTGAGCAAGGGACTTGGAGGGGTGAGGGGACACAAATTATACAGCCTGGATGCTAATAATTATGACCTCAGTTAAGCACTCACCCAACTTTAAGCACATTAGTTCAAATGAGACTAATTGTGTGCTTAAAATTAGGCACTTGCTTAAGTACTTTGTCAAAGTGGGGGTTGGTATAAGAAAATCCTTTCACCTGAAGCTGAGAATCTCTTTATATTAAGCAGAAATGTGCCAATGAGGTGGCTAGTGTGCAGATCCAGATTAGAATGCCTCTTCAACCTGCTTCCAAATCCTACCCTCAATCAGGGCTCAGGCTCTGATACAATGGAACAAAATTTGGTGAACTGTTTTCACAAATTTTAGGCCAAAAGGGAAGAAATAGCCACTATCCTGTTACAATAAAAAACAGACATTTTTCATTAGATTTTGGGTTGTTTCTGGCATTGGATCAGAGTTTCACAAAGGATGGTTGATAAAATGTCTCGCGTATACAGTAACTCCTCACTTAATGTTGTAGTTATATTCCTGAAAAATGCTACTTTAAATGAAATGATGTTAAGCGAATCCAATTTCCCCATAAGAATTAATGTAAATAGGAGGGGTTAAGTTCCAGGGAAATTTTTTTCGCCAGACAAAAGACTATATTTTTATCTCTATCGATCTATCTATCTACACACACACACACACACACACACACACACACACACACACAGTATAAGTTTTAAACAAATATTTTAATACTGTACACAGCAGTGATAATTGTGAAGCTTGGTTGAGATGGTGAAGTCAGAGGGTGGGATATTTCCCAGGGAATGCCTTACTGCTAAATGATCAACTAGCACTCGGCTGAGCCCTCCAGGGTTAACACATTGTTGTTAATGTAGTCTCACACTCTACAAGGCAGCAGGAATGGAGGGAGGGGAGACAGCATGTCAGAGAGAAACAGAGACATACCCCGTGTGTGAGAAAGACTGGCATTGCCCCTTTAAGTACGTGGACCCAACTCTAAGTACACTGCCCTTTTAAGTAGATCAGCAATTTGAGACAGCAGCTGCAGCCAGCAAGCTCCCTCCGTCCTGAGCCCTGTCATGTCTCCACCCCTCCCCCCACTCTATGGAGATGGGGTAAGCGGGAGGCAGGAGCAGGGGGGAGGGGGACACCCTGACATTAGCACCCTTCTTCCCCCCCTCTCCCCCACACAGGAAGCAGGAGGCTCCGGGGAGCAGCTCCAAGGCAGAGGGCAGGAGCAGCACACAGCAGTGAGGGGAGGGACAGCTGAACTGCCCGGCAATTGATAGCCTGCTGGGCGGCTGCCGCACAGGGAACTTAGGGGAGTGGGGAGCTGATAGAGGGGCTGCCGGTCCACCCTGGTTCCAAGCCCCCACCAGCTAGCTGCAACGGGCTACTCTTCCTGCAAGCAGTGGACAAAGCAGGTGGCTGCCAAACAACATTATAAGGGAGCATTGTGGAACTTTAAATGAGCATGTTCTCTAATTGATCAGCAACGTAACAACGAAACAACGTTAACCGGGATGACATTTAAGTTAGGAGTTACTGTATTTCTGAACCTAAATCACTGGATGGGGAAATACATCCTGACTCTAGCAATTGTAGGTCAACCTCCAGAAGGTCAAAGGGGCCAACTGATGTTCAGACAGGGATGGTGTTCAGGTGGTTTCAGCCTCTCTCTTACATTAAGTTTTTATGTCAGATTCCTTCCTGCAGCCCCATTCGGGGCCTTAATCTCCTCTACATTTTCTCTCTTCCTGCCGCATCCCTTGGGGAATTTCTCCCACCTCCTTCCCTTGAGGGACCCCTAGTCCTTCAGAGAGAGGGAGAGGGAAAGAGTTACTTCCACAGTGTCACTAACTCTCATGTCTTTATCACTATTCATGATATTTGATGTTTTTTTTCTGAAAGCCCAAGATCCTGGCATCAAAGGTTAACCTGACAATCAAAACTTTAATTTAAAAAATCCCTCACTGTGAAGGTAATTTTTTCACTCAAAGACTTAAAAAACAGGAGGCAAAGAAACAAGAAATTATTTTTTTAAAATTCAATGACTTTTAAGCCACTCTCTTTTAAACTGAGACAACGGCCTATCATACTAACCAATGTTGTCTCGCTGACTCCATCTATTTGCACATTGGTCTGTCTGTATCCATCTGTCTTCTCTTGGCTTATACTTAGATTGTAAATTCTTTGGGGCAGGGCCTGTCTTTTTGTGGTATGTTTTACAGCACCTAGCACAATGGGAACTAGGTCCATGAATAGGATACTAGATACTATTGTAGTATAAATAATAATAAAATGTCATGATTTTGTGAGGCCTAACTCATGACAGAAGGCTGGATCCAGCGCCTAAGACTCTTTCATCCCGTCTACAATCCAAAGGTGCTAAGAGGAAGGAGCTACAGTGTGTCTGGATTGGGTAGTTCATATTGCCTCCCTTCCCTGGGGCCAGAAGAGGAAAAAGAACTGGGGGAGGGGTGGTGAGGTATGATAGCAGGTAGCATGGGTGGTAGGGGTGAAGATATTTCTTTCCTGCAACTTTGGGTCATTATAGCATCTGAACATGATGCAGACTGGAAGATATTGATCCTATGCCAACTGCTATAAGTGATCCCTGCAGGGCTCTATGAGTACAACTTAAGGGTTTGCACTTCCTAGCCTACACCCCTCACCTGTGTCAGGCTGTTTTTCATAATGGCTGAGAGGAGACAGTGGAGTGAGGATGGCAGACAAGGATAGATCTGAGCAAGTTCCCTCTTTCCTGTGTGTCTCACAGCTGGGAAAAACAGCCACTGAAACAATGCAGCCCTGAGCCCCCAACTGTGCCTCTCCTTCACTGCTGTTTCTTCCCCAGCAGCACAATGGGAACTAGGCAGCTTCCTTGTGTCTCAGCTCATTTGGCGGCCTTTTGCTTCTCTGACTTGCAGCACTACCACAGGCCCCATAGCCTTCCCTCCACTGTCTCCAGAGGGTTTCCTGTCCTCACAAGGTCAGCCCTGTTCTGATCCTCTCGCTCTTCTGCAACTTCTTGCTTGTGTTGTAATGTCCCTTGGGAAGACTGACCCACTTATAAACTAACTTCCATCTATTCTCCCATTATTTAGTTCATATACAAGTTTATACAGAATTTGACAAAGGACAGTTGATAAAATATATCATGTATATTTCTGAACACACAATATTAAACAGTTTTCAGTTACAGGATAGGATTTCACTGTTATGTAGATGACACACAGATACAGCAGTGCTATCTAGTTCTGTTGGCACTGCAACACTGTTAACAGACTGTGTGATGTTCAGGCATGGATAGTGGGGAATTTTATGAGATTTAAACCTGAGCAAGACTAAAATGTTACTGATTGGTCCTGCATACTTGCTAGGCATGACTACTTCTTTGGTGATTAATTCTGACAATAATTCAGTTTTAGCATCCTTTAATATAAAAGTCTTGGTTGCTGCAAATGTTCAATAAGAGATAAATCCAAGGAAACGTATCTGTTACTAAATCTTTCTTTTATCACCTTTGTAATATTGCTAGATTAAGATCCTTGCTTAGAAAGCACTACTTTATATGGAGACGTTAACGCCTTTGTCAGGAGATAGCAAATGCCTTTTGTGTTTTCTAGGACAGATTGTTAACTCTGTATTTTCTGATTATGGAAGTTCAACCTGTTACCAAATGCTGCTGTTTTCAAAGAGTTCAAATAGTCAAAACCCCAGACATCCCACAGGATTTTGGAAAGGTTTTAATTTTGATCCAGATCAGAATTTCATTGGTGGCCCAGAACGTAAATTCAGACCCAGATTTGGCTCTGGCTCTTGTCCATTCCCACCTTTAACGTTTACAGTCTTTAGGTTATTGCATGTAATTGGCTTTCACTGGAAGTTTAAGTTGACTTTGTTGTGTTCAGTGATCATTCAGTGCTTAAGGGGCTTACAAGAGATCTATTTTATTCTGTGTGTTCCAATTGGCTGTGCATAACAACCTACTCTACACCAGCTATGCTACTATTTTTAGCACATCGCCTAGGTGAGAGTTACTGTGAGTATGTCTGCTCCAGCTAAGAATCACACCTCTTGCTCCAAGTGTAGACATAGCCATAGAGTGAAATCCTAGATCCACTGAAGTCAATGGGAGTTCAGCGGGGCCAGGGGTTGGCTCCAGTGTCAGTGACCAAAGATTAAATAGATTCTGGTGTGCCTGACTACACTCTCCCACTGTAATTTTTTCTCTCTTCATTCTTCTTCATAATCTCTGGGCATGCCCCCCCAAAAAACCAATGTTGACACTTGAACTGAACTTCCAAAGTCATCAACAGAAAGGGGTTTGGAGTAGGGCAGAAAGAGAAAAATATCCAAAAGAATAAAAAACAGAGTGACAATAAATTAGACAGACAAGCTGTGAAAAGAAGGGGCAGAGGAAAAAAAAAAGAATCATTATGGTTGGAGGTAGAAGAAAATGAAGTTACTGTAGTCTGTCTAAGGTGCACTGGTACCCTTCAGCATGTCATCCTAGTTACTAAACTCGGGAACAAAAGAGGGAGGACTAAATCTAAGCTGGAACTTGTTTGCCATCCTTCAAAGAGCAATTAAACACAAAGACTAAGCTATCCATGCTAGCAACAGCTCAGTTTAAGACATTACTTAGGGCTAAATCCTCAGCCCAGTGATCAGCCCTGTAGTAGGCAGGGGGGAGGGTGGGGCAGGTGCCCCTCCCCCAACAACTGTAGAACCTTACTGTGGACACTACTACAGTCCAAAGGCAGAAGTGGCTCTAAGATCCAAACATTCCCCACTATAGAAACAAGCACTGAGGGATCTGTGCAACAGAAGATCCTATGTTCCTGTTCCTGCACATGCAGCCTCCACAGTCTGCATCTTATAGGGTATATCTACACTGCAATCAAAGGTGTGATTACAGCTTGGGTAAACTCACCCTTTATGCACCCCCAAATCTTTGTGCAGTCAAGCAAGGGACAGGATGATCCCTTTTACGAGCATCTGGTTAGTATTGATAAATTGTCCTTTTTCTAAACAGTGCAGCAGGTACAGTAAGGTACAGGCTACAGTACAATGTCAGAGAGCACAGCTTTATATAACCTAGAAAAAAGATGGTTGTGGAGCAATTAAACTGAACCATATAAAATTTTAAATGGAATGGATAACATCAAATTGAACTACTATTTGCTGCCCTATAAAGATAATAGAACAAAGAAGCATAAGTAGAGAGTGAGAGAGAGAGAGAGAGAGAGAGAGAGAGATTGAGATTGATTTATAATAGACAGCAGGAAGCAATTTTTCATACAAAAGATCATAAATGTATAGAAGGCTCATCAGGAGAAATTACTGAGGCTGAAACACTGAGGCCAATTAGGAATTTCTTGGTTTACATCCTGGGGGTTGGGGGGTATTGAGAAGTGAATTAGCATTGTTTCCTACTAAAGAGAAATAAATGCTATACTAATGTATTTTAAGCTTTATTTTTTGAACACACAGTACAATGATAAGGGCTGATTTATCATAACAACAAAGTATTTGACCCCCTTTCTAGGAAAAGTGCAGTGTCTCCCTTTGAAACCTAAGTAGAGGCAAATGAGGCATGAGTCATTTTCAAAAATAAGCCTTCCAAAACATTAAATATTTTATGTTGGCAGCAATGAACTTCAAAAGGTTTGAACCTTCAGCATTGAAGTGTCTGGTTTATCCATAGGGTACGAGAGCAGGTCAAACTATTGCTGTCTTCTAACTCTGGCTATTTCCCCCCCACTTTCATTTCCCAATTAAATTACAGACAAAGAGAAACAATGATAGTTGATTTCCCTGTAAATGATGGCAAGTAAACTAGAACATTTCTGCTGACATACTCCAGGAAGGGATGAAAGTTTGAAAAGAGCGTAAAAATGGAAATAATTGCTAACTAACTGCTTTTAAAAAAAGGTTTTAAGTTCCCTGCATAGTCTGTTTGTGCTTGTCTATTTTCTGGATCCTACTGTGCCTTCAGTACTCAGGGCACAGCAAGTGATGATAATGTCATCTGTAAAAAGACTGTTTGCTGCCAAAAGAGAGAAAAACATTGAAGAACCTGTATAAAACATAAACAAGAGAAGTGAATGATTTCCCCCCTCTTTAAGGTGATTTGAAGAATCTTTGGAAAGAGAGAACAAACAAAAAGAAAAACAATAACTGATTTTCTTTTTTTGGCAAGCAGCATAATTAGAGCCATCCATCACCTATGCGTTCAAATCTTGTGTGGCTGCTAAATTTGATGAAACAGGCCTCAGTTAAATTTCAGTTGAAAAAACATCTTTTGCAAAATAAATTAATAATAAATAACTTTGGTTTAGTGTTATGACTGCATCCTTAGTGTTTATATATTTCTCTGTTCAGAGCTCAGAAGGAAAGCTTTGCACAAGGAGTATTATTTTGGTGGACAAGGAATGGGGAGAGCAGACTGATGGATAGGGAGATATTATAGGGAGAAACAACGTAGAAACATTCACATACTTGGGCAGCACCATCAGCCAGTATGGTGGAACAAGCCAGGACATCCAGAACAAAATCAACAAAGCCAGGAACACCTTCAGGAGCTTAAATACAATCTGGAAATCGTAAACATACAACACCAAAACCAAACTCAAGATTTATCAGAGCTGCGTACTTTCAACACTACTTTGTAGTGCAGAATGCTGGGGAATGAGAAATTATGACATGTCCAAACTGTCTTCATTCCATACAACCTGCCTCAGAAAGATCCTCCGTATCTTTTGGCCCAGAGCAATCTCAAACCAAGATCTATTGACACAGTGCAGCCAAGAGGATCTGAGCATCATCATTGCCAGAAGGCGTTGGAGGAGGATCGGACATGTGCTTCTGATGGAAACTGATTCCATTACCAGAGTAGCAATAAGATGTACACCTGAAGGCAAGCAAAAACGAGGCCGCACGAAAACAACATGACGAAAAGCTGTGGAAGCTGAGCTGAAAAACCTGGGGCACAGCTGGGGAACCATTGAAAGGCTTGCCAGAAACAGATAGAAGTGGAGGAGCTTCATCACTGCCCTAAATGGTAGAGGTGTAATGGGAACATGATGCTGATAGGGAGAGAAAATGGGCAAAGTCCAGAAGGAAGTATTGGGGAAATTATGGTGGACACTGTGCAGTGTTCACACGGTTGCTAGTAGTTTGACCTATTTTGTTGTATTAACATGAGTGGCCTTCTATTGTATGTCTCATTTTAAGTGTAGATTTGATCATTACCAAACTTTGATGTACAAGTCAATGACTAGCCAAAAATCAAGATCCAATTTTGTATCAATGACATTTTACCTGAGTAAGTAGTGTAGGATCAGGCCAAAGACAATAAAAGTTTTACTAAACCAGGGTCTTATCTAGTGTAAGGCTAAATGAAATTATAGGTAGCCTTTGTTACATACCACTGTGTTTCCACTATAAAGTGCCTTGGTCCTGCAGCATAAGGGTGAAAGTCAGGAGACCTGGGTTCTAGTCTGAGTTTGACTGTGCTCAAGGAACTTAGGGGCTGGCATTCCGAATGCACTTATTATGTGGACAAAATGTGCAGGTAATTTGTTTAAATTTTTGCCATTAATTACATATAAATAGAGAGTTAAGCTGGCCACTTGTACTTTCAAGTAACTGATTTGTACATTCAACAGCCATAAAAATTGAAGCAAATAAGGCATGCAAAAGTGTGTAAAGTAGATGTGCAACTGAAAACATACTTTTTTTAAAAATATATATAAACTAGGCCTTTAACCTGACTACCCAATGATTCTTACTGTTTTGTAAAGTGGTCTGAGCTCCATGCAGGAAAAGTGCTCAATACCATTCTAAAATGCTTTTAAAGGCTTTTATAATCAACCGAAACATTGTTATTTAGTTGAATTGTGATACTAAATCAACACAGTGGTTGAGATTTCTTTAACAAATCATAACAAGGCTGAGAATTTAAAACTGTCCAGGCACTCAAAGTAAGGCACATGGTATGAATTTTAATTTCCCAGAGCTGATTGCATATACTAGCAATTAATCTTTATACACCAAAAATATCAGCCATTTTGTTACAGCTATACTGATGACACCCAACTCTATACCTCTTTCTTGCTGAGTCCAGTCTCCAGTCTCTGAGTAAAAATAGGGACATTGAGAGAAATCATGGATCCGCTGAACTCCATGGGAGTTTTGCCATTAATGTAAACGGAGCCAGGGTTTCACCCATGGATAGAAAGTAGATGGTTCAATCCTCACAGATCAGAAGGGATGATGGTTAGCAGAGGAGAACACTGGAAAACTCTATCTCAGTTGAGGGCATCCTTCCCTTGAAAGTGACTGTAGCACACAACCTCAGGGATCTGGTGGACTTGTCTCTGCTCCTGAACTCCCAGTAGGAGGCCTATTTGGCTACCTAGCTATCTGTGACTGTCCAAGAGAAAAAACTCTTTCCTGGTGAAAGAGAATATCATCATAATGCTTTTATCACATCCAGGCTAGATTTTTGTCATACGTTATACCTTGGCCATCCCCATCCAGCCAGGAAGTGCTGTTGTACAGCACATTGCAGCCTATCTGCTAACTGTGCACCACACTACTGACCTACCCAGTACAGAACCCAAGTCCTGGACCTCATTTACAAAGCCCAAACCTGGCTGTCTCAAACTGCCTCTCTCCATGCCCTAGAGCAATGATTTCAATCCAAACATGGGGCAGGCCACACCTTGCAGGGGGCAGGAGCACCTAATAGAGAATCTTGGTGACGAACCCATGACTGTGGGTCTCTGCCACCAGAGATCAGATTCACTGTCATCTTGCCATGTTCAGAGGATTGTGCAAGGCTCCTTTTCTTCAGTCAGGCATTGTCTTAATATTCAGGTAAAGAGAGCTTCAAGTTATGTGGTCTGAGGGTAGGTAAAGGGGGAGAAAAGCATTACACAATTCATGGATTTCCAAAGAATCAATCACAGCTCTACAAGGCATCAGGAACTAGGGGTTCTTAAGAAATATATCTATATAGATATACATCACTCTTTAGAAAATAATTAGTTGTCTACATCCTGTTTCTATCTTTAAATGCATAAAATATCAGTTATTTTTTCAGGGACAGATTATCATAGGTATGTAAAACTGATTGTATTCATCAGCTTTTTATCAGGCACAATGGTCATCACACTGTCTATTTGTCCCACATAAATCTCAGCTGTAGGGTATTTCATCTTGTATTGAGAAAGGCAGTTAGCTGATCAGTCTTTTCCTGGTGGGCATTTAATTTCTGGCTCGGCTTCCTTGGGTATGTGGGTGCAATTCATTGCCTTCTATGGTTCTGCCCACTATATGAGGATACTCCCTGGCTCTTTCCATGAGAGAATATACAAATTACAGAGAGTAGGCTTCACATAATAGCAACAAGCATCTTGTATGGGAGTGAAGCCGCGGGGGTCTTTTGCTGCAAGGAAGATATTCTGAGATCTAATAAAAACTGCTGGTGTTTAATGATTGGCTTGTTGCAATTGTTTTGCTCTCAAAAAATCCGATAAGCCAAATAGGAGATACACTGAGGAAATGAACCAAAAGAGAATCTAAAGACTATGAAGTTCTCTAGGCTGCACAGGGGGAGAATTAAGACTAAACCTACATTTTGTGCTCCCTTCCATTCCTGGCAGGCTCTTCTTTCCAGAGAGTGCAAACACAAAGAAACACACACAGACAGACACACTCCTCCCAACATCCTCTGACTTCTTGACCTTCACCCCAAGTGTATCAGCTCAACCTTCACCAAAAGTAATCAGCTGTGATCAAGTAATCAGTCAATAGTAACCAGCTGTGCTGCTGTCTATTGCTAAAGCAGCAGTGCTTGGGTCCTAGGTCTTGTCCAGTTCCGCACAAGGCTGACTAATATATTAAATAAAAAACAATACTTCATCTCAAAAGACAGCTAAGGTTGAGAAGTGACAACAAACTAGTTACCCAGATCATTCATAAAAGCCAAACACTTAACATCAAAGAAATGAAGAGCTAAGGCCAGCATAAAACATACACTGCCCACATAAACAGAAACAGGTTAATCTTACAAGGGACAAACAAATGCATATTTCATGCAATCTTAACTCTGGCTCATGGACTGACTGAGTACATGTACAGGGCCGCCCAGAGGATTCAGGGGGCCTGGGGCAAAGCAATGTGACGGGTTGGATCACAGAAATGGGGTCTAAACACAGATAAATCCGTTTTACCCTGCATAAAGCATATGCAGAGTAAACTCATAAATTGTTCGCCCTCTATAACACTGATAGAGAGATATGCACAGTTGTTTGCTCCCCCAGGTATTAATACATACTCTGAGTAAATTACTAAATAAAAAGTGATTTTATTAAATACAGACAGTAGGATTTAAGTGGTTCAAAGTAGTAACAGGCAGAACAAAGTAAGTCACCAAGCAAAATAAAATAAAATGCGCGAATCTATGCCTAATCAAACTGAATACAGATAATCTCACCCTCAGAGATGCTTCAGTAAGTTTTTCTCAGACTGGACACCTTCCAGGCCTGGGCACAATTCTTTCCCCTGGTACAGCTCTTGTTCCAGCTTAGGTGTTAGCTAGGGGATTCTCCATGATGGCTCCTCTCCTCTCTCTTCTCTTCCACCCCTTTATATATCTTTTGCATAAGGCGGGAACCCTTTGTCCCTCTGGGTTTCCAACCCCCCTCACTGGAAAAGCACCAGGTTAAAGATGGATTCCAGTTCAGGTGACATGATCACATGTCACTGCAAGACTTCATTACTCACTTGCCAGCACACACATATACAGGGAGACTCACAGGTAAACAGCCATCTGCAGACAACGGGAGTCATCAAGATTCCAAACCATTATTAATGGCCCACACTTTACATAATTACAATAGGCCCTCAGAGTTATGTTTTATATTTCTAGTTTTAGATACAAGAGTGGTACATTTATACAAATCAGATGATCATACTCAGTAGATTATAAGCTTTGTAATGATACCTTACAAGAGACCTTTTGCATGAAGCATATCCCAGTTACGTTACATTCACTTATTACCGTATTTTCTCTAAAACTATCCCAGTTACATTATATTGACTTATTATCAAGTTTTTATAAAACCATACAGACTGCACAACGTCACAGCAATTTTGGGGGCCCCTTCCATAAAAAAAAGTTGCAATATTATAGAATACTATATTCTCGTGGGGGCCCCTGCGGGGCCCGGAGCCTGTGGCAAATTGCCCCACTTGCCCCCCCTCTGGGCGGCCCTGTACATGTATATGTGTGGATGTGCACATTTCCTCCCAGGCTGATGTACTTTTCGCATACAAAGTGGCCCTGCACACAGCAGGAGCAGGATCAGAGAAGGGCAAAAATGGACTTTACACCATCTTGGCATCATCCCATTCATCTCCACCTTGACATGCATAGTGTTCTTCTCCCTTGACCTGTACAGCTTTCTCTTCAACCATAGCCAAAGGTCAACCCCCTACCCAATTAGTACAATGCTTTCAGTCAGTTCCACAGGAGACTACAGTCCATCCTAAACTTAAAAGTGTAAGCAGCATTTTCTACCTGACCATTTTCACAAAGAGTCAATGAATCCACTGTTGCTGCCTCTCTTTTTTTGTATTGTGTATTTTTAATCCCACTTCCAAAAACCAAAATGTGCACTTGATATCTGGAAGAAGTCCCTGGGGAAGAGAAAAAAATGCTTAAGCTCTTGAAGGCATTCAGCACTTTGGACACAGAGTCCTGATAAAGTATTAAAACAAGTATAATTTTAACCTAAGGTTGTTTCTGCCAAGATCCCACCTTTCCCTAAACCTCACAAGTAACTGACATTAATAGCATGGTGCCAGAGACACTACTTGTGTATATACATGTACACATTACTTTTAAAATATTGTTTTGCCCTTGCTTAGATTTGCCTCCACTCATTAATCATTAAAGCATTGAGGTGCAATAAATTGTGTCTTATGTAAGCAAGAGCAAGCAACAGGGTGTGTGATTACAGCAGGATGCAAGCCTTCCTCTGGTGTGTTTCAAGGCACAAGGTAGCTCTGAAGTGTTGAAACAGAATTCCTTCGAAATGCAAAGCCAACAAAATACTTTTGTACTGCCAGCCAATTAGAATGCAACTATTGAAAATTTAATATTGTAGGCATACAACCTGTTTGTGAGCAAAACAGTATTACAGAGCAGCTTGACATTGCTTATCCTGAATTATCTGAAGCAAAGACAGTTAATAATAGAAAAGGATTGATATGACTAAACTGGTTTAGAAAAGATCAAATGCCTGCAAACACCTGCCAATCTGCTCAAAAGATGGGTGTTTTTCCTACCCGCCCACTGGCTGGAGATGACCTTGGCAGAGGGAAGCTTCTTCACTTTACTTCAGAAGTCGCTCTTGCTGTTCCTTGCCTTTTCTTTGACATCCTGAAAGCGCTTTCAGTTACTTTCACTGAGAAAAAGGAAACATCATTACAGCCACTTAGCATCCAATGGGAAAAGGCAGCTGAAAAAAATACTCCAACATCCTGCTACTATGTGGGGGACCTTAGCTTGCATCTAATAGCCAGTTTATTCATATATCCACAGGTCAGCAGAAGCTGGAAGTACTACAAAGGCAACACACTCAACACTTTGCACTGAGGAACAGCAGCCCACTGTAGCTCATATACATGATGCTGGCTTATGTTATATAGAAATGTGTTGAAACGTAAGTGGGCCCAAAAATCTATTTTCTAAAAATAAGCTCAACAATAGCCAAGTAAGGCCTGGTAAAATATGAGTAAAGAGAAGTAAGACGATTCAGAAACAAGTTAGATATAAGGAAGGGCACAACCCCAGGTAACGTTAACATGTTTTAGTCCTAACTAGTTGTTACAAGTATTTTAGATAAAATGTTAATGGTTTGGAAAATGCTACTTATATTGATAGTTATCGATATCACCAAAGGCTCTTAAGCAAAAGTAGGTAGTCATAGGATTGGAGGGAAGGTTCTCTCATGGATCAGTAACTGGTTAAAAGATAGAAAACAATAGGTAGGAATAAACAGTCACTTTTCACAGTGGAGAGAGGTCAATAGTAGGGTTACCCAAGGATCTGTACTGGGACCAGTGCTGTTCAACATATTCACAGATGATCTGGAAAAGGGGTAAAGAGTGAGATGGCAAAGCTTGCATACAATAAAAAATTACTCAAGATAGTTGGGTCCAAAGCTGACTGAGGAGAGTTCCAAAGGGATCTCACAGATTGGGTGACAGGGCAACAGAATGGCAGATGAAATTCAGTGCTTAGGAATGCAAAGTAATGCACATTGGAAAACATAATCCCAACTATGCATACAAAATGGTGGGATCTAAATTAGCGGTTACCACTCAAGAAAGAGATCTTGGAGTCATCATGGATTGTTCTCCGTAAACCTCTGCTCAAAGTGCACTGGCAGTCAAAAAAGCTGAAATAATATTAGGAACCATTAGGAAAGGAATAAAGAAGACAGAAAATATCATAATGCCACTATATAATTCCATGGTAGTTCTGGTAAAAAAAAAGATATATTAGAAGTGGAAAAAGTAAAGAAAAAGGAAACAAAAATGATGAGGGGTATGGAACAGCTTCCATATAAGGAGAAGTTAAAAAGACAGGGACTGTTCAACTTAAGGAAAAAGCTGACTAAGGGGGATCTAATAGAGGTCTATAAAATCATGAATGGTGTGAAGAAAGTGAATAGGGAAGAGTTATTTACCCCTTCACATTACACAAGAACTAGGTGACACCCTCAATGAAAATAATATGCAGCAGGTTAAAAAGAAACATAAGGAAGTACATCTTCAGACAATGCACACTCAGCCTGTGGAACTCATTGCCAGGGGATATAGTGAAGGATTCAAAAAAGAATTAAATTAAGTTGATGGAGGATAGGTCAATCTAGGGCAGGGGTCGGCAACGTTCGGCACGCGGCTCGCCAGGGTAAGCACTCTAGCTGGCCGGGCCAGTTTATTTACCTGCTGACGCGGCTGGTTCGGCCGATCACGGCCCCCACTCGCCGCGGTTCGCCGTCCCGGTCCAATAGGGGTGGCAGGAAGCAGCGCGGGCCGAGGGATGTGCTGGCCGCGGCTTCCCGCCACCCTCATTGGCCCGGGACGGTGAACCACGGCGAGTGGGGGCCGCGATCGGCTGAACCTGCCGCATCAGCAGGTAAATAAACTGGCCCGGCCCGCTAGGGTGCTTACCCTGGCAAGCCGTGTGCCGAACGTTGCTGACCCTTGATCTAGGGCTATTAGCCAGGATGGTCAGGAACACAACCCCATGCTCCAAGTGTCCCTAAACCTCTGATTGCCAGGAGATGGGACTGGATGAAAGGAGATGGATCACTCAATAATAGCAGTGTACTGTTAATTCCCTCTGAAACATCTGACATCAGCCACTGTTGGAAGACAGGATACTGGGCTAGATGGACCATTGGTCTGACTATGTATGGAGTTTATGCAGATATTAAGATTATGCTAAATGTTCACTAGCCAATATGAAAGTAGAAAATATTTAATTATGGTGGCAGAAATGTAGCTATGGTAAAAGGTGGATTTAATATTAACTAATTAGGGGGCGTTATAAATTATTATGAAAAGAGTAGCAAGCTAATTTAGATTAGGAGCACCCATCCACTATCAAGATACCAAGAGAAAGGATTATGCCCATTCTTCCCATCCAAAGAGTGATCACCTCTGGATGCATCATTTCATCTTAGCATGTGAGTATCAATGCAGTGTATGGTTCCATTGTAGTGCCTGTTTGCTTAACTCACTATTTTATTTTAAATGAAGTCTTTAATTGTATCACTCATTGCGTCATTCACAGTCCTCCACTAAATTAAATTATCTGTAACCTCCTTGTAGGCTCAAACCTTAACGAATTCAGTTTAGTTTTATTCGTTATCTTTAAGCTACTAATTGTGAATACATAAATCAAAGGTTACACCCCTAACATTTTACATTGTTAAACTAACCAGCACTGAAGAGAGTCCAGTTAGCTTGTCTGTTTATATGGAGCATCAACAGATGACAGATTTAAGTGTGGAAATACTGGAGACTTCTGAACTCCATCAAATGTTTGGAGGACTTTGCCAGGGGCAGTTAGCCCATCATACACATCTCTTTAGTTGGAGTCTCAGGGCTTAATGGGTTGGCGTTACATTGTTAGTGCAACCAAAAATAGAATTGAAATTTTGCACTGTAGATTTCCAGCCGTTGGGCACTATCAGGTGGTCTAGTTCATGTGAGGTCCCTAGAGTTGGGACACACTGAAGTAGAGGATTCCCTTGAAAATTAATAAACCTTTGGGCTCATTTCAGATCAGATGCAGACATTGGAAAATATCATGCCCTGAGCCACACCAAAGCTGACAATGTAATGATACTGCTGACACAGAGATCGTATCAGTTGGGTGCATTTAACTTCAAGAAGTACTTTTAACATATCAAGATATTGTTCAATACACTTTGAAAAATTTATTTTATGCAGTATGGGTGAGATTTACTCCTGTGCAGTGGGACCACACAAGAGCTAAGCACCACTTGAGCTCCACTTCAATCTTACACTAAAAAACGAATTAAATTTTACCCAGTTTTCTTGCCCAATAGCTTAAGTGGAAGCTGAGTGGTGAATTGGCCTTTGGCGGGCTCAGTGCACATCTCTAGTATATGTTAGGTTTTCTTTTAGACTCCAGATTTGGACAGAAAACATTCTGGATTCTCCGTGATACAGTAAAGAATCCAAATTAGAAACGGCAGTAACAATATGTTTGCAATTCAAGATTAGATTATTTTGAATCTGCTTCGTTTTAATTGGTTGGAATATATTTATATTTTTTTATCCTGTTAGAGCAGGGGTCGGCAACGTTTGGCACGCGGCTCGCCAGGGTAAGCACCCTGGCGGGCTGGGCCAGTTTATTTACCTGCTGACGCGGCAGGTTCAGCTGATCGCGGCCCCCACTGGCCGCGGTTTCGCCGTCCCGGGCCAATGGGGGTGGCGGGAAGCCACGGCCAGCACATCCCTCGCCCGCGCTGCTTCCCGCCGCCCCCATTGGCCCAGGACTGCGAACCATGGCCAGTGGGGGCCGCAGTCGGCCGAACCTGCTGCGTCAGCAGGTAAATAAACTGGCCCGGCCCGCCGGGTGCTTACCCTGGCGAGCCGCGTGCCAAACGTTGCCGGCCCCTGTGTTAGAACCTGTTAAGATGTTGAATAGTTTGATTCAAACCTGGATACTTTTTGCTCCTCTAAGAATTTATGAGCACAAATCCACCTCCCATCGTGCTAGCTCTCTCTCTACTTGATGCTTTCTGCTATGCCTTGTTGGAGATGAGCTTTAAAGACAGCCTTCCCAAGCCAATTAAGTGGTTTAGAAAAATAAGTATATGCCTTTGTCTAGCATTTATAATCTGAACTGTAAAATTGGACTTAGCACACTTGAGATGTAAATGTTAAATGGAAACATCAATGGAAAATTTTATTAGGATTGATTTGTGATATCATTGCTTGTGGTGAGAATTTGAGTTACTATGAAGGAACATAAGAACTGCCATACTGGGTCAGACCAAAGTAGCCATATCTGTGTACTGCTGTGAGATAGAAAATGGAAGAACACAAATATATTTTTTCCTACATTGTCCCCTACAATAAATGTTCCTTATTATGAAATTGACAATCTCAATGCTATTCTGTACCTTTAAGCACCGTTAGTGTTCATTATTTCCCATTCTAGAGTCCAGGCTGGTTATCCTGGAGCCCAGTTTATTCACTTTCAAGACCAGCAGGTCAACTTCCAACTCCATATTATCGATTTTGCTACCAACTCCATCCAGTAAGGAATGCAAACCATTCATGTATAGAATGGTTGGCTGGGAGCAAGATAGTGCATAGTATTGTTCTCTGAAGTTTAATTGTTTATAGTTTGAAAACATTGCTAGTGAATATCTGGTTCTTTACCTCTTGGGCATATTTCAGAAAAGTTCGCCTTCTAGTTTATTTCTGATAAACTGGCTAAATCACTTTAGTGTCACCTAAGCACTAAGATACTCCAGTTCTGGGTGCTACATAAACCCCTGCGATAGATAGATCTGGGAGTTAAAACAGACTTTAACACAGCTAAAACACAGCAGCACTTCTGTACTCCCAAAATGCTGGACAAGCTTTGCTCACACCACCAATATATCATAAGGTACAGATTGTGCAAATTAAATTAAACCTAAAAAACTTTTACAGAGAAGCAGTGAAGAAAAGGGAACTCACTGAGTCTCAGATGACAGTGCACTGATGATTAAGATAAAGTTTCAGTGTCCAGCACTAACTCTCCCCCACCCCCACAGTACAATTTAAAAAAAAAAAAACTTTAAAAATATCTTAAATAATTTACTGTGCTATATCCTCCTGTCTTTGTACGCAAACTGGGAGTATTTAGAATTCTGAAGGCCAGATTCTGCTCTCAGTCACACTGGTGTGAACTCAAATTAACTTCAGTGGAGTCACCCTAGATCAGGGGTCGGCAATGTTTGGCACGCAGCTCGCCAGGGTAAGCACCCTGGCGGGCCGGGCCAGTTTATTTACCTGCTGACACAGCAGGTTTGGCCGATCGCAGCCCCTACTGGCTGCGGTTCGCTGTCCCGGGCCAATGGGGGCGGCGGGAAGCGGCGCGGGCGAGGGATGTGCTGGCAGCGGCTTCCCACCGCCCCCATTGGCCCGGGACGGCGAAACCGCGGCCAGTGGGGGCCGCGATCAGCCGAAACTGCCGCATCAGCAGGTAAATAAACTGGCCCGGCCCGCCAGGGTGCTTACCCTGGCGAGCCGCGTGCCAAACGTTGCCGACCCCTGCCCTAGATATACACCACTGTGAGAACAAAATCTAGTCCAGAGATCCTAACAAGTAACTCATAATACAATACAAATGGCCAAATTCTGCCCTGATTTGCACCCTTTGCTACACCAGTGATTTCAGGACTATTGCATGGCATTTAAAAAAGCGTAGACTTTGGCCCATTGTATTGAACTATGCACTAAAGGCTCAGATTTCTGTTTTACGCTTGAAATTCCACTGGCAGTTATAACTGCACAGTGGTTGTACATTGGTAGGGATTGAGCTATGACTCTTCTGTACATTCAGGTAAGCCCTAGACCCCTATAAATTGTGTGTAGAAATCCAACCCTGAGTCCTTCATAGAAACTGAACATTCAGCTTTATTTGATTTAATGAACTCATATGTATTTAGGTAGGTCGTTTTCATTTATGCCTACCTTAAATTATAGAAACAATAAAATAAAAACATCCCTTGACCAAGTACATGATTGAAGCCTTATCAATAGAACTCAAATCTTAATAAGACAGAATGCCTTAAAAAAAAAACTTCCTAAAAACTCAACAAAGTGTCCATTTCAGCGTCAGTCTGAACCTCCCACCTATCCGATGTTTCAGAGCCAAAACACCTGTGCATCTTGGTCAGTTTTGTTGTGCTGCTGCCTGTGTCGGTTGGTTTGCACTACTGCATATTACTACTTTGGAAAGAACTAGCTAATTTAAAGTGAACTATCACAGCATTACAGATAACTTGGCAAAAAGCAACATATTGCATTCTTTTAAATGATGTTATTTAAAAATGAATCGGGTTAGAACAGTGATACTGTGCACCGAGTGACCATTGCTATTATACAGAGACTGACGCTGCAGTATACTGGCAGCCCCTATCGAAGGCCTGAATCCTCTGCCCTGCAACCTTAGGGGGTCAGGCTGTTCAAGTAGCCCTTGAAAACAAAGACAGCATTCATCTTGATTTTCATTTCAACTTCTAGAGCAGCAGCAGACCGCTGGGTAAACAGAAGGGGGGGAGGAGATAAAACAGCAGAAGTGATGAAGGATGAAGTGATCAAAAGTTCTCTGCGGAACTTCTATGCATTGCACGTTGATACAAGCTAAGCAGTCTCTAGTCCACAATTCAATCCTACCCTGGAGAGTTGCCTGCACTTTCTTTCCCCTCTGGCTGCCCACACAACTGTTCTTCCTAAGCAGTACCAGCTTTTGGCTTAAGCTTGTTTTCTTTCGTTTTGGATCTCACTGTGTGTCCTGTGCTATTTCAAATGTTATTTCTGATTTTGAAATATTATCTTAAAAAAAGCACCTGAATACAGAGCTAACACCAGAATGAGACTACACAATCACTTAATCTCAGCAATTCTTTGGTTTTACAAAATCCTATGCTAGATCTAATACAGTGCAGTGCATTTGCAATGCCTCTAAGTAGAAGTAATCCAGGATCAAACTGATACCGGTTTCATTTTATATAATGGGCAAATCTCAAATGACTTGGATAGTTCTGCTCAGCTGGGATATATACTTATTGGTTCAGATGCTGATCCAGAATTTATGTGAAATACATGAACCTCTTGAGTCTATAAAACCTGTGCAAAGAACAGCCCCCCACAGTATTTTGGCACTTCTCTTTCTGCTCTTGAGAGCAAAGTTGAGAAAAGGAAATAAATATTTTCCACAGTGTCTGATTTTCAAGTGAGCTCAGCACCCATAATTGGAGCCAGATTTTTGAAAGCGCACAGCCCCCAGCAGCTGTCACTGACAGGAACTGTTTTCCCGTCACTTCATGTAGGTGTCTAAATGGGTGTGGGTGTGAGGCTGTTTAAGAAAAATCTGGCTCCCAGAGTTTATCCAAACATTTTTGAATGAGAAAGGTTTGGGGTCTGAATTCTCTGAGAGTTTTGAGCTTGTTTTCATTAGGGCTTCCATGGAACTACTCACAGACTTAAAGTTAAGCAAATGCTTAAGAAATGGATCAGGGCCAAAGAGTTCATTTTCTTGCAGGATAAAATCTTGATTCATCAGCAGCAGTTCCTATAGCACCCGAGTATTCCTTGCAGGTCTTCCATCAGAGGCTGATCCTTCTTAACTGATGAGATCACAGCCCTAGCTGGCATGGTTGCAATAAAATGTCTCGCCACAAATTGCAGTATAAAGTTAAAACGAAAAAAGTAAACTCATCTGTTCTTTAACATCCAATTTATATATATTTTCTGCTCACTGAGGTCACACTCTAACTCCAATGAAAATCAGTTTAAAAGACTGGCTTTAATAGAAGCTATGTCAGACATTTAACCAGTATAATGAAGAGATGCCCAACCAACCGATAACTATATCAGTACCCCACTGGGGTCTGCAGTGCCCAAGTTGGCTCAATAGCACAGCAACAACCTCTGGTGTCTTCAGATATTTTGGAAAAGGGTATGTTGAAATGTCTTGTCTTGCTTGGAGCCAAACCACAAGTTTGCCTGTCTCTGATGAAGGAACAAACTAAGTTTATCATCTTGAAGCCAGGAAAAGCAGGAAATGGTTTCCCCAAGCAAAAAACAACATATTTTGTAGCAGGCACCATTCCTCTTAGTGGTGGAGAATAAGTACATCAGGCCACTGACCCATTTTATTAAAAATAGTATCAAATTAAATATAAGAACACAAATATTAATCTTCTCCAAAGCAGCTTTTTTGCAGGCTAATGCAGCAAATAAGCACAAATTCAACCACTATGCAACTCTATTAATACAGGAATTATTACATACAGCAGCAATTTAATCTTTCCATTGTTATACTTACATTGTTTACACTGCTTAGGACTCTTAAATGATGCCTTAATTAAAAAAACACCACCACCTCATTGGGCCAGATTGGACTATACACTTGTATTAGGGAAAAATAATTCCTATTACATCCCTTCATGGACTATCCAGAACTTTCTTTGCACAAGCAAAGCTACATGGACACTTAATCCTGCCCCTGAATGGGTGGGCAGTGATTGCACAGGAATAGGTAGAAACTTTGCACCGCAACCCGGCTTATTGGTCAGCATGAAGGTGGGTAAAGGGGAGTGAGGAATAATAACCACAGCTGTATAGGCTTGCAGGAAATTACCCCCAGGAAGCAAGGGGACAACAGAGGGGAAACTGTAATTCAGATATCTGAGGCATGATCATCACTGGTTGAGTCCTGGGGTGAGGCAGTTCACACACAACCCTTGGCTGAGGGCTGTGCCTCAGTCTACCCCAGGGGTCGGCAATGTTTGGCACGCGGCTCGCCAGGGTAAGCTCCCTGGCGGGCCGGGCCAGTTTATTTACCTGCTGACGCGGCAGGTTCGGCCAATCGTGGCCCCCACTCACCGCGGTTCGCCGTCCCGGGCCAATGGGGGCGGCGAGAAGCGGTGCGGGCGAGGGATGTGCTGGCCGTGGCTTCCAACCGCCCCCATTGGCCCGGGACGGCAAACCGCAGCCAGTGGGGGCCGTGATCGGCCGAACCTGCCACGTCAGCAGGTAAATAAACTGGCCCGGCCCGCCAGGGTGCTTACCCTGGCGAGCCGCGTGCCAAACGTTGCCGACCCCTGGTCTACCCCATTGTGAATTTCTTTGTGGGTTTTTAACACTTTTTCCAATTGTTATTCATACCAGTAAGTGGACCTTGAAATAAGTAAATACACTTGGCCTGATTCTTCACTCTGCTTCACCAATTGTACATTGGTGATTCTAGTGGAGTCACACTGGCACCTAAACTGTAAGCTCTTTGGGGCAGGGACTATCTTTTTGTTCTGTGTTTGTACAGCGTCTAGCACAATTGGTTCTGGTCCCATGACCGAAGCTCATAGGGACCATCGCAATACAAATAATAAAAATATGCAGTGAAGTGAGTCATACCTAGTATCATCATCATTTGTGGGTTTTGCAGTAGTTAAAGTCCATTCTCATTGGGTATTATTGTTCTACATTATTTAATATTTTAAAACAAGCCTGTTCTTAAGTTATAGGAGTGCACTAAAGGCTCGATACAAAGTCAATTGAAGTCAGTGGTAGATCTCCCATGGACTCTGGCTCAGGCCCTAAAATATCTGAATTCATTTAGCTCTCTATTATTTTAACAGACACTTTGATATATATTTTGTACAAGAGTTAAAAAAACCCTCAAGATGAAATTTTTATATGCCAAGCAGGAATTTTTATCATCAAATTATATAAAACTCTTGAGAACGAGGGTTTATAATTGAACAGTGTACACAGATGTAGCTAAAGTAGCATTGCTGGTCACCCCACTCCAATGCAGAAAACTCAAATTAAATCCAAAATCCAGGAGAAAAGTTTTGTTCAGTTCTTACATTAATTTGCTAGCCTGGGGATTCATTTTATCCATGTGTATGTGAAAGTTTTGTCTTCCTGCATTATATAGTGAAAATCAAATTATACTATAGAAGATCAGATAGACAAATTCTATTACTTAATCATCCATATTTAATTCTGCAAATAGCAGACTAATGAAACATTTATCTTAAGTTTAACCAAATACTCAACTTCTCTGTGTTCACAATTTTCACAAAATCTTCAAATTTTAGAAAGTTTGTTATTGAAACTGACTAGTGCCCTCATTGAGGAAATACAACTAACTATATCTTTCATAGGTTTAAGGAAACATGGGGACTTTTAGCCAGAAAAAGTTTGACTACCTCCATTTAAAAATGGAGAATGATCTTTGTCACAAATTATATCCATGGCAGACACTGAGACTGTGAGAGAAGCCAGAACCAAAATTACACTTTTTAACAATGCAGGGACCAGATCTTCTGCTGGTGCAAATTGAGGTAGCTCTATTGAAATGATTCAATAGGTGGGCATAACAAGGCTAGTGAATTCAATGGAGCTGTCCAATTGCACCAGCTGAAGATCTGATCCAATGCTTATAGATTTCTCAGACCAAGGATGACTGCTTTGAAGAATCGTTGGACAATGGTGTGACATCCTTTTAACTTCACTAAACAGCAATTTATTCCAGTTCAGTATTACTTTCCACTTGTACATGTCTCTTGTTTTGCAGCAGGTTATCCCTTTTTAAGCACGGTCCATAGGAGATTGGCGGCCCTATCAGAGAACTGTCTCTTCCCCCCACCTTCAAGCATGATCAGAATGGTGAAATGCTAGCAGGTAAAGTGTTAGAGAAATTTGTGAATTATGACTGTCCATGAAACAGTATTGCACTATAAGTGTTCCACGATAACTCAGTACACATTCTGACTCAGCACTGAAAAAGGTACCGTATCAAAGCAGCATTGGGAAAATCATCTAATTGATTATATGTTTGTACTTAGCAGTTTCAGAGATAAATGTGTGTTTTGTGAAAAGATTAGAAAGCTTTCAAAGGTGCATACCTGGAAAGCATCTCTTAAGACATGTTAGTGTCATTACTGGTTCATAAAAAAAAAAAAAAAAAGTCATATTGGCCTTTTAAAACAAAGAAAAAAAAATCAATGAAAATATACAAGTCAAGGCTTGAGTCTTTATCTATATGCATTTCTGATTGGCATATCACCACAGCATCCACTCTCAAAAGTGTTTATGTACACACATACACATGGACTATTAGGATGATGAATCCATCCTAATGGCAAGTTCTCCTAGCTGCTCCATGGCTATGGAGGCCTGTTGGCATAATAAAACCGGCGTGGTCAGTCAACATGGAATGAGGAGGACAGGATTCAGAAAGCCTGGATAATAATCTACATCCCCTTCACCTTGAAGAGGTCAGCTGGAGGGCTCATTACATTCTTGTACAGATGACATGGAGCTTTTTGATGTAAGTTTACAAAGATCCACCAGCCATTCCCTCACCCATGCCAGAGGAGCATGAGAGAAAGAGGGGCTGCTATGGCCACGGGGCTGCTCCTCTACTTCTCCATGGTTTGTTTGGAAGATTTCTTTTCCCCCAGCCATTGACTGAGCTGTAGCAATAAACAGGGTCATTGGCATGAGCATCTCTAGAACCCAGTACTATCCAAAGCAGACGTTCCCTGACACCTCCACCTCCCAGCATTAGCAGGATCTTACTTCAGTCAGTTTTCTGAGAACTGGAAATGTACAAAGTGTGCTACACTCTCATACATTCCTCACTGCTTGTTGGCTAATTTTGTTCTCATTGTTAACCCAGAGGCTGTTGCAAGAATACAGCCATATAATGGCTCTCATTATACAGTGATGATTGTTGAAAAAGTTTCTTTCTACTGCACAATAATCTATAATAAATCACTCGTGTACCTGTCAACTTAATCTTCATTACAATCCATTACTGCAAAGATTTCTATAATCTGACAGAAGATTTACTGGGTATAAATGTCTGCCTGAGGGCTGAATGTAATTAGAGATGGGACAGAATCAACGCACCCGCCGCTTGTTAGTGCTACTATACAGAAATGTGTGAAATTCTCACAATTTGTGAATCTCATGAAAAAAATGGATTTTTCCCCACTAACTCGGCAGGAAGTCAAGACCTGCCACATCCGTCGCACATTTCACAGTAATATTCCCTGCTGATCCTGTGCAGACATCTAATTTTACCTGTAAAAATGGCTTCTGAGAGTTTGCATTCTACAGCAAAAATGACTTTTTGGCAAAAATTAATGGGAATTCAGCCCATTGTCCAAGTTCCAGAATTTTTTTGAGGTGATCAGTGTGTGAAGTTAAAGTTATTTTCACATGATTTCCTTTCAGTAAAGTGACCTAAAAAGAGAAACAAAACTAAAAAACTCCAAAGTGATATGAACATGTGGATGATCAAGAAAGCTAGACATTTAATGAGTCTGGAAATTAACTTTAAACCTTCTCACAACCCCTTTGCCCCACAGGAAAGGTTGCTCCCTTCGTTATAATCCACAAAAGCAAATAAAAAATATTGCAGAACTATATAACAATTTTATGGATCATCCTTTGGCTGTTTACAGGGTCAGATCACTAGGACTCATCCTACTACAGAGGCAGCATAAGCCAAGTCATTGGTAGTGTGTGAATCTGTAGTGTGTTAACTTTGTACTTGGGTACAGGAAGTGGGGGCAGAGGTGATGACTCACAGGTTCAGAAATGAATTTACATCTTTAATAATTTAATTGCAACCAAGTCTTTGGCTAAGAAGCCACAAACTGAGTACCCCTAAAGAGGTGAACACATGACTGGGGGCGGGGAGGTAATCTCATTTCCATGTCGATTAATATACTGGTTTAAAAGAGATGGAGTTTCACTATTTCCACTGAAAAAGCTGCTGGTGCCAATATCAATTCATGTGCAAACTTGAATGTTTCTGTAAGTGCCAGTTAACTAGCATATTTCATCCATTTTACTGTGGATTAAATATGCTAGTTCACTAGCATTTATAGAAACATTCGGGTTTGCATATGAATACTAAAGACAAAAGATGTTATATTTGTGCTCAAATCTAGCTTCTCACTGGCCCTGTCCATCTTTGTGCTAGGTTTCATTTATTGATTCAGAACTTAATCTTTCCTCTTTGCCCCCAACCTATTACCTCTTGAAGGTCACCGAACTGTTTTACTGCCAGACATTAAAAACTGCACTTAGTTTTCTCACCTCTGAGCTACCCACTTTTCTATGTTTGTTTGAACTGTGCAGTTCCCCTTCAATCTTCCTTACTCTCTTGACTTTCATGGTGGCACTAGCACATACCACCATCCACTATAAGGGGTTATGTCCTTCCCTGGAATTCCTATCAGTACCATAGAGATTGCTTTCAAATCCATCATTTTGACATGGATTGAGAGTTTCTCAGAATACATCTCATCCTTATTCATCAGTCTAGGTCACCGTCTGCATAAAGCATATGGAGAGGCATTGCTTCCTGCTCAAGGGATGTGCATTTGTCTGTTTAGTAATCTTTCTGAGAATGCCAAGCATCGCCTAGTTCTGGAATAAGCAGTCATCTTTTGGGTGGGGGGGAGCAGATTTGTAGCTGACCTGCAAAAATCACTCAGAAAAACCAAAACTCTCTCTTCTCATCTGAACAGAAAGTTTACTGATACTGGGGGGTGGGAGTGTTATTGCTTTTTAAACCTATTATTTTTGCCATCGTTTTCTGCTAACAAACTTGGCCTGTTGGGGGTGGTGGAAGGACAGTGCTCAGGGCAGTTGACTTCCTCCCAATCTGCAGATGGAATTTGTCTCTTCTGGGCACACAACCGAAACAGCCTAGATATTGAAAGTTCAAGAATTCTGCAGCTATGCCAGCAAGTTGATTCAGCCAACTGCTAATCTTTTTGCTTCAAGTTTCCACACTCACACAAGATAACATTCAGAATTCCATTACCATTAAGAATTTCAGTCACTGTCTCCCGACAAACAAAAGTAAAATAAGATCTAATATTCCCACCATATTTGTTCTACTTCAGCTGTATTCTTCCTCTAAATCGTAATAATCCTTTGTTTATTAAGGCATCAAGTTCTTAAATAAGAACTTATTCCTCCAAAATGCAAACACGGTTTAGTTATTTTCAATTTAAAGAAAGACAGACATGGAAAATAATTTTTTAAAAGAGTAGAAAATATTCCATTGACTATGCTGAGATAGAATATATTTTCTGTGTTGCCTACTCCTATTATGTATTACTAAAAATGTCTGTTGTTAAAGAGGAACTTTGCTGTAAGAATTACCAGATTCTTCTTTATTCTGTTCCCACCCCCCAGTAAAATACAAATTATAATTTTCTTAAATTTTAAATGCCTAAGGCTCAGTCCTATTCTAGCTAATCTCTTCTCATGCAGAAACAGATTGAATGGAGTATAGGGAGACACAAAGGTAGTATATGCCACCTTTATCTCCACTTCTCACTGAACATTAGGTGAGGTGCAAGTTAGAACCTCATCGTTGCTCTAACTTGTGCCCACTTGTGATTGCCCCACAAGAATTTGTAACACCAGTCCAGGATGACCAGAGCATAGTAACACTGTAGCTATGATGACCTCTCTCAACATGCCCCCATGCTGGGTCTCCGAGGGAGGGACTCCCCTATGCCAGGGAAATTCTCAACATGGTCTTTAAGCTGCCTTTACAGCCTCTTTGTGACTTCAGGGTGACATAAAGGAGCCTTATTAGTGACCAGAATCTGACTCAGGCTCTGTACTACATGATACATGTGTAAGATAGAAAAATGAATATAATAATATAAATAATAAAGGAATGGGTATGACTATTTTCATACATATGCACTAGGGCCAATGTTTAGGTTGATCCTTCCTTTCTAATGGCCAGATCCTCAGCGGGGGTAAATCAATCTAGCTTGATTCCCTTTGTAGCAGTCAAGGTACATCCTTGTCCTGTGATAAATTTCTCAAATTTAAAGTTGCATTATTGTCTGGGTTATTTTTGCAGGAATACATATGGGTCAATATACACTCTGGACATCCTTTTGCCTCTGCTGATTACCTGCTCTCTCCAACTCCCCCAACTTGTTCTCTTCACTGCAGCCTCATTCCACATGTCCTCCACGTTTCCCTTCAATCCTTCTCCCTTCCCCTCTCATTCAAATCCCCACTGCCCACCTTTATCTCTTTGTTAAGCTAATTCCCTCCCAACAAAACCCACTCAAAAAAAGAAACTGATCAACAAAACTATTGTGGCACTAACATGGCATTTGCAACCACCATGCAGTTCGCTCCATATGTTATATCCCTTCCCCCAGGATCCTTAGTCTGCCTTGTATATTTAGACTGTAAACTCTTTGGGATGGAGACTGTCTTTTACTCTTTGTTAGTACACTGCCTACCACAATGGGGCCCCAATCTCAATCAATCTTAGGATCAATTGGTGCTACTCCAATACAAAGAATAAATAATAATATGTGTGTATGTATATCTAGATCTACACACACATTATAGAACTGTTTATTTTAGTGTATGTTTATTTCAGCACAAAGGATGCTGGCCATACATGTGCATTACATTATTTTCATGCTCCAGGCCAGTCTCAGCTGGTCATTTGCTCGAAATATTTGCTGTAAAGTAAGTTTTGCTTCTTTTCCAGCTAGTAACTAAGTAAATGCAGTGTAAGAAATATACAGGGCTGTGCTCAGCTCTTTCTGTTGTGGCCAATGCATGCTGCACTCTCTCTGATAGTTCAGTAATTTTTGTCCTGAGAGCCTTGTTCTAACTCAGCTAGATTGAAACATACAAATAGATGAACAGTCTAGTGCCCGATCCAGCTCCTATTGAAGTCAACAATAAAACCCCCAATGACTTTTGTAAGACCTGGGTCCATAACATTTAGCTACAGCTCGCTGTTGCGGCTGGTGTAACAATAGCCACTAGAATCAGCAGCTACTGCTTGTATCATCCCCTTTTGTAACCCAGATTCAAGTCAAGTGACTGGGGCCAGGAAATACAGTTCCTTCTCATTCCAGCAGCATTGCACCTCATACCACCATTACATAGTCTGTTACCAGCACTCCTGATTTCCCAGGGTACACAGGTACTACATAATCCTCCTGGTGGATTGAGCATGCATCCCCCTTGACAGGCAACAAGCCCACTGGCAGAAAGAGGTGGGAGCAGCCCCATGGCCCCACTCCATCCCTTCCCCTTTGCACAGGCTGCCTAGGTGGGGGCACTGGCTTTCTGAAGCCCTTATGGTCCCAATTGCAAGGTTCTTCCATTATGTCCAGCTTCTGCACTGGTGAAGGGTGCAAGCAGATTAACGCTTCATTCCCCTCTCCCTCTCCTTGCACATCCACACAGAGAGACAAGCACAGTCTAGCCCTAAAACATAGAATAGAGAAGTGCATCTTGGAATGAATGTATTGTAGGCACAATGCAATCCTCACACTTTCATCTGTTCATTGGGGTTCGCCAGCATTTTTACATCAAACACACCATAGCTGTGCCTAGCAGTTGTCTAAAGTGTAAAGGCCTGTTTGTGCTCTGGGTCGCCTTGCATGTGCCAGAATAAATACAAGGGGAAAAGAACACACTTCTTTCTCCAAATTAGAAATTAAAAGAATTGTTTAAAAAAATATTAAAATGCAGATACTTCACCATTCAGAAAAGTTTGGGATTTTTCAAAGCAATGTAAATACCTAGGCTGCACTGAAATATCATTGAAATGCCAATGGAAATGTTTCTTTAGAGATTTAATATTAAGAGGCAGAATTGAATTGAAGAGATGATAAAAATCAAACTGTGTAGCACTTACTAATCTTGATAAATGGCTGTCCATGCTGCCAGGAGGAATTCATTGGGGAACATATATGAACCTTGGAGTTTCTCACTCGATAATTTAATTGTGGAATACTTCTCTTCCACCTGGGGTAAATGAAAGTCAAAGCCAAGTGCACCTTTGAGAAAGAAGAGGATAGGGGTACGTTGGTTGGAATGTGAAGAATTACTCAAGGCTGTCCAGGACACATTGAAGCTTCTTTTGGGACCAACTTCCTTTCTGCCCACGCGCAAAATGAAATAAGAGGTAGAAAAGCAAATATTTTCTTAATAGTATCTGATGGGCCATAAAATTAAAGTGCAGTATGTAACTTGATGTGAGCTCAGAGACAGATGATAGCATAAAGGTTTACTTCTCATGTGGCCTTCTTATCTACATCCTTCTAAATAAGTAGGACGGTTGTGCACATCCTATACTCCATACTAAAGCATAATGGTATTGTAGAGACAATATTGTTTGTAGGCCAGATTCACCAGTCCTCACTAAGTCAAAACACCCTTTAAAGTCAATTTGCAGGATTTCACAACAATTGTTTCAACTGCTTCTTTTTTCTTATAGGGATAGAATTCCTTACTAAAGAAATATGCTGCTTCTTTCTTCAAATTCTCATCTCTATTGAGTGGTTGGCACTCCAGAACAGGGCTGTTCTGATTTTTTGGTTTGAATGCTTTGAGCTTTGAAAATGTTTTTAAAACTAAAACTGAAGTAAAGTTTGAAATGAAAAGGAATCAAATAAAAAAATTGAAAAGTTTAACTTCACACATGTCAAAACAGAAATCTTTTGATTTTTCAGGGTTGTTGTTTTTTCCTTTAACTGAAACAATTTTGCAAATTCTACACAAGTTCACAGAAGGTTTCGGTAACCCAAGTTTGAACTGAAAAATTTCACCCCTCTCTGCTCAGAAGGCACAGGGACTTCAGGAAAATAGTAGGAGAGAAAGTTTCACATAAGATGAAGTGTGTGGAATAGATCTGGTTGCTAGATGGGAGAACTATGCAGGATGAATTAACAGGGCTAGTACACAGTATCGTAACAGTATGTAAGATAGCTGGGTGACTCCTGAGCGCCCCTCATGGGGGGATGGGGGATGTGCCTCTGTGGGGCTGTACAACCAATTTATCCCTTCTTCAGGACCTCTTAACAACTCACAGCCCACAGGTAATTAAAACATTCCCCTCCTGGGTCCCCATTGTTTACTGGCACTGTAAGCCACAGTTAGGTCACTCTCTCCCTTTAGCTGGGCAGTCCTCAGCACTTCTTCACAGACCTAAGTCCCAATTCTCTGGGGCTTCACCTGACTGGAGCTCAGCCTTCTGGCTTCCAAGCCCCCCTTCTGTCAGTCAGGGTCCCAAGCAGGAGCTTCCTGCTCACTGCCGCTCCTCTCTGTCACAGCTCCTTTGATCTCCTTGTAGGAGCCTATCATATCCTTTGCAGTCTTGCTATTATTTCCTTGCCCTCTCCGGCTGATCTTTATAGGGCAATCACCCTGGTCTCTCCCAGGTGTAGCTCATTCTGAAATCAGGATTGGCTAGCCACAGCCCTTAAGGGGTAAGCTACCATGTTACACAGTATACCGAGGAAGCAGAACTTCCTTTTGATGTAATGGAGACACGTCGCCTGACCTGATCAGTTAGTAAGAAAGTCAGAAGGAAAATTGCTACACAAACAACATAATGGCGAGGGGGTAATAGGACCCTTCCTCAAAACCCTTCATAGAAGAAACTGTTAGTGCTGTCTATAGGAGGAAAAGAGGAACAGAATGCTTACTAATTTGTTACCTGCAAAAGCACCGAGAGGAAAAAAAAGCTCTCTCTTCTCATCACTCATTACTTATTTGTTACCAGAGTTCTTTGAGATGGACTCTGAATATTTACACACCGCACCCACTTTCTGTGCTCTTGCAGAGTCCAAATTAAATTATCTTGTTTTTTCCGTACGAGCAGCGAAAGTGCCATACCCCCTTTATACTAACACCCTCAGAATACATTTGAGCACTAGATGAAGAGAGCATGGGTGCCTAAAGTGCACCACTACTAGAAGGGTCTACCATCCTGCTGCACTGATTGGCATGAGTCCAAAGACTGTGAATATGCAGAGTTCATCTACAAGTAAGTAACCTTCATTTTCTACTCTTTGCACACAGATTACCTTTTGTTCAAGATATCACAAGGTTATGTTTAGAAAGGACTGTTTTTATCCAATCTAGTCAGCATACCTAATAAAGGGATGTAAAAAAAGACCCAGTTTGGGATGCTCACTTCTGCGGGCTGTGTAGACATACCCATAGGCTATTAAGGCCACATTTAGGCTCAGACATAAAAGTCTCCTGACTTTCTAGAGTGCTGAGCACCCAGCAACTCCCATTAAAATCAATTGTCTCACAGAACTCTGAATAGTCAGGCCGCTTATTTAGGATTCAAAGCCTACTGAAGTCTATAGTAATCTATCCATTGACTTTGAATCAGGCCCCAATTTAGGCTCCTATTTTTGAAAATTTTGATCCACGTATTTGAGATCTCCTTGCCATCCATAAAAGTTATTTATGTGGCTACAAATTGTAGTCACCCAGTTGAGAGTGATTTTGTCACCCTCAGAAAGATGTTTTAATTAATTTACATTTTTTGTAAAATATATAGTTGAAAAAGGTCTTTTCAGAATGTCTTTTTAACGGCAATATACTGCAGTAAAGCAAACAAACCACATTAATTACACTATAAGCTGTACAGGAGTCTTCCTTTGTGGGAGACAGGTATTATTTAAACATAACCTATATGCATGTTAATGACAAATGCTCAGTAGCTTAATACACAGGATGTTTCTAAGACAGTTTTCCCCCAGATTGCAGTGCTAGTACTATAGGAAAAGGCTTCATTGCTTTTCTCTTCTGTTCCACTCTCGTGTGGGGGGTTAAAATTTATTTGTTGTCAGCAACAAGCCCTATTTTCTTTAATGGATTGGCATTTCCAGGTCAGATGAGATCAATCTACACCAGCAATGTTTTTGAGCTGTTAGTGTGTTATGTAATCAACTGAATACTAGTTCAGCCTGGAGCCATTTAGTTTGTGGAGCTAGAACTTAGCTGACTTTAAAGAAGAGGCAAGCAAGCTTGCAGAAAGAGATTGATTTCAGTGAAAGATGAAGTCATACTTACTAAACCATTAATATTTCTAAATCAATTAGAGTAAAATAGAGAGGGAATGACATGTGATGTCTGTGAGCAAATAGCTTAAAACTATTATTCTGGAAGGATTATTTTCCCCCAATTTTTAAATAATATCTGTTTTCTTAGGACGAGTTTGTACAAGCTCGCACTGCTGAGCACTAAGTCACACTAATAGTTCCAATGACATCAATGGGACTATTCATGTAAATATGCATCAATGTGAATAAGACATTCACAAGCTAATTCTTTATTAGCAAGAATATGTCTTCTCCTTCTTCATGAAGCCTACCTTGTGTAAACTATTCCTTTCAGTTTATTAGGGGTAGTAGGTTTGTCTAGGCACTGGACTGTCTCTTAGGATATTGGACTGTGTCCCAGCTCTGCCACAGACTTGTTGTGCGACCTTCACATCACTTCACCTCTCTGTGCCCTGTTTCTCCTCTCACCCTCTGTCCTTCTTGTTCATTTAGGTTCTAAGCAATTCAGGATGAGCAGCAGTTGTTTTACTATGTATTTATACAGTTCCTAACATAATAGGGCCCCACTCTAAGTGCTACCATGAAGTAAATTATAAATAATATTAAGTGTATTCTTATTAGTTTGGCTTTTTAAAATGGGAGTTTTTCACAGAGCTGGTTTAAAGAAAGATTCCTTTCTTCCTTGTCTTTTCACTGCAGCCTGATTGTCATGCACAAAAACACTGCTGATTATTCAAAAAGTTAGCTTTGATTGAGGAAAAAAGTTCTTCCCTCCAAAGGCATTCAGGAGGAGTTTTGACTTAGTAATAAGCCATGTGTGCAAGCATCAAGCTAGACAACCAAGATAATAAGGCACAGAGTAGTAGTCATATTCACTAATGGCAGAAATCTGCCTAGTTCCTCTCTCCCGCCCACCCCTCAACCCCCTCCCTCATAAGGATGTTAAGAAACAAGATTCAATTTTAACCTTGAATATATATTTGTTTTAAGCTTATTAGCATAGTTGTTGGTCTGTACATTCTCTTGTTCTTCTCATTCAAATATTTCCCCTTTTTATTTTTTAGTTTAATGACCCAGTCTCTTGAGGTGTTTTTACCCTCAATTTCCACCAACTTCAATGGGCCCTAAAAAATTAATAAATAAAATGAAGGAGACCAACACAAACATTTAGGCCTTCATTTTTAACAAGCCTCCAGAAGTAAATTGATTCTTCTCATCTCTCATAGAAAAAGCAGTGCTGATTTTCAACGGAGTTTGTTTTGAATAAGACCCCCTTATACACAAACCCTATCTCAAAAATTCCTTGTGCTAAAATCCTAGAGGCCAAATTGTAGAGCGGAAAGATCTCCCCTTCCACCCCAAATTATGCCTCCCAGTCAGTAGAATTTCATGTTACAGAGAATACTAACTTAACCTGATCTAATGTAGAGTCCAGTTTTCCATTCCATTTAGAATTCTACAGGTTTTCTTCATTTCCCAAAAGTAAACAGCTCAGACAGGTACATAAACTAGTGTGTAAAACATGAAGCACCACAGTCATTATCATGTAGGTACAGCATCCTAAAATGTCCTTAATATAGCATTTCCCTGCATGCTCTTGATAACTGCTTCTTCACCTCATAAGAGTCCTGTAAGAAGCATAAATATTCCTCAAGGAACCAAGAGTTGTTTAAAAGTCTTTAATAGCTATCATAAAATGAAGGATAAAATGTGTGAAAGAAGAGCTGTCATGATAATGATAAAAGATATGAAGAGCTGTGCATTTCATATCAAACAGTCATGTGAGTTTTATATCAATGAGAGATTGCATGGAATTTGCAAAGGCAACTTAAATGCTATTGAGTCTCAGGTTGATGTAAGTAAACTGAATTTTTAGAGTTCAAATCAGCTGTGAGACAAGGTTTGCTCCTTTCAGCATACAATGGCAAACCAAATCCATAGTATCAGCTCAGGTATGTCTGCTGGTGAGGTCGGAGAAGGAGAGGATAAGGAGACAAATCTCTCTCTCACACACACGTCACAGTGTTAGGGGAGCTACAATTTCAAGTCTACTCCAGAGTAATAGCTAGACTAACCTCACCCATGGCACATTCTATAGCATAGTAGATGGCAGCCTAGCAATGAAGGATCTACACAGCAACAAACACCCCAGCCCTGCCCCCAAATGCTTCCTATGTGGTGCTACACAGATAATTCCATTGGAGACTGACTCCATACTGTGCAAAGGAGGCATAAACCCCTATTGGTCCCCTTCCAAACCCCATCCTGCCGTTCAGCTATGGAACCATACCGTATTTGCCCACCACCAAACTGAGATGGGTGTTACAGGCCACAACTTGAGCATCTCAGCATAATGCAACACAACACAGCCCATAGAAAATGAAAAAAAAAGATATACACATGCATAAAAGAAACTATTGTATTTGCTTCTGCTACAAACTGTACTAACAAAGCTAGTGCTACTGAATGTTTCATTGCTAACAAATGTAAAGTGATACATGTTGGCACAACATCAAAAACTACAAGTACAAAATGAATGGAATTTAACTAGAAAGTACCCTAAGGTAATGGAAAGTGTTCACTGAACATATCTCTAGGCAACATGGTAGTGTTTTTAAAAAATATATAAAAATTAGCATGCTTGCAACAGGTAATTTAAGAGCATAGGATACATTTAAGAAAATTATTATAAGGTTAAACAGTTGGTATGACTCACATCGAATTTATGTTCAGTGCTGATTGCTACATTATAAAGTGATGTTGTAACACCTGAAAAGATAAAGAGATTGTTCCTGGGATTAAAAGGTATAGCTAGAAGGGCAAGCATAAAAGATTTATACTGCATAGTTTAGCAGAATGTTTGAGAGATATAGAATATCTTCACTAAAGTATAGAAATTAAACCTAGGGCATGGTTTTCATCCACTGTGAAATGCTTTTGTTATGAACAAACCCCTTCCTTACCTGGGTCCCAATCCAGCAAAGCATTTAAGCACAAGTTTACCTTTAAGCATGTGAGTAGTCCCATGACGTCAGTGGGACCTACTCTCATGTTTCAAGTGCTCTGCTGAATAAGGGCTTTGCTTCCCAAGCACCCAACTATGGGCTATGGACCCAAAGATAGTTGGTTATTTTCTGGGGAAATTCTTTATTGTCTTCCTTTCCCTAATAGCATCTGATTTGGCCTCTCTTATATCATTCAGGCTTCTGCAAACTGCTCTCATGAGCATTTCATATACGATCCAGCAAGCACTCTGGGCCAAATCCTGATAACCTCATTCTGTCCTTACTGCCATTGGCTTCAGCGTATAGTGCACACATGCACAAAAGTGGTCAGGAATCTAACTGACCAAATCCTCAGCTAGTGTAAATCACCAGAGCACCATTGAAGTCAATGGAGTTACCACAAGTTACACCAGGGGTCGGCAACGTTTGGCACGCGGCTCGCCAGGGTAAGCACCCTAGCGGGCCGGGCCAGTTTATTTACCTGCTGACACGGCAGGTTCGGCCGATCGCAGCCCCCACTCGCCGTCCCGGGCCAATGGGGGCGGCGAGAAGCGGCGCGGGCGAGAGATGTGCTGGCCACGGCTTCCCGCCGCCCCCATTGGCCCGGAACGGCGAACCGCGGCCAGTGGGGGCCGCGATCGGCCGAACCTGCCACGTCAGCAGGTAAATAAACTGGCCCGGCCCGCCAGGGTGCTTACCCTGGCAAGCCACGTGCCAAACGTTGCTGACCCCTGAGTTACACCATCTAAGGACCTGGCCCCATATGCATAAATATAAAAATCAACCTTACGAATAGTCATTTCAAAGCTGAATATTAGGGAAGAAACACTCAATTTCTCTTTGCTGTGCATACTGAATCTTAGTTATTTATATATCATTATAAAATGCAGAGTAAAAGCAAAATTATTCTAAAATAAACACAGTATAGCATTTTAGTACTGTTATAAAAGTAGAGCAGATGGTGGTTTTTAACCACATGACCCAGACAAAACCTTGAGATATTTTCTTGCACACTATACCTTAGAGATTTTGTGAATTTCTGATTTATTGCATTCTTCTTAAAAGAAATGTGTTTTTCCTGTCTCCCTTGTGTCTGCATTGGCATGTTCAATGAAAAAAGGAAACTTGAGAAGGGCTTTTCTTAAGGAAAGATGAAAAACTGTTTTTGTTCTGGGGGATATGAGTGGATTTCAGCAAAAGTATCATACTTAGAACATGAAAATAAAATAAAATGATAAAGGCTTCCAAGGCATATTTACTTTTACATGCTACCAGTTAGTGGTCAAAAATTGCACAGGTTAATTCAGTAGTGCATAAGTGGATCAAGTTGTATTAATTTAGAAGGAATAAAGGGACCCAAAGAATCAAAGGCATTAAGTCAACCTAGTCACTATCCTACATTAAACAGCGTTAAACAACGGTTTGGTATACAGAGACCTCAGCCTGCTTAGTACCATGGCAAACACACCATTAAAAATCTCTTTAACCTTTTATTAAAGATATAGAAAAGATGGAAAAAACAGCTAAAGCTTTTGAAATGTGAAGTATTAAATAAGGCTTTCATTTTAACAGTATCCCTTGTTCCCTTTCCCTTTAGCTGGAGAGAGTCTTTAGAAAGAAGAAACCTCTTGTTTGACAGTCTCTTAGATGGTATTAAAGATGGTAATAACTGTCCTTTTGGGGGGAAAGGGAAGAAGTTAGTTAAAGTCAGATCCCATTTCCTAGAAGACAAAACAAGACACAAACACACAAACGAGGGAAGAGGGAAGAACAGCAAAACTGGAAAATTCATCTTTTATCTTTGGTGTTGACGCTGACTTGCAACCTCACTGCTGTAAAAACATAGGCACAGCACATGGTCTAATCAGCCACTCTGAGACCTGGCAAACTGGTACCAGGATCGGTTTGTTTAGGGCATTGCTTTTAGTTGCCTCTTTCTGGTCACAAACTTACAGCAACATTATACCAAGATATACAGTCTTGGTTGGCAAATCCAGATGGCAAAAGGAGAGGGATAAGAAAGAGAAGAAATAGCTGGGAAGGAAAAGAACACACAAGGAGGAGATATGGGACAAAGTCTCACATTTCTAGTAGTGTTCAGGATTAAGCTGAAGTTGGTGGAGGTAGCAATGTCATTTGGTTCCCCTTCTCTGGCCTGGTCTGGTCAGGACATCTTCTGGTCTGGGGTCCCCAGGGACAATAGGGTTGGCAGCCAAGATGGTGAGGTTCACTCCAGTAGCCAATTCTCCCCCAATCTCGTTCTTAAGGGCCCTGAAAGGGAGTGATGGGTGGAAAAGCTCATCTCCTAATTTTTTCCACCAGTTAGGCCTAATATCTGACCTATCAATTTGGTTTTATTAATTTTCAGTCCTCCATTTCTCTTGCTTACCAGGCATGATCTTTAAACTATACCAGTAGGACTAATTCAGTCTCTCTTTTGCACCTTTTCCCATCAGAATTTGTTATTGGTTCTTGTGACTTTCATTTAGCTTTTACAGTTGAGCTCACAATTAGGGTAAATGTGTAGGCCCAATTATTATAATAGATGGTGCACATTATAGTGATAGAACCCCATGACTTTCTTGTTTGTCACCCAAAGATTCTGTCTCTTTGTTCAACTCCTTTAAAAAGGGGGAGGAAGACTTTGCATGTGATTAAGGCAGTAGACGAGGACCATGAAGATTTGGTTTCAATTCTTGGCTCTGACACAGACTGTGGGTATAACTGTGGGCAAGTCATTTAATGTCTTTGTCTCCTTTCCCCATCTGTTAAATAGGAATAATATTTCCTTTCTCCCACTGTCTGTCTTTTGTCTATTTAGATTGTAAGCTCTTTAGGGCAAGGACTGTTTCTCACTAGTTGTATGTATAGCACCTAGCAAAACAGAACCCTGATCTCAGTTAGGTAGGGGCACTACCATAATAAAAATAAATAATCAGATTAACAGTTCTTTTGCAAAACCTGCCATAACATCCTCAATCCCCTGAAATCCAAAGCAAAGTAGAAAAAGAATTTTAAGAAGTCCAGCTCCATAAAATCAGACCATCCATGGTATATTAGCATCTGTACCCTTTTGTTTCTCCAGTTATGACTCACCCTCCTGAACATCCCCATTTGCTACAGAAGCATCCATGATTATAAAGAAACCCTCAAGAAAGTGGCCTATAGTACAATGGGATGCAGTGCTGTCTCCCTGAGTTCACAGAGAGCCTGAAACAATAGCTCTGAGAAGTACGAGCTGCCCATTCTTCTTAATGGGATGTTAACTCTGGAAACTAAAGATGATATTCTACAATACAACTAAAACTGAAAATGTGGTAACAAAATAAAATGAATTTAATATCAAATTCAAAAACCACATTGGTTGTATTAATTTTTATATTTAATTTTACAAAAGCTTCTGCTTTTTAAGTGTATCCAAAGTTCTCACAGAAATAAGACTTCCCACTAAAATGAATCTATGAACTTTGCTATACGATGTAGGGCCCGGTTAGTGCAGAGTGCAGTAAGATTTTATTATAACCCTGGGGGATAGTTTCTCTATTTTGCATGTGCTCAAAATTCAAACCAAGATCCAGATTCCAACTCTGCAAGTGACCTTTTTCTTCATTCTGTGGTGTTCCAAGTCTGGATTTCGATCTCACCTCTTGAGTCCATCCCTTATAAGTAGTAGAGTAATAACCACTGGCCCATAAGGAATAGCATCTCTGAGCCAAGCTTAGCTTCTGCCAGTCTGAGCCCAGAAACCTTTTTTTAATTCTGTTGCTAAATATCCTGCTTTGTCACTGAAGCATTAAATAATGGAACAAATGCCAGTCTCTTCTGTATCTAGGATTTGTGTGGAGGATGTGAAGCTTGGTGTACAGCCAAATTAATACACTTGTTCCGGAGGATTCTTGTCATGTCAGCTCTATGTTTATTTAATGCAATGGGTCAGAAACACAATACTAAGCATTTGAGAGTTTTAACTCAAATCCTTAAGGATTCAGAGATCCCAAGGCCAAAAGGGACCATTGTGATCATCTAGACCGACCTCCTGCATAATATAGGCCATAGAATTTATCTAAAATAATTCTTAGAGCAGACCTTCTAGAAAACATCCAATCTTGTTTTTTAAATTACCAGTTTACCTCTTGGTAAACTGTTCCAATGATTAATTACCCTCACTGTTAAAAATGTACACCTCTGAATCTGTCTAGCTTCAACATCCAGCTCTGGATCGGTTTAAATCTTTAGACTGAAGAGCCCATTATCTAATATTTGTTCCTTAAATAAGTACTTATAAACTATGAACAAGTCCCTCCTTAACCTTTTCATTGTTAAGTTAAATAGCTTGAGCTCCTTGAGTCTATCACTATAAGGCATGTTTCCCAAACCTTTACTCATTTTTATGGCTCTTCTCTGAACCCTCTCCTATTTATTAACATCCTTCTTGAATTGTGAACACCTGACCTAGGCACAGTAATCTTGCAGCAGTTGCAACAGTGCCAAATACAGAGGTAAAACAACCTCTCTGCTCCTACTTGAGATTCTCCTTTAATTCCCTCACAGTGTCGTAATATTGTAAGTTGTAGCCACAATAAATGGATGCCAAGGAGGAATATAGCAAAATTAGCTTTGACCCCTCCTCTGCTAGCCACCCCCACCTTTTTCATTTTGAAGGTCTGAATATATAGTGTTTTAACTTTTTATTTGCTTTGCTGCTATTTGAACAAAGAAATTATTTAATGCATTAAAATGATCTCAGAACCTGAATACCAAAAAGCAAACTACTAGTTATTTTAAAAGTATGAGAAAAGGATGACTATATAAACAACGTAATGCGTCTGGCTCCAAAATTTAATTCTGCCATAGAATTGATATTAAAATGGACTTCTGCTATTGTATTTGGCCATTTTGTTGAAGGGGCATAATTCCAAACATTCTGCCTTGAAGAAAATAGTTTTCAAAAACTGACATACTACAAAGTATTTTGTCTGTGAGGGTTTCAGTCTTCCAGCTTGTGTTGCATTTGGGCAGATCTTTGCACTAGTATGGATGGAGCACCCATTGAAATCAATAGGGCTCTGCATCAATGCAGGGATTCACCCAGAGTTAACAAGTCACAGGACTATGGCCTAAGAACGTGAATTTTTCCATATATAGATTTATGTAAAAATATGAAATATGTATTATTTCATATTTAGAATGACATATAGAAAAAAAAACTTTGATAGGACGACTTTTTGTTGGAAAATCCAGTTCCATCAAAATCCTTCATGAAATCATGTTTTTGTCAACGTTTCAAGAAATAAACTAAAAATCCTCTGTGAAACAGAATTTCCATTCTCTGCACAGCTCTAGTGACATATGCATCTGTACTTGTACATTATGTATGAATGATCTGTGATTATAACAAAAGCACATCTTTGAAATACAGGTGCTAAAAGCTGCTAAAACTTTACTTTGGTTCACAGTGCACCATCCCTGGTTTCTGCAAAGGGACTGTGGGCTTTATCTGATAATCTTCAAACACTATACATGAGAAATAAAGCAATACATTTAAAACTTAGTGGAAAAGTAACATTAAAAATATACGTCCCATCAGTCTTAAAACCCAACAAAAAGCTCATGCAAAAGTTCAGGTTATATTAAAAATGGTTTCCAAAGTACTCAACGGAAAAAGCTTATCAAAATTGTTTATGAGCCAGGAATAGTCTTTCCCAGTGTGCAAGGTGGGAATATGCTCCAAGGGAATTTCAAACTCATTGGGATATTATAGATTTAAAAAATCCTTCTGACAAGACCAAGCCTCCTCCTTCTTGTTTGTTTTTTTGCATTCCATTTCATAGAATCATAGAAGATTAGGGTTGGAAGAGACCTCAGGAGATCATCTAGTCCAACCCCCTGCTCAAAACAGGACCAACCCCAACTAAATCATCCCAGCCAGGGCTTTGTCAAGCCAGGCCTTAAAAACCTCTAAGGATGGAGATTCCACCACTTCCCTAGGTAATCCATTCCAATGCTTCACTACCCTACTAGTGAAATAGTTTTTTCTAATATCCAACCCAGACCTCCCCCACGCCAATTTGAGACCATTGCTCTTTGTTCAGTCATCTTCCACCATTGAGAAGAGCCTAGCTCCATCCTCTTTGGAACCCCCCTTCAGATAGTTGAAGGCTGCTATCAAATCCTCCCACACTCTTCTCTTCTTCAGACTGAATAAGCCCAGTTCCCTCAGCCTCTCCTCATAAGTCATGCGCTCAGCCCTCTAATCATTTTCATTGCCCTCCACTGGACTCTCTCCAATTTGTCCACATCCTTTCTGTAGTGGGGGGCCCAAAACTGGACGCAATACTCCAGATGTGGCCTCAGCAGTGTCGAATAGAGCGGAATAATCACTTCCCTCGATCTGCTGGCAATGCTCCTACTAATGCAGCCCAATATGATGTTAGCCTTGTTGACAACAAGGGCACACTGTTGACTCATATCCAGCTTCTCGTCCACTGTAATCCCCAGGTTCTTTTCTGCAGAACTGCTGCTTAGCCAGTCGGTCCCCAGCCTGTAGCATTGCATGGGATTCTTCCATCCTAAGTGCAGGACTCTGCACTTGTCCTTGTTGAACCTCATCAGATTTCTTTTAGCCCAATCCTCCAATTTATCTAGGTCACTCTGGACCCTATCCCTACCCTCCAGTGTATCTACCTCTCCCCAGAGCTTAGTGTCATCTGCAAACTTGCTGAGGGTGCAATCCATCCCATCATCCAGATCATTAATGAAGATACTGAACAAAACCGCCCCCAGGACCAATCCCTGGTGCACTCCGCTTGATACTGTCTGCCAACTAGACAACGAGTCGTTGATCACTACCCGTTGAGTCTGACGATCTAGCCAGCTTTCTATCCACCTTATAGTCCATTCATCCAATCCATACTTTTTTAACTTGCTGGCAGAATACTGTATCAAAAGCTTTGCTAAAGTCAAGATATATCACGTCCACAGCTTTCCCCATATCCACAGAGCCAGTTATCTCATCATAGAAGGCAATCTGGTTGGTCAGGCATGACTTGTTCTTGGGGAATCCATGCTGACTGTTCCTGATCACCTTCCTCTCCTCCAAGTGCTTCAAAATGGATTCCTTGAGGTTTTTCCAGGGACTGAGGTGAGGCTGTAGTTCCCCGGTTTCAGCAGAGCATTAGGTAAAAGAATTAAAACTTCAGATAGAACACAGCTAATCCAGGTCAGCAGTGCTTGGACCAAGAACTACTGCAGAACAAAAAGGAGGAGGGAGCAGTAAGAAAGTAGTAACAGCCGGAGTGGTAGAAAAATGGACAAACTATTATATTGTAAAAAATAAATCAAATTTCAAATATATTTTCATTTTGTAGGGTTTAAAATGGACTAATTTTTGTTTTCAACATATTTTGAGAAAAAAGTTAAAATTTTTCATTTTTCCCTTCTGAGTACAATAAAATTAACAGTGTTCACGGTTGCATGTACTCTGTCTCTCTTCCCTCCCCCCAACTCTCTCTTTCACACACACACACACACACACACACACACACACAGAGTTGGTTGTTGTTTCTCTCTCACACACACAAGCCTCTCTTTGAGGATTTGCCCACATGGATCCCACGGTAGATGAGTGACTAGCAGTTACCTCTCAAGAAGGTGGGTGATAGGAGTCCTATCTAAATAACGACTATAGGGCAGCCCTTTGTTTGAAATTGGGCATCTATTCTAGAAGCTGCCATAATGGAGTAGTGATTGGTAAATGTACGAACTGAACTCCAAGTAGCTGCTCTACAGATGTCAAAAAAAAAAAAAACCTCCCCTAAAGCAAGCTTCAGATGTGGACTGAACCATAGTAGAGGGTGTCCTAACTCAAAAGTGAAAGGCTTGTTTATTTAATGGGTAGGAAATCTTAGTGCAGACTGTAACTCATTTAGAGAGCATTTGAGGAGAAGCAGCGTGCCCTTGAGACTTATTACCAAAAGACACAAAGATTCTGGATGATTTTACAAAATAGCTTTGTTCTGGCAAGATAAAAGGACATACCTTTAAGAACATCTAGTATGTGGAGTTTAGCCTCTGTAGAAGAGTCATGAGGAGAAAATGCCTGCAAGTGTATAAACTGATTTATATGAAAATCCAAAACTACTTTTGTTAAAAATGTCGGACGTGGTCTGGGAGTAACCTGTCCTCAAGAAAAATGGTGTATGGAGAGCTTGCCAGCAAAGCCTGAACTGCTACCAAAAAGGCTGTTTTAACAGAGAGATGATATAATGAACATGATGTGGAGTCAAAGGGAGAGTCCATTAAAGAGAGAGCACTGCATTCAAGGATCAGGAAGGGAATGGCTCTTCGTCTGATGAAAAAAATTGACTGATTTTCAATAGGTGGGCAATATGCAGAAATAGCAGCAAAATGAACTGTAACAATATAGAAGGGATAAAAGAGCCCAAGGCCTGAGTATCTCTCTGCATGGACCAGAATGGACCACTTTGCATGATATGCCTCTCTAGAAGAGGCTTTTCTGCTTTGACTCAAAACCTCCTTTACAGCTGCTGAACAGCTTCTATCCAAAGAACTTAGCCAGATAGCCTCCAAGTTGTCACATGTAGATATACCAGGTCTGTGTAGAGCACCAGGCACTGGTTCTGCAAAATGATGTCTGGGAGATGTAGGAACCAATACCATAGAGGTTGGATGCAGAAAGACTTTAAGTACCCTGGACTACAGTAACAGCAGATACCTGGATAAAACAGACAAATGAGAGACATCCAACAAGGGGGACTCTGGTTCTGGAGTGATAATAAGGTCAGCAGGAGATGTAAAAACAGACCTAGCAGATGAAGGAAGAGGTAACAGTGTCAGTGGTACCATAACCAACTGTACTGATGCCAGAAGTCTTATCAGGATGCAGTATTGATGACTCTGTGGTGAAGTGCCATTGCCAATGGTGCTGAGGAAGTGATGTCAGTCATCACAGATAGAGGATGTATAGCTGAAGAACGTAACCTCCCCCCATCTTTGAAGCCTCACAGCACCAATGAGGTTTCAAAGGATTCATCTTAGGCAAGTCAGCATGATGAATTTTAGCCACCACCTTGGTCTGTCCTGGGAACAGCAACCAGATGAAGACTGACAAGACAGCTCAGAGTGCTTGACACAAGCATGAGATCTCTCAGGGTATGTCTACACAAGGATAAAAAACCTGCGGCTGGCTGCTGGCCTGGGTCGGCTGACTTAGGCTCACAGGGCTCAGGCTCTAGGGCTGAAAAATTCCTATGTAGGTGTTCAGGCTCAGGTTGGAACCCAAGCTCTGGGACCCTGCAAACCCAAACATCTAAACATCAAGTTTTAGCCCCACAGCCTGAGCCCAAATCAGCTGACCCAGCCCAGCAGCAGCCATGCTGTGACTCTTTTATCCCCATGTAGATGTACCCTTTGAATCAAATGATCTCTTAGCCCTCAAAGTCTGTCATAGGAAGGGCAGTTGCTGAAACTGGTTTTGAAGCAGGGTCAGACTACTTCTGACAGATGTCAATATCAGAAGCACTGTCCTTGTATCAAAAATAAATTTAAACAGGCATCGCAAGCTCTCTGTGTGTGTTTAGAAAAAGAACTATAAATTGCACTTTTTCAGGGCAGGAGACTTCCCTAAACAAATCAGGTATTTCAAAAGAGTACCACGGGTAGACATAGCTGTCAAAGTAAGGGGCAGATATTAAAGCCAGAGATCCATTCTGAGACATAAGACCTACTTCTTGGTAGTGAGGTGAGACTCAAACCATGACATGTCCTTTTAAAAAAATAAATAAATAAATAAAGCCAGAGGACTTAAAGAAAACTTACTAAAAACTACACTAATATTTAAACTAATTATAAACCCCAAACTATCTAAAAGCTACAGATATGTAGGAGGACACTGTGGGCTCTAACTTGCTATCACAGGGAGTGAGAAGGACCTGAGTGGTGGGTGGGGCTGCTCTACCCTTAATACACTTGTTGTACGAGGCACAATGGTGTGCAGCCCTCATGCACAGCCCCAGTAGACACTGCTAGCTAAAAGATTCTGGGCTTGCATGCAGGGTGTGCAAATACACCTACAGTGTGATCTCTGAGGACAAATGCTTAAAGGAGTATGTGCAGTTATCAAAATTAAGTATGCAAGTATCCAATTTGTGAGAGAAATCATGGTACTTCAACACATTTTTTAACCATAAGACTCACAAATGTGCATGATGATCTAATTAATGAATTGATACATTGCATTTGATATGTTAATATCTGGACTGTCCTGTACAATGACATGTGTGCACTACAAAATTACGCAAACAAAAGCATGTTGCAATTAGGAAGTCTCTCATGGAATCTTACCAGGGGTAAATACAGTGTTGTCTACTCTTGCAATCACTGTAGTAGCAGAAGTGGCCTTGATTAGCATTATCAGTGTCAGCGTGCCAATGAAAAGAACTTTTTATCCAGCCACTCTTTTAGATTAGCCTTTTTAAGTGTTCCACTAATTGTTTTTTCTTCATTTGCATCAGCAGGAGACCCAATTATAGTTCTATCTTCATTTTGCAATAACCTCCTTTTTAAATAGCATAAGTCACCCTTTAACCTCTTATTACAGAGATAGATTAAAGGTTCAATACAGAAATAGTGCAAATCTTAAATTCAATTTTTCAAAAATGGCATTTTATAATTGTTGGTCACCTACTGTTTAATTTAAAATACATTTACATCCTCTAGAAAAAGCACTACCTTTCGCCATTGTGATCTTGTGTATATAATTTTAGGTTTTATCCTCATACATACCTTTCCTGATACACATTCCTGATAAAAATCATATCATCCTTTTGGGAGGGTAGTAGGCATTTAAATATATTTATTGCAACATTCCTGTTGGCAATGTTTATAATCTGGGTAGGAATCCACTGTTACTCATTTAAAGTAATACCTCTTAAAAAATAAGTAGGTCACTGAGCCTTGTAAAAGTAGGCATTAACCTTGAGAGTCACTGTATGAGACAGACTGATGTGTATTGGGTGTGGGGGGAGGAGTTGGAATATTCTTATTGGGGTACACCTCACAATATGGCATTAGTTGGAATCTCAAAAGAGGTAGCTTTTCCTCCTAGCTGGAAAGAGGATGTAATACAACTGTACAATATATGATGGTAATTCATCAAAAACCTGACTGTACTCACTGGAGAAAAGAAGATTAAGAAGGGATATGATGGAAATCTTTAAAATGCTATCAGGAATAATAATGATAGAACTTGCCCTACTATTAAAAAATTAAGTACTTGGACAGAATAAACCCTAGAACTGGAAGATGGTTAACAAGGGATAATTCTCTACAGGTGCAAATTGGCTCAGATTCATTAAAGTTAATGGAACTGCCTGAGTTCACACTAGAAGACAATTTTACCCCTAAAATGGCAGCAAGAACATAGCTAAAGGCAATGGATTATTAATTTAAACTGAGGAAAAATAGAACAAAAGAAAACCTGTTTCATAGTTAGGATTTGGATCTTCTCTATAATAATAACACTTTGTAGTCTTAATGCCAGGCTCCTGGGAGAACTACATCTCCCACAATGCAATATGGACCAAGTTAACTGCATGGATTATCAAGGGAGTCATGTAACTTTATGTGCCTCATACGGGATGTATCTCAGCCACAGTGCTTGGCATCATGGTATAAGGTATAATTTTGCTATTACTGGGAATTCAGATGGCCACAGTGTCAAATTGTCAAAATGTGCTCCTCAACCCAGGCTGCAGGATTCTGATATGATTGCTGTTGATCCTCACCGGAGAATCCTCACCCAACCTTATAGGTGCCTAAATTCTCTCAGCACCTAAATTTCCATCCTCAAACTAAGTATTGCCCTGCCTCTCTCATTGGAGGGCCTGATCCGATAGACATTTTCAGAGTCTGCCTACTGGACTGGGACCATACAAAACAGCAGTGGTGGTGATTTCAGGAATGTTGAAATGTTTCATTTTGATTGAAAATGTCAAAACAATGTTTTTGAACTGAAATTTTTCAGAATTTCAATTCCACAAAAAAATTCAAAATTCCAACTTTGTCACAATTTGGGATGAAAACAATGTCAGAATTTCCCATGGGACAGAAATTCCAAACTTTGCTCAATTCTAGTGGTCGCAGGTTTCAGTTACAATGAATGGGGTATTTCACACCTCCTGAAGCTGTTGTTTCAGGCTCTTCAAACCCAGGTCACATTTTCAAGCATTTCTTTGCATTCATAAGGGCTAGACACTCCTTTTTTAATGAAAGCCAAGATTCTGATCTCATTATGTGTCTTCAGTAGCTAGGACCCAAGGCAAGAGCCCATGATGCCTATGCTTTATTCCAGCTCAACATCCAGTCCACCCTCCTGACTATGCAGAGCAGATTCTGTTCATGTGCATGTATTAGTGTTTTGTTGAATGAGTGAAATGATAGGCTCATAAGAAATACATTAAAACCAATTAAATATATGCTTCCTTCATGTGGGTGTATTACTTATGACTAGCTAAAGGAAATAAATGCGCAGACAAAATTTAAAAGCAGGGTAGCTGAGAATCAGTTTATATGCATGATGAACCAAGACACACATTCTATTCCAAGCTACAAAAACATTCTGGTTTTGCTGCCAGTGTCAGCATAATTAATAAATAACACTTACCACATAGTGACATGAAGACGGAAAAGGTTAGCACAATGAAAAGAAATGTAAGCAGCACAACTGTGACAAGGTCTGTCCCCATGTCCACTGAGCACACAAAGCCTTCAATGAGCACTTCGGAAAAAAACAACACTAGGCTATGCCAGTGTGTTGTCCCAATCAATCAGCGTATGCATGATGAATCATAATGCACATTATGTGCTATGGAAAATTTCTGGACTCTGCTGTGTCCTAATTCATTCCTAAGGAGTGAGGACCCCACAGATATTACACTTCTGATATATCTACCGCTGCAGATTTAAATAGCACAGACTACAATCCACTAATGATCGTATGATTTTTTTATTTACAAGTTCCAATATTAATTCCAGTTTTGAACAGGGCCTGTGTGCATTAGTGCTATACTGAATATATGCTCCGATTGTAAGTAAGTAAATGGGCAGTACAAATACTCAAAAGCCACTGTTTTGATTGATGGCCTTATCAAGTTCTTGACATGTAAGTATCCCCAGGGATCAATGTCCTGATACTCAGACTGTCCAGGAACTTAAAACTGAAAACAGGGAAGAAGAAAAAAAACACACATAGGAAGTGAAGAAGCAACCAAGGTACCAATTCAAAGCCTATTGAAGTCAATAATTGTCTGTTTTTCAACTTCAACAGTCTTTGGATCAGGCCCAAAGTCTCATTAAGAGCCATAATCAATGAAAGGGAGATAGCCTTTCATTTTCATACCAAGAGGGTCCACCACCATAAAAGAGACCTGGACTTATAGGTACCTTATAGACATGGCACCAGCAGCCTGGCTCATCAGTAGCCTCCTCAAAAAAGGACCAGCACCAAGAGTTAAGTGCAGTGGTTAACTACATCTATAAAAGGTGTAATTTGGACTTGATGACCTTGTCTTCACTGGGAAAAAGATGTGTACTTATATTAGACAACTCGAGGTAAAATCCTAGTGAAGACAAGGAAGTTTATAATATTCACACAAGTTAGCAAGTTAAGTTAGAGAGTAGCCTCCCCCACAGTCTTTCACATGACCTGCTAACTCATGCTTAGGTAAAAATGAGACTCTTAGGGTGATATTTTTACCATATTAAAGTCACCCTTCAAGAACCCTATAGGAATTTTCCCATTGACTTCAATGCAACCAGAATTTAATCCCTATTCTTTACCCGGGCTTTTGCACTGTACAGTCCTTTATTTTTCTTCACATCACTTAGAAATTAAGATTTTAAAAATGCCATCCCAGCACGTGAAATTGGATTTAAAATGTGTTAACTTTCTGTTGCGGTGGTTTATACATCTGAAAGCCCATTGCCTAACAACGAGATACAATACCCTCACCTTCTATTCTGAGCCATAATTCAGTAGGTCAGCTACTGGCATGGTCTTATAAACTGTAAGGATGTAAAAATATCAAATGCACTGTTATTAATAATATGGTTGTAAGTCACCATAGTAATTAAATTTTCATTATTCTTAGATCTCATGACCCTAATGCTGTGCCTGTTATGCCTTTTTTATCATTGCACAGTGAAAAGTAGAGATAAATATATATTCCATATGAGAATGTAACCAGGGATGCTAATTTGTTTTAAACGCTTTTAAATATTGTCTTTTGGTAATGGAAATTGGCAGCAAAATAGCACAGTGGGACACTAATAAAGATTTAGTATCCAACAGCTGACTTATATTTTTTTTCCTCTCATTTATCTATTTTGCTTCCCACTTAATAAAATATTCACTGATTCCAACTTATTTTCAGGTATTAGAAGCCATAAATATTTTCAGCTTTAGCAATAATTGTATTAGTTAAATTGCTTAACCATGTTATTTTCCAATATACAGAATTAATGAGGTTACAATACAATCAGGAACAAGATATGTAAATTCACACTGCATCTGGCAACATTGCTTTTTAAGTATTACAAAAGTTTTTTTTTTCTTTTTTTGGCATAGCTGGTTTATAACCTAGTTTGCTTCTTCATTATATTGTTAAAGTGACTAGATCACACACAAAAACAAAAATAAAATAAAACAAGAGTTAGTTTCAAGGAATCCAGCCAACAAGAATAATGGTTCAGAATTCCTCTCTCAGTGAAAACTCACACTGAAATAATTTAAATTTTTGCTAGGCCTAATGCCACTAGTTTCATAGAGTCATAGAATATCAGGGTTGGAAGGGACCTCAGGAGTTCATCTAGTCCAACCCCTTGCTCCAAGCAGGACCAATCCCCAACTAAATCATCCTAGCCAGGGCTTTGTCAAGCCTCACCTTAAAAACCTCCAAGAAAGGAGATTCCAACTCCTCCCTAGGTAACCCATTCCAGTGCTTCACCACCCTCCTAGTGAAAAAGATTTTCCTAATATCCAACCTAAACCTCCCCCACTGCCACTTGAGACCATTACTCCTTGTTCTGTCATCAGGTACCACTGAGAACAGTCTAGAACCATCCTCTTTGGAACCCCCTTTTAGGTAACTTAAAGCAGCTATCAAATCCCCCCTTATTCTTCTCTTCTGCAGACTAAACAATCCCAGTTCCCTCAGCCTCTCCTCATAACTCATGTGCTCCAGCCCCCTAATCATTTTTGTTGCCCTCCGCTGGACTCTTTCCATTTTTTCCACAGCCTTCTTGTAGTGTGGGGCCCCAAACTGGACACAGTACTCCAAATGAGGCCTCACCAATGCTGAATAGAGGGGAATGATCACGTCTCTCAAACCTACTTATACAGCCCAAAATGCCATTAGCCTTCTTGGTAACAAGGGCACACTGTTGACTCATATCATCATCCACTGTAACCCCTATGTCCTTTTCTGCAGAACTGCTGCCTAGCCATTCAGTCCCCAGTCTGTAGCAGTGCATGGGATTCTTCCGTCCTAAGTGTAGGACTCTGCACTTGTCCTTGTTGAATCTCATCAGATTTCTTTTGACCCAATCCTCTAATTTGTCTAGGTCCCTCTGTATCCTATCCCTACCCTCCATCGTATCTACCACTCCTCCCAGTTTAGTGTCATCTGCAAACTTGCTGAGGGTGCAGTCCACGCCATCCTCCAGATCATTCATGAAGACATTGAACAAAACTGGCCCCAGGACTGACCCTTGGGGCACTCCGCTTGATATCGGCTGCCAACTAGACATGGAGCTATTGATCACTACCCACTGAGCCTGACGATCTATCCAGCTTTCTATCCACCTTATAGTCCAATCATCCAATCCATATTTTTTTAACTTGCTGGCCAGAATACTGTGGGAGACCGTATCAAAAGCTTTGCTAAAGTCAAGGAATAACACATCCACTGCTTTCCCCTCATCCAAGAGCCAGTTATCTTATCATAGAAGACAATTAGGTTAGTCAGGCATGACTTGCCCTTGGTGAATCCATGCTGACTGTTCCTGATCTCTTTCCTCAACTCTAAGTGCTTCAGAAGTGATTCCTTGAGGACCTGCTCCATAATTTTTCCAGGGACTGAGGTGAGGCTGATTGGCTTGTAGTTCCCCAGATCCTCCTTCTTCCCTTTTTAAAAGATGGGCACTACATTAGCCTTTTTCCAGGACCTCCCCCGATCACCATGAGTTTTCAAAGATGGCTATGATTCTATGATTCCTTTAAATAGGTCTGGCACTAAAATTCACAGTGTCGTGTGTGAAGTAAGATGTTTGGGAACCTCTGGCTGTCTCCCAGAGTGTAGTCTACTTAGAGTGAGCAGAAGATATATGGAGCACATGTGACCAGACTGAGGACTTCAAGAGAATTGGAAGTGGGTTGCGAGTGCTTTGGAGGATAGATTAAAATACAAAATGATCTGGACAAACTGGAGAAATGGTCTGAAGTAAATAGGGTGAAGGACAAATGCAAAGAACTTCACTTAGGAAGGAACAATCAGTTGCACGTGTACAAAATGGAAAATGACTGCCTAGGAAGGAGTACTGCAGAAAGGGATCTGGGAGGTGTGGCAGAGCTCCGACCTTGTCCCCGTGAGTCCCACGCTTCCAGGCGGTTTATGCTAGCCTCAAAGGCTCACTGCGAACCTCCACATAGCCCTTCTCTCTCTAGGGCCAGAGTACAGCTACTGAGCCCTTTGCATCATAAACCAACAAGGAGGTTGGTGAGAGAACTCCCATAGTCTCTGTTGTCCCTACAGGCTTATTCAAGAACAGTTGAGCCTCCTGTCCTGACAGGGGCCTGTCTTTCCTTCCCACCCTCTACTCCAGGTTCCGACCCAGGGACCCTAATGGCAGCAGCTGTTGGCAGCCGACCTTCCACTATCAGAGTTGCTATATTTCCCTGGGCCACTTCCCCACAGCTGCCCCGCTTCTCTCTCTTAACGCCTTCTTCACCCTTACCTTAGGGCTCCCTTTCCAGTGGTTTGAGGGTGTCTTCATTACCCAGCCCTTCAGCTGCACTTCCTCTCCTCTGGCTCCCTGGCTCTCCTTGGCCTGACTGGAGTGAGCCCTTTTTTTAGTATCAGAGGGGCCTTAATTAGAGTTAGGTGCTTAACAGCCTCACCGGACTTTTTGCAGGTTAATTGGAGTCAGGTGTTCTCATTAGCCTAACGGCTTCAACTGACACTTTGCAGGCTAATTGGAGTCATGTGTCCACCCTAGCCTGGAGCAGCCCCTGCTCTGGTCAGTGAGGGAACAGAAAATTATCCAGTGGACAAAATATCTGCCTTCTACTACTCTGCTGTACCCAACTGGCCTGGGTCTATCACAGAGGTCATGGTGGATCACAAGCTAAATGGGTCAACAAGTTAATACTGTTGAAAAAAAAACAAATATAATTCTGGGATGTATTAGCCGGAGGACTGCAAGACCCTACAAGTAATTTTTCTGCTCTACTCCATGCTGATTAGGCCTCAACTGGAGTATTGTGTCAATTTTGGGCACCACATTTCAGGAAAGTTTTGAACAAATTGGAAGAACTCCAGAGAAGAGCAACAAAAATTATTAAAGGTCTAGAAAACATGGCCTATGAGGGAAGATTGAAAAAATTGGGTTTGTTTAGTCTGGAGAACAGAAAACTGAGGGGGGGATATGGTAACAGTTTTCAAGGACACAAAAAGGTTGTTAGAAGGAGGAGGGATAAAAATTGTTCTCTTTAACCTCTGAGGATAGGACAAGAAGCAATGGGCATAAATTGCAGCAACGGTGGTTTACGTTGGACATTAGGAAAAACTTCCTAACTGTCAGGATGGTTAAGCACTGGAATAAATTGCCTAGGGAAGTTGCGGAAACTTCGTCATTGGAGATTTTTAAGAGCAGGTTAGACAAACACCTGTCAGAAATGGTCAGATAATACTTAGTCCTGCCATGAGTGCAGGGGACTGGACTAGAAGACCTCTCAAGGTTCCTTCCAGTCCTAAGATTCTATGATTCTAAGACAGGAGGCTTTATTTGCCAACAATCTCATAAGCATTTTGTAAATTAACTATTGAAGGAATCAGAGACACACAGACTACACTGAGGATTATTTAGGTGGTGGTTTCTGGATAGTCGGAAGAATTAAATATTACTTTTTGACTCTAACTTGCTTGAAAAAATGAAACTGTTCACAGGTTGTCTTGTTGCCTCTCAGTCTGTGTTCTGTACAAAAACAAATAGAAAAAGGCTTTTGTCCTGTACAGAAATAAGTAGAGTCACAAAAGAGGTTTTTAGCATTCCCATGTTATTCCTGTTGCTAAGGAAACTTTCCTTCATCTGTGCTCAGGAAGGCATCCTCAATCACAATTTACTCATAGATGAATGATCTCATATTGATGTTAGAAAATGGGCTAACAATTAACCAGAAATACTATCGTCACCAGAAAGGTTCTAACAGGAGAATCCTCCTTCTGTTTTGTAATACCAAGGATGTTATATAGTGGGGAGGAGCCTGCCTTAATTCTAACTACAGGCACTACAGCAAGCATGCAAGATTGCTCTTTGTCTTTATTGTATTGCTTTCAAGAGGACACAAAGTAAAATGAACCAAAAATAAAGCTAATTATTTGGGGTTGGATTTATTTTATTGGCATTATGTTATTAGCTCACGTCTTTTACTGCCTGCATTGTAACTTAGAGAAGGCAGACCAATTAAAATCCATCGCTAAAAGATTATTGCACACCCTCTACTATCAGTTCAGGACATCTCACAAGTATAGGATCCTTTCCAGCAAGAATCACATACAGAAATTACACATACATACATATGCATGTTATGGGATAGGTTCTGATACCTCTACTGATGTTCAATATTACTTTATTCTACACATTGCACCACTGATTTCAGTGAAACTATTTACAAAACAAGTACTACTCAGCACACGTAAGGGTGGCAGAATTATGTTCTGTGTAATTAATATACCAAAACCAAACTCAAGATTTATCAGAGCTGCATACTTTCAACACTACTTTATAGTGCAGAATGCTGGGGAATGAGAAAGTATGACATGTCCAAACTGTCTTCATAACATACAATCTGCCTCAGAAAAATCCTCCATATCTTTTGGCCCAGAACAATCTCAAACCAAGATCTATTGACACAGTGCAGCCAAGAGGATCTGAGCATCATCATTGCCAGGAGGTGCTGGAGATGGATCAGTCATGTGTTTCGGAAACTGATTCCATCACCAGAGTAGCAATAACATGTATGCCTGAAGGCAAGCGAAAACGAGGCCGCCCGAAAACAACATGGCAAAGAGCTGTGGAAGCTGAGCTTAAAAACCTGGGGCACAGATGGGGAACCATTGAAAGACTTGCCAGAAACAGACAGGAGTGGAGGAGCTTTGTCACTGCCCTAAACGCTACAGGTGTAATAGGAACATGATGACAATGAATTAATATACTATTGTTGCAGGGCAAGCACACCCCATCACCCTTTGGGGCAGAGAAAAGGGCATTATTGCCCCATGGCTGAGTCCCTCTGACCACCCTTAGCCTCAGGACAGTATGTTCCAGTGGCCAGAGTCAATATGGCTGCCTTTCTCACAGGGCTGCACAGCTTAGTGGCCAGAGTCAATAGGGCTGCCCTCCCTCACAGGGCTACGCAGCCCAGCAGCCAGAGTCAATACAGTTGCCCTCTCTTGTAGGGCTGCATGGCCAAGTGACCAGAATCAATACAGCTGCCCTCCCTCACAGGGCTATGTGGCCTAGTGGCCAGAGTCTATATAACTGCTCTCCTGAACTTGGCTGCATGGCCTACTGGCCAGAGGAGGTGGCCCATTGGGTCAGTTGGGATCTGGCCAAAACACACTGACTTATTGCTCGGTTCTACAACTGGATCACTGGCTACTCCCTAGACTTATCATAGAATCATAGACTATCAGGGTCAGAAGGGACCTCAGGAGGTCATCTAGTCGCACCCCCTGCTCAAAGCAGGACCTAATCCCCAACTAAATCGTCTTCCAGTGGCTTGGTCCACAGGTCTCTGGTGTCTTCAACCTGTGAAGCTCCAAATTATTCCGACATCTCTCAAGCATACACAGGTAGCCGGGTATCTGCCTGAGTCTTGGGATGACTGGCTTCTGCAATCTGGGGCTCCAGCAGCTCCCAAACGGGACCCTGCAACATGCATCCTCTCTCCTTGGTGATCAGCCTTGACTGAGCTGAGCTGCTCCCTTTTTTATACTGATGCTCCAGTTGGAGCATGCCCAGTATGGGTGAGGGGGCATGGGATTAACCCCTCCTAGTCCAGTGTGGGGCAAGTACACCCCATCACATCTATCCATACTTTATGTTGTGAGATCTCTTATTCTTTTTCTTATGCTTCCCCAGCAAAAGTTTGATTATTTTAATTACATAAATCTTGAAATGAAGACTAAGCTTCTTCTTTCCTAAGAACTCACTTGTTATATGGCCCATATATTCTATTAATACTTCATTTACCAGTGGATACTTTAGCTCAGTGACTCTGCTGTATTATGTGATAGCACTGTAAGGAACGCTACCCTAGGGAGAATTCACGTTATCCTCTGATTACTTTTGAAGAATGTATCAATATCAGTCCCAGCGCTGTTGCTCTAACAGGAGGGGCAATACAGAAGACAATGGGCCAGATTATCAGATGCGCAGTGTCTATGCTTTGTGCAGCTAGGCAGAGCAAGGAGAAAGAAGGCTGTAAACTACCTTTCTTCTTCCTTGATCCTGGGCCAACACAGGGGCTGCTTTAAATTACGCCAGCTGTACTAGTCTCACAGAGAGCACTGAATTTTCCATCCTGCCACCTCCTGCCCCAGGCACGTTTTCTCTATTAGGGGAATTTTTGACTGTCTCTTCAGGGTAGCTTTCCATCTGCTTTGGGCAGCCAGAGCAAAGCAGGCAGCATAGGAGCCAAGAATCTGGCCCGTGTACCTGGTGTATGTTTTCTTTTTTTTCATTCCTCAATGTTGTTTACAGAGATTAAAGTTATTTTCATAACTCAAATAGCTGTCAGACCTATGATGTAATGGAACACAAATAACCTTTTGCAATATCTGCTCTGGAAAAACCTTCTGATGCTTAATACAAGTATCCAAATCTTATCCAGAGTACGTAAACCTAGCATATCTGGATAGTAGACTGACAGTCCAGCAAGAGTATGCCTGCTTGTCTTGGTTGAAACCAAGAACTGAATAGGGTAAAAATAATTGGCATATAGAGAGTTAGGCAAATTATTTTTAATCTCAGTAGTTAGTAATTTGTATTGTGATGGTTTCCCAAGACCTCACCCAGGATCAGCGCTCCACTGTGCTATTGTAGGGCAGTAAAAATACCCACAGCAGCCCCTGCTCTGTAGAGTTTACAATCTAATTTGAGGCAAACATGAGTGAGCGTAACAAATGATAGGAGAGACAAAGACCAAGAGAATGAGAGTAATAAAATGGTTCTGAATTATTTGAAAGCTTTTCATTTTTCCTTTTATAAATACTATCAGCTATTACATTTAGTTTTAGAGTTTTATGTGAAAGTGTAGGTCAAATCTTATTATATCTAAATGTGTTAAGCCATCCCTAATGAAATACAGGTCTTCGCTTAGGCAAACTGAATTAGCAGTCATAAATAACGCCATTCCCCTGAAAGGGATGTCTAAGATCTTATCCAAAGAAACCCACCTCTAATACTATAGCATCCACGCCCAGCATCAGAACTAAGTGTAAGAAGGTATAGTACCTTGAGTCTCACCTCAAAAGAAGATGTAGTACCTCGAGTCTCAACCTCCGTTCCAGAAGCAGGAATGCTACCAAAGGTGTGTTGGGGCTAGTTACTGCATAAGGAAAATAAAATGATACTTTAGGTCAGTGGTTTTCAACCTCTGGTTCATGGACCCCTGGAGGTACAGAGACTATGTCTAAGATTTCCAAAGGGATCCACACCTCCATTCAAAATTTTTTAAGGATCTGCAAATGAAAAAAGGTTGAAAACCACTGCTTTAGGCATTCTACTTTGGCAGAATAGTATCATTTACTTGCTCAGCTATACAGTAAAATAAAAAATAATATGAAAGACACTTTGCAGTAAATGGAATAGCTAACAGGGAAAAAAGGAAAACAAGAAGTAGAGGGCCTGATCTTGTGAGATGCAAAACTCCATCTGTGAGATGCTGAGTGCCCTGAGCTCCAAAGGAAGTAAGAGGGAGTTGTGATATGTAGTTTCTGGCACTATACAAGGAGAAAGTGAAGAAGCAAAATTAAATCATTTCTGACAGTATGACTCAGAGTGACATCTGAATATGAGTAACATTTACGTCTTACATGCCAATTTTTACAGTAAGTAGAGTGAATTACTAGGAAGGATTTAATGTGCCAGTTATTGTCCACAGACAAGTTTATAAAGCTTAATCTTGTCCTCTCTTTTGATGTGCTACTTGAGAGTGTCATTGCTTTATTATAGTTTAATTCACGTTCAGCTGAGCTATAGCTGGACTTCATGTAACTAACTAGCTGGTCACCTAAAACTTGAAGTCTAATTCTGCCCTTAGTAACAAAGTTCAGCTCCATCAATGTTTGTCCCAGGAGTTACAAACGTAAAATGAGTGCAGAACTGAACTGGGCCTATTGGGGTGCACTTGGTGCAACTCAGAAAGATGAAGTACAAAAGTGACTTTAAACCATCTTTTTTGGTCCCCCATCCCTGGGGTCTTCGCACCAAGCCTGAAAGTTGCAAACAGCCCCAAGGACCATTACGGCAGCCAACAATAGCTGGGATACGGGGCATCAGTTTCAATCAAATGTGGTGATTTTATTAAAAAAGTATTTGTGATTTTTTTTTTAATTCAGCCATTTTTTAGAGGAGAAGACAGTCTCATCTCTAACTATTATTATTGCTTCATTTATTGCCTTTTTGGCTCTTAATACTTTATTAGATGACAGGTGTTATTTTCATGCAAAGTATTTTGATCACTGATGAAAAACCATGGGGAAAAATCCATCGCTCTTATTTCAAATTTAACCCAGTGTAAGTTTTAGGAGAGATTAAATCTCCCCAGTGGAGTTATAATAAGGATTATTTTGGCCCATATTATATGAGTTACATAGTACTTCAGCAGACCCAACCCTAATTTTCATTGCTCTCTAATACCAAGTGCATCACTATGTTTCTCTGACTTGGTAAACAAAGTTTGTTCCCTGTAAGACAAAGGAACATAAATATATGCTATTCAGTGGTAGTCTACCAAGTGCTGTCTTCTCACATTGAATGATCTGAGCACTGTATTTCTGCCTTGCCAATCATGCATAGATGCTGGAACTAGAGGTGCTGGGGGTGCTGCCACATCGCCTGCTTGAAGTAGTAATAACAACCCAAATACATGGTTTCTGCCTTCAGTACCCCCACCATAAAAATTGTTCCAGCACCACTGCAATCATGCCTAACACTTTTGTTTTATTTTTCCTCCACAGTCCCCAATCTGTAGTGAACCAATAAGTGTACTTTCCACCTACCCTTCGATGATGCCATTCTATCTTTAATACTCCCTTGCCTCTTTCCTGAAGTAACCAGTAACATCTCTAATATAACTTTACTGCTCCTGTGTGTCATTTCCTATCTTAGTTTGCTATTTCATTTCTGTCCATGAAATAAAAAGCCATCAGAGGTCTTGTATCCTACTTGATCATTTCATGTGTATTAATAGTATACCAAAAAGGAGATTTAACATATGCTTAGATGATCTATGGGATAATTTGAAGACGCAAACTGGGTCTTCACAAATAAAAGCCCAAATTCAGGAAAGCACTTAAGTGCATAAGTGTCCTTCCTGAATAACAATAAATTTCTAAAGCATAAATGATATAAAGTATAATGAGGTCACATACAATAAATATTCTGACTTCTTAGCAAAGTAAAATTAATACTGTGTTAGATTTTTCTGAAACAAGTTTTTCCTACTCAGTGCTCAACATTTGTTTTCTGATCTCGATGTACATGCAAGATTCTTGAGTTTATTAGCTTTTTTGCAATAATATGCTCATTTTAGGTAGTCTAGCAAACTCCAAATCTGAACAGCAGGCAGGCCAAGCAGCAAATCGCTAGAAATATTTCAATATCTTATTTCCCTGCATGCCTTCTTTATTGACATATTACTTTGAAGATGGTAGTTCTGAGAACAACATCAGTGTCAACAACCTTTGATTAATTCTCCTTCAGATATTAGTCCAGCAAGTATGACCTTTTAGAAGTGGTGCTTCTTGAAGAGATGCTGTTTCAAATAGATAAGGTATTCAGATAGTCTTCATTTCCTAATCTAACTGCTGTGAAGTGTTGATGTGCTATTTTAAAATGTTTCTGTGATTCAGTCCCAATTTATATATAGTACATATAAAATATACTTATTACAAATATTGCATACAAATATTGTATTTAAAATCAACATTTGTACTCCAACTTACTGTTGTAAAATGTAATACTTCACTTAGGCATGTGTGTATATATACAGAAAGAGAAAGAGAGAGAGAGAGAGAGAGAGAGAGAGAAAGAAAGAGAGCGCGCCAAATTCTGTAATCCATTAGTGTTTTTAATTATCAAAGTGACATAGGCCAGCTTTGCTATATCTAATTATTATGGCTATAAGCTGTTTCTCCCTGACAAAATGCATGTTCTTTGCACGTACTGTTTCTAGATAATGTCCTTTCTTGCTCCTTCTTTAGCTCCTGCACAGAATCTTGGAAATGTAGGGCTAGACGGGACTTCAAAATGTCAACAAAATCCAGCCCCCTGTGCTGAGGCAGGACAAAGTATACTTAGACCATCCCTGACAGGTGTTTATCCAACCTGTCCTTAAAAACCTCCACAACCTCCCTTGGAAACCTGCAGTATAATCTGAGTTGCTCCAGCATTGGAGCATGACCTTCTGTACCAATCTGTAATGTGCGTAAGTGCATCAGACTTCTGTGGAATGTGAAAGAGAAAGTCTCACCCTATGATACATAAAAACTAAGCTAATGCCTTCTCCCCCACAAATTGAGAAACTCAAAGAGATACCATTTCACTTCAGATGCTTCAGGTTTTGTTTCACTAGACCCACAGCTTTCATCTTTGTTAGTGGTGAATCTCTAGGAATGGAAAACACTAAATTGCTGGGGCATATGAAAGAAACACTACGAATTACCTTTGATATCTCGTGGAAGAAAGAATACAAATGCAGTACCATTAGAACACATTACTAATCCAGTGGGAATGAGGAGGATTGTGGACTATAAATTTTTGCTTAACACTATGGTTTGTTATGGATTGAATCATGGGTTTCAAAGCTGAAAATGATATTTAAGCTTTTCCACTACCATTTTGAAATACCTACAAGTTGCAATTCCTGGTTAGAGAACAAAGAGTTGAAAGGCACGCTTTAGATATAGAGAAGATGGAAGATAATGATGCGTGAAATAAGAGCATAAGAAATGAAGAAGAGAGGGGGAAGTAGAAGTACAGCAAACAGTTTGACCCATCAGTGAGCTTAGTCCCATTTCTATGGAAATGAGCTCATTACTGCTAATTTTTTTAGCTCCTGGTTGATTCATGAAGTGCTTTTTGAATTTTGATAAGGGTTTTATGAATCACTGAAAAACATTTGAAGAAAATATCCAGAATCAATTATTAGCAACTCCCATAGATTAATCAGCTCTCTGTGCACTTTTTATAACTGAATATGTGCTAAGAGACACAGCCCTCCCCACAGATATATTATGTACAAGTTTGCAAAGGAAAAGGGCCATTCTCCTCAAACCCAGGACAGGTGTCCCCATCCATGAGCCTACATTAATGGTGAAAGGCTCCTTTGCAAATGTTCCAGTTGCGTCCATGTCTGATTTGTTCTAAAAAATCAGCATTAGGAGAATTAGCTCTGGAATTGCTTTTCATTCCTGAGAAATAAAAGCATCTGCAGTATTCATATGAACTGTGCTTTCAGATTTGTAAGCAAGTCAGTACTTGGCTGTAGGCATTCCTAAGCAGTCAAGGGAAATGCCTAAGGGCCCAAACATTGGTTCTGCTTAAACCTTCTGGATATTGAAATGTAAATCAAATAAAGCAATTGATTTAAGTAGTACGTGAACTATATTTATTTTATAAAAATGGCCATTTTCAAAGTGTCTGTACACATGAAGAGACTATATAGCTATACTACCCAGGATTTAAAAGAGAACAATGCTGACTGGCTGTATATATATTATATATAATGCATATTTGTATACACACACATGCTCAGCACCTTTTATAATAGGTTCTCCAAACACTTAAAAAGGAACGCCCTTGGCAATCACTGCAATTTGCCTTGTACTAATTTTTAAGGTGTACATAGGTCAGTAGCATTATCAGACATGCAACTTGTAACCATATATTTGCTACAAATTATATCAGAGACATCTGATGCGTGCCAGAGAGAGAGTAGAAAGAGAGTTATCCTCTCTTTTCTACAAACTTTCACATACTAGAATCTACTCAGTTATGTCTTCTGTTCTTTATAATGCAACCATAAGAAGAACAGTAGCAGCTGTTCCTGCTGAGTATATGCAAAGCATGTTGTATCATGAATCTCTAGTCCATAAACGGTTACAGGACTTCTCCATAAGTTTTAAGTCACAGGTTCATTGGCATTTGGAGTTTTTCCGATGGCATTATCCAATATGATACAGAGATGGACAAACCTCAAAAGATTCTGATGTTATGACAAGCCACAGAAGATTTTCATGTTAGGACCAAATCTAGATTAAGCAACAAATTCTGCGCTGGTATAAATGAGGAATAACTCCGCTGCCATGACTACATTGAGATTTATACTTGGTTAGGTAAGTACAGAATTTGACTTTCAATCTTCATTTTAGGGTCTAGTTATGCTACAAATTCCATAACATAAAAATAATAATGAAAAAGGGGAGGGGGAAGAGTTTGCTGTGTCTAGTCTGCTACAGTTGAGGGGGAGATTGGGAAACACCAAATCTACTTTGTTAAAATACTTCCAACATTTCCTTCTCACATTCTTCACTTCCAGGGGAACCAGTAGCATAAAGAAACCAGCATCTAATGAAAATCAAAGACGGGATTCATGTGGAAAAGGAAAATATCAAAAGCTATTTCCTTTTGCTGCAGAATCTCCTGGCAAACCGTTCTAGTGAAGAATAAAACTTTGGGGTGACATTTTTTTCTATTCAGATTACTAAGCAGCATCTAAGGGCCAAAACTCACTCTGATTTCAAGGAGAAATCAGCTTTAATCTCAGCTTTATTTCTGGCTTCATAGGCGGTTCATGGCATCCCAAACTTCCTTAAGAGGATGCTACGATTTAGGAGGGAAGCACAATATTGAAATCTTTGGCTTCCGATTCTGCAATAATAAGGAGTATTATGTAAGGGAGTAGGGTGTAAGGGTCTGGCCTAGTAGTCACAGCTAGGCTGGAATCCACACATCAGGGATGGTAGTCAGTGAGCAGGGGTCAGAGGAATCACTAGAACCACGTTCAATAAGCAAGAGTTGGGGTCAAAGTCAGGCCAGGGATCAGTGGTAGGAATGGGGAGGCAGGAATCAGGGTCAGAGTCAGAGATAGTACCAGGCTAGAGGCAGGAGGCAAGAGCCAAGGTTAGAGTCAGGCTGGGATCAGAGGCTGGAGATCAGGAGACAACGTGAGGTCTGGAACTGCAGCAGGCCCAAAGTCTGTATTGTTGCCCAGAAAACTTCCGGTGGCACCCTCCAGGATTAATTAGGGTGGTTAGCTATTCAGAGGGCCATAGGGTAGGTCATTCTGGGTCCCTTGGGTGGTTCTTCCTGTGGCACCTTTTCCCCACAGTGCTCCATGGTGGCATTGTGAGAACATCAGCTGCCCCAGGCTGTGCAGACCATGTTGTAGTCCCTTCATCCTTACAGAGAAGGTAGAACATTAAGTTTCCCAACTTATAGTATGCAGATGATGATACCTATTTTTTTGTAAGCTGCTTTGAGATCTAATACTGAAAATGTCATAAGACTGAAGTTGTTATTTGTATTAGGATAGCATCCAGGGACTAATAGAGAACAGGGCTCCATTGTGCTAGGCACTGTACAAACAGATAGATTGTAAACTCTTTGAGGCAGACTAAATGGACAAAGCAGACGAAGGGAAAGGGATATAAAACACAAGCAGAGTTGGTGCCAAAAACTGCAACTGGGGAGGATTGGGGGTTTTTTTTAATTCTTTAGATGGGATTGTTAGCAACAGATTAGCAGAACATAGACAAAGTAAGGGAGCGGGAACCTTGAAGGGGTAGGGCAGAGAAGAAGAAAGGGGGAAGAAAAAAAAGGGACACGGAGAAGAGATGAAGTGAGGCTGAGGTAAAGAGACAGAGAGAGGGCTGGAGCCATCAGCCAATCAGCGTAGAGAATGTCCAGAGCAAAAGCTGTCATATTATTATATGGTACTATCTCAACTCATCTGGCCAGACCCGCTCTTTGCCCAGGCCTACCCTCTTTAGGGTATGTGTTGGCTGGCTCCAGGGAAGAGTCAAATGTTGCAGGAGACTTGTGCTGCTGTTCCCTAGCTCATAGTAAACTAACCATCACTGAGAGGTCACGACAGAGGCTTAAATTAATTACATATATTATATATATATATCACAGACACATTGCAGTAGATAGAGATAAACATGGGAAATACTGTATGATATCATTCCAAAATAAAGAGGTGCAGTATCTACAATTTGAAGTAAAAACCAGTTACAGGCCACCTGAATATCATTTACAGTGACAAAGTCACATGGCTTTGCAGCCTGTCCCTCAAAATAACTGCTAGTCCCTTTCATCATTCAAGTATTCATACAATTATGTTATTTAAATAAAAACTGTGTCTTTCCTAAGCTCTTTGAAGGCTCGGATTCATTTAGCAGGTGGGTTTGTGTGAATTTTGCAATACCTTAAAATGTTCAGTAAGTTCCAGCTGTGCAGCTTTAGTTAGCTGCTGAGTAGTAGTATTATTCAGTGTTCTATAATGTACCTTTCCCTGGTCTTGAAAGCAGCATGGCCCCAATCCTGCTATATGATTTGCATGGGCAGTCCCTTGCTCCCACTATGTCCCACTGAACACACCAGGTGGAAGTAAGGGTCCAAATGCTGTTTGCAAGACAGGGCCTTTTTCCTCAGAAATTAAGTACAGTATCTGAACTTTAATGCCATATTCATAGGCTTATTTTTAATATTACAGGATTATGTATTACTTTGACCTTTTCAATATACCATCATTTGAATGGATGGACATTCCCATTTCCCCATGCTAACCTCCGTGTTCTGTGGGGAAAAAATAAAATGGCAAGATATTCCTAAAACAGAATACTGAAAGGTCAAAACAGTTCTTCATGTGTTAAATAATGGCAATGGTTTTATTTGTTCCAACTAAAAAACAGTCTTATAAAAATGAGAAGTTCATTATGCATCATAATTATTCTACCATTTCATATTGTTAAAAAAACAAAATGGTAATATATTGTCTGATTTTTCAAAGATGCTGAGCACCTGCAGCTCCCGTTGACATCAGTGGGATTTATGGGCGCTCAGCACTTCTGAAAATCGGGCCATCGATCCAGGACACAATTTTGAACCACGTAATTGTTTTCTTGGCTTTTCTTCAAACTAATGTATGCTCTGAGCACATCATGTAATTTATCACTACTGCCATATAAATAAAGTTGTGTCAATAATATTTTATTATGAAGAACAAGTTTAAACAGTATTAATTTAAAGACATATGTTGTTGTCTTTTCCAGAATATAGACAGCATTTAAATGCTGTTCTCGTGAGAAAGGTTATAACAAAAGTAGATGTCAAAACAAATGTCAAAACACATGAACCCAGTGTGTTAAACAGAGGCCCAGGTGGTCAAAGGGGTCACTGTTCTTTACAAGCAACTCCTGTCTGAGACCTGATAAATTCAATACATGTAATACACTGCTTTCATGGTATTTATCCATAAAGGGTAGCATGTGAGGTCTCTCCTGCAACTTTGTATTTTATCAATATTCCTAATCATTGCAAGATGTGTGTATGAGTAATATTTGAGGAATAATGTAACTATATTGAAAATTATGCCCTTACAGTCTTAGAGTGAAAGGGAGTCAATGTGTCTCTGGGATGGCACATTTAAGCGAGAGCGCATTCTCAACACTCCCTCCCACTCCAGCTGGCTGATATGTAATTTATTGTTCAATTGTCCACTTTTTCACCAACCCAGAAAAGTCAATGGAAAACCATTGAGGACAAACCATAAAACATCAAAATCACTTGGAAATGAAAAGGAAGGATATGACAGCAAGGGGATCACCCTGTCTGAGAATAAAGGGAAAAGATTGATTCAGTATATCACAGGGTGAAGGAGGACACTTTGGATCCATTCATTGAGAGGTGCCTTGATGAGTCAGGGTGCTTTATGAAAGACTGGGCCCTAGCTCCTTGGGGCTAGCAAGCGCTGCAAAAGACTGCACCCTGGGATGAGATTCTACTTTATTAGATAGGAAAGGTGACTATTAAAAAGTGTAGGCCCTAGTTCATATTTTATTATTTTGTTTTATACATAACCATTTATTTTCATTATTCATACTTGTTTCTATTTGAATCGCTATTCTTTCTAAAATAAATTTCCTTTTCAATTTTACTATCGTTGACCTCAACTGTGTGTGATACATGAACAATGGCCTAAGGTACAACTGGGTACACTCTTCCTTTGGGAAAAGAGGAGCTGGATTTCCACGGGCATCCAGTGATCAGAGGCTGGCTACAACAGGGGGACACTTTGAAGGGGCTCAGGGGCTGGGATGCATCTATTGTCAACCTGCAGAGGAAAGGCAGGGCCGGTATAACCGAAAGGAGAGTGCCTGAGTGGCTGACAGGCTTGTTGTGTTAGGAAGCTAACACCCATTTGGCAAAGGCAAGCCTCCCTCAGCCCTGGGTGCCCAGAGAAGAGTCAAACAGTGGCATAAAATATATTGTAAAAGTGAAGAGAGCAAGAGCTACTCATTCTTGTGGCAGCTTTAGCACTATAAAGACATAGTGCCTATTACAGTCCCCATACAAGCCAAAAGAGTCGTTCCACTGGTTCCAATGGGAGTTAGATTGGCTATTCCTCCTCTTCATTGTTCATTATGTAGCAGAGAGAGGCTGAGTCTGAAAACCATTTCTTTGCTCCCCAAACACCCCAATTTCCTTACTTCAGGTATACTAGAAAAGGGGGAATGGGTCTGTCATCGAGCAGATGTTCACACACTGTATCCTGCTGATAACTAGTGGACTATGCAGCATTTGCTGGTTATCCCCAGAGAGATGGCTGTTCACAGAGTGTTGGCTCCTCCTTCTTTAAAGTTGTTAAATTGCATTAGAAAGCTGCTATAATACATTAAATATCTTCTGATATTGCTTTTCCATGTGAACAATGGCTTCTCAGATGTTTTAGGATTACAAGTGGGAGATAGTCCTTGCAGGGGTACATGATACACTTGGTAATGTCTATTAAAATGTGGTCCACCCTAGGAAAGAGTTTGAGAACCCCTGCCATAACGTATCCCAGAGACAAGGTGGGTGAGGTAATATCTTTTATTGGACCAACTTTTCTTACCCATCTTGTCTCTCTAATATCCTGGGACCGACATGGATACAGCAACACTGCATACAATAATGTATCTCGGTGATAGAAGTTTTGGTTCCTTCAAAGAATGATGCAATAGCTTCATTTTACACTGGGATGACATTACCGGAAATACAATGTCAGGGAACTGGGCTTTATTTACAAGAGCTTGTTGTTAAATCTTTATCCATCTATCTGCTGAAGGAACAGTCTAAATACTCAGCCCATCCACCATGTTTCATGTACAGCATGCTAAGCAATAAATCAGAATGGAGTCCTCTCATGTTAACTAACAAGCTGTTTCTTAAAGCAAATATTTACAGAGCTTTTTCCACTGCAACTTAGCATTCCTAACCATGTGCATGCATATTGATTTCCTAAAGACTCCTCCAACCTCTTCCCAGCTGCAGCCTATGCTCCTCCCTCCAAGTTCCAGGTAAGTTGTAATACATGGGCTTCTGCACATTTTAGGTTCAAAGTTATTACACACATTGTAGAGAACCTCTAGTGTAAAAGTAATGCATTTTCGTACATCTTTGTTGGTTCCTCTGAGACAAATCCTGCTCACTGTACCTCTACAACTGTTTAAAAGTTACCTTTACTGTAGCACTTATGGAACAGTGATGCATTGTAAATAGAAATGTTAGTTCCCCCTTCTGTAGCACAGCAGCTCCATTCATTAGTGTTAATAGCGCACATGTTAGTTTTATCATTGTAGTAAATGCCATTCATGTAACAATGTCAATGTCACTTGTCTTCCACTGATGTCATGTGAGAATGTGAAACATGGTCCCATGACTGGTCCTCCTTAATGATGCCTTGATATTTGATGACATGTTTTTCCTACCTCTGGGATAGGCATGGTTTTTAGTTCACCCTGTATTAACTTGTCAGAGACATTTTCCATTCAACATGTATGTGGTTAGCACAGGCAATGGGAAATCAGGACCACTGGTGGCACTGGCACCCCAACGGACTTGGGGCTGTTGTGGTTAGTGCCATGGCTGGCAGCCAAGTCCAGTGCTGGACTGAGTGCATGAAGTAGGGACCACTACTCAGGGCCTTTGCCTCCAGCAGCATTCTGCCTGCTTGATCCTCTCCTTTATCCCCTGTGGGAACAGACACTGCTGGAGTTATAAAGCCACACCATCATCTCATCTATACACTCTTGAAACAAGCAAGCCAAATTAGAGGCACCTACTAGAAACCTTTTTCTGTAATACTGATTAACTATACTTTCATCTAGAATTTTTTTAAAACATGTTTTACTTTTCATCGTATTCATGTTGACAGACCTCCTTTATCAGTGCTTTAATTAACAGCAGGTAAGGGAGGCAAAGTGTGCATGACATGCTATTACTTGTTCTTGATTTAAAGTCTGCTTGCGAGACTTTTCCAAAACCCAGAGCTGAAACTGTCTTATCTCATACATTCCCAGGATTGCTGTTTCATGTAAATGTCATTTTTGCTGTCCTAAACATTAAAAAACACACCAGTGCAATATAACTACTGACTCTTTGTGAGAGACATGAGGGAGGCTGTATGCTTTTGATCAAAGACAAGATCCTAACTTCAAAGTAACACCTCATCTGTAAATATATTATACCATGCTCTTAGTAAAGAAAGGGTGGCTCCTTGATTTTAAATAACCTAAGGCTTGTATCCTGGGAATTGTCCACATTTTCAGAGTATAATCTTCCTACTCTGAATACTTATAGAAAATTAGATGGAAAGATACCAGAGATCATGGACCCAATTCTCCTCTCACTTGTACCAGGGTCATACCAAAGTAAGGCCATGGATTTCAATGGAAGTACTCCTGATTTAGAGTGGGATGAGTGGAGAATCCTGCCCAATAAGGTTTTCAGAAATATTGTAGTGATTTTTTATTTTATCAGGGTCTTCTTTACGAACAACAGAATGCAGTAGGCGGCATGCCTGGATATGTGCCTGGTTCCTTACTAGCAATGGTCTGTGTGGGACCTGCTAATAATTTTCCTGCCTCACCATTTCCATTATTTTATTGTTTTAGTCTGCACCCCACCCCCATTCCTGCATTCATTTCTGATTGTAGAGATATGTTATCAGCTGGAGCCACTGGGGATCCAGGAAGAGGACAGTTTGCTATACTGTGACCTAGATAATCAGACAATCAGCATGAGCCAGACTGCACAGGGACACAGGGAGTGGGCATGAGGTATCTTCCTGACTTTATTGCCTAGCTAAGGGCAGGCATAAGTACAGTCCCTGTGCACACAGATACTCTGTGAACCATCTGGCCACATAAATTCTCCAAAGGGAGCAGTGGGTAGGAGCAACCTTGTCCCTGTCCCCTTCCATACCAACCCACATAGCAAGCTGAGTGCACTGGATAGAGCAGGGGTCGGCAACGTTCGGCACGCGGCTCGCCAGGGTAAGCACCCTAGCGGGCCGGGCCAGTTTATTTACCTGCTGACGTGGCAGATTCGGCCGATCGCAGCCCCCACTGGCCACAGTTTGCCGTCCCGGGCCAATGGGGGCGGAGGGAAGCCGCGACCAGCACATCCCTCGTCCGCGCCGCTTCCAGCCGCCCCCATTGGCCCGGGACTGCGAACCGCGGCGAGTGGGGGCCGCAATCGGCCGAACCTGCCGCGTCAGGAGGTAAATAAACTGGCCTGGCCCGCTAGGGTGCTTACCCTGGCGAGCCGTGTGCCGAACGTTGCCGACCCCTGGGATAGAGTATGTTGTACCATCCTAGATGTCAATGCAGGCTGGGCACAGTAGCTCCTTAAGTTCATCTCCCTGTGCATGATTAAATATGAAACAGATCACTAGTATAAACAACCAGCTATAATCAGGGAAGTGCACTAAAGTGAGTGTGTTGTCAATCTTTTCAAATGTATGTGCAGAAGTAAGTGGACAGTAAAGCAGTAGAGCACTACATGGTGTAGTTGGAGCAGAGAGTGTTGAGCACCTGATAAGTTTTGACTCATATTTTAAAATTACTGAATGATCCGTGGAGTATTAATTCAACTATAGTCACTTCCAAGGCACTGTCTCTTTTCCTCCCATCTCCACTCTAAATCACTCATATTCAGTTCACAAAGAGTAAAGGTAATTGGTTCTCCCAATAAATGAGATTACATTCTGGGAGATTTTTCTGCTCACATATCCCATTTATTGTGAGATATAAAATATCTTCTTCCCAGCCACATCTTTTGTGACTCTTCCACGAAACCGCTTTTGAAATTGTTTTGAATCAATCTAATCAATTTTAGATCTCCTGGCTGTCTGATAATCAGCCCAAGCGGTGAGCTACCATAGCTACACAGTCTTGAAAACATACATTTGGCCCTATGCTATATCACCAATGCTATTCTAAAATAAGACTTTTCTTGAAGAGAAACCGCCAAATTGTGCAGCAGTTCCAATGTGGATAAGTGTCTACTGGAGACCAACTAAAGCAAGACAAACTCATGGAACCTGGAGCAAGACAAGCTCATGGAACCTAGAACATTTCTGTAAAATACACATTTAAACCTACAGAGAAGCTTTCAATTTAGCAAATCCAGATCAGAACATGCATTATTTGTGCCATTATCATAGAACAAGGTTGTATTAATATGCTTGATTGCAATTTCACATGTTCATATTATTGTCACTCACTAGAACTCCCATGATACATAGATGGGTGAAAAATTAAATGGCATCACGGTCATTCAGGAGATATGCTCTATAAAAGCTCATGTTTAAGCTGAAAGTGAAGACTAAGGGCTATACCTGAAAACACTTTTTTTTAATTTAAAATTCGTTAACATTTGTCAGCTTCAACCTGTGACATAAATATGCAGCAATATGTAACTGGCAGCTTACCTTTCCAACACAGAGATACATCTACTGCTTCAGCTTCCCATTGGAGGCAGAATTTCCCAGGCTGATTTGATAAGCCTTATTTGACAATTTGGCCTCTAGTAAAATCAAAAACATTTTCCCTTCTGGGGCAAATAAAAGAGTCCAAACAAAATAAATGGCCCTTCAGCCCTCCTTGCACACAATTCTTATGCCAGTATCCTTACTGGTATCTCCGTTGGACACAGAGACCTGAAGCAGGGGCTTCCTTCCTGCCTCTATGGACCCCTAAACAAGGTCAGGTGCCAGTGCCCTGCCACCAGGTCTTTCCCTTCATTTGCTTCACTCTTCCCTGGGATCCTTCTATATCCTGCCTTGTCACTGGCCTTTTTCAGAGCCATCTCTTATATTTCCTGGAACTCCTTCCCACCATTTCTTCTCACATAACTCTCTGGGGCCAACTGTTCCAAGAATGGCCATCCTTAAAGGGCCAGAAATTGGATCAGGGATGTGCTGGCCTGTTCTGCACTTACAGGGACTACACACTGTATGACAACAACTAAAAGCAATTGTGAACACAGCTAAATTCTCTTTATGAAGATAACTGACAGGGTAAGGAAGATCAATCACAGGTTTTATAGCAACCTTCCAAGGTATTAGTGGGAGGAACATCTTCTAGCTCTGCCTCAGAATGCCCCCTATACTCAAAATGTTTGGAAGTAGGTGTGGTGTATTGAGGGCTGTTTCGGAATTGCAAATCATGATGAGGGAGAGGGATATTCCTGGTCCCGGTTGCAGGCTAGAGGGCTCTGTAGGGAGGCATGCAATCAGAGTCAGTTTGGAAAGTCACTCTAGAACAAGGTGGGGTCAGTTGTGCCTCTCTGACTTATACAAAGCAGTCTGCTCCCTCTCTCTGTTTTTTGGGGTTCTTGTGTGTTGTTCTGAATTCTAAGAAATAAAGTAGTGTTACACTGTAACCTTCCAGCAAGAGTATTTTATGTTTTTATCTATCTTCTCTGTGTGTATGCTGTGAACATAACATTTGCCTCCTCCTTGGAAGATGTTTTACTTTGCCTCCTCTGGTCTTCTCCAGCAACAAACCCCAAGCATAGGCCTAGCTCATTTCAAATCCTGCCTAAGATAATATAGCTTTAGAATTATTTAAGGAGGAAAGGAAAATTGGTGGCCAGATGAAAAAATAAACAAAGAAATCCACAAACCATACAAATACCAATAAACAAGATGTGATTTCTTAAACCTAAGAACTCATTACCCAGGACTTTTTAGGCATTTTGCCATTATTCAGTACCTTTGATTTCTCTCTACTGTAGCTGCATCCATCTTGGGATCTTAGGAACCTAAAAAACAAAACAAAACAAAGATGTATACCTTACTAAGAAATGTCACCTTCCAACACAAAACCTTCAAAGTCTCCTGAGAGCTGTCATTCAGCGGGTAGCTGACTTGCGCCCATCCCATCAATGTTATTTAAACATATGATAGCTATTGTGGACTTTATGTAGATGAAATTCAAGTCTCTAGTTGCAGATAATGTACCTGCCCTATAATTTAGGCCTCTAAATCTGACTCATTAAACCAATACAAATAATGATTTTTTTAAAACAGAAAATGTTCATAAATCAGGGGGAGAAAGGTTATTCTCTGTACATCTCACTTCATTTGATGAATCAAACTACCTTGAGAGATGAGCTATTCTTTCTTTCATTCATTCATTCCAAGAGTATATCCCTTAATTGTGTTAATGCTGAGAGAAGTGCCCTTTTATGCTGTCAAGTGTCCTTACCCTCAGTGACAAAGAGGATTAGGTAAAGGACTCAGAGTGTTAAAACATTCGTAATATATGCAGTCTTGACCATAATTTCTATGGCAGTTTTGTAGGTCTTGTTAGACTATAAAAACACAATGTACATTTTTTATGTGAGAATCCTTGTTGCAAGGTGTATGTCTTCACCACATTTACCTTTGCACCAATTAGATACAGAGTTCATTGTTTGATGTTCATTTGTAATCATGGAGCATATGTAATTCTTGTAAATATGAATGTAAGTGATCTGCCAAGCAAAATTAACTTTTAAATAGTATGTATTATATAGCTGGGTAAATATTTTAAACTAATAGTCCATTAGGGCCTGATCCAGCAAAACACGTGCTTAACTTTAAGCATGTGGAGTAGGTGAAGTACCAATGTACTTAAAATTAAGCACATGCTTAAGTGCTTTGTTAGATTGGGGTCTTAGCAGCTGCTTGCATTTACAAATGGATTTGCTTCAGCCACACTCACGTGTCTTTTACATTGGATCACTGTCATGGATGTTTGTGGAAACAATATTTCAAAGTCACATGCATAAGTATTCATAGAAACTGACTTTTACATTTGCATATAGGCTGGAAGTGTGCTGAGGAGAAGGATCCTAGTAAAGCTACCAGATGAAGTTGATGTTTGGCATCCCGTGTCCTTGTGTATATGAAATACACAGATATGTACGTATCAAGTTTTACACCAAGTTTTTCAGTCATTCCAGATAGTTCTTATTCCCATCCACGTCTGTTACAAGTAGCTCTAGAAATGACATTGCACCATGGAAATGCTGATTTGCTGGTATTGTGATATTATTCCCAGAATTATTGCTTTTTAGAGGAAATGTTTCTGGGACAGTGTCACACATGATGGCTTAGACTCTGAGTACTGTAAGAGCCATAGAATATCATATATTTGAGTATATCCATGTGCAATAAGTAATTTCTGGCTTGACTGAACCTGAAAAATTGCATAAATAGACATTTGTGCATGAAAACTGAATTTTGCATACACATTTTGTATAACTGCATATCTACCTTCTCAATGTAAATGCACAAATGCAAGTTATGTACAAGCAAAGTTTAGAGGGCAATTGGAGGCCAGCTGTAAACCTGGGGTAGGATTTTCAAAAGCACTAAATAGTGACTTAAATCTATTTCCACTGAATTCACTGTTGGCCACTAACATTTTGTTCACCTCTACTTCTGATCACTGTTGAGTGTCCATACACAATATATGTATCTAGAGTAGTTACTGTCTATTTGTGCAATAAGTCCAACCTGAGGTAGACATTTCAATTCATTAATCATTCTGTCTCCAGTTAAAGAAACAGATGGGTATGAATAAAGGTAGAGACCTTGAAATGAAATGATCTTGAAACAGTGATGGAAAAATGAAGTTTGTAGAGAAGATGAGTTGTGGAGCATAGGTGCAGATGAGGCATATGTTGTTTAGTCTGCTGGATGGAATTTTTATTTTTATCCCCAAAATAAACTTATTTTCATTTCTCCAACTGTAAATGTAAGGGTCTGCTTTAAAAAATGTAGTCAAACATATGTCTAATTTTATATGCACAATTTTGGTGACTGTTCTTGCAAATTGTAGTGTATTACAGAATAGCCAAGGTGATGGGAATTCTTAATTTTCTTTCCCTCTTTGTGCATATTTCATCATTGACTCTCGTGTTATTTCTTTAGCTTGGAAATTACTGCAACATGTATTCAGAAAATATTTGCTCATTTAAAAAAAAAACACATTTTTTAGCTCAACCCACTCTTCCCACAAACATTCAAGCCATTACGTTTTATTTGCAAGATTGGTCATGGAAGAGCATTTTCAATTTCCATGTAGGAATATTTGTGGAATTCAAATTTTAAAATCATTTTCAAATTCAAGGAAATCATGACTTCTTGGTGGACATTTAATGAGCAGAAATAAAAGCTATTTTCAAAAAATAAAATTACTCATTATGAATTATTTGCTCAACTCTAATCATATCACATAGCTGGCTAGAAAGAGTCTTTCTTCTATATTAGGGATAGATTTGCCAAATACCTCCTGTCATAACTATAAAGGGAAGGGTAACAGCTCTCCTGTGTATAGTACTATAAAATCCCTCCTGGCCAGAGACTCCAAAATCCTTTTACCTGTAAAGGGTTAAGAAGCTCGGGTAACCTGGCTGACACCTGACCCAAAGGGCCAATAAGAGGACAAGATACTTTCAAATCTTGGGTGGGGGAAAGGCTTTTGTTTGTGCTCTTTGTTTTAAGGGGTTGTTCGCTCTTGGGACTGAGAGGGACCAGACATCAATCCAGGTTCTCCCCATCTTTCTAAACAAGTCTCTCATATTTCAAACTTGTAAGTAAAAAGCCAGGCAAGGCATCTTAGTTTTACTTTGTTTTCTCAACTTGTAAATGTACCTTTTACTAGAGTGTTTATCTTTGTTTGCTGTACTTTGAACCTAAGACAGAGGGGGGTCCTCTAAGCTCTTTAAGTTTGATTACCCTTTAAAGTTATTTTCCATACTGATTTTACAGAGATGATTTTTATCTTTTTCTTTAATTAAAAGCCTTCTTTTTAAGAACCTGATTGATTTTTCCTTGTTTTTAGATCCAAGGAAGTTGGATCTGTATTCACCAGGAGTTGGTGA
>NW_020698242.1:204068-252566 GCF_002925995.2 Terrapene triunguis | reverse complement strand
CCAGGAGTTGGTGAAAGGAAGGAGGGGGGAAGGGTCAATTTCTCCTTGTTTTAAGATCCAAGAGGTTTGGATCCGTATTCACCAGGGAATTGGTGAAAGTTTTCTAAAAGCTTCCCAGGGAAGGGAATGGTGGCAGCGGACCAGAACTAAGCTGGTAGTTAAGCTTAGAAGTCCTCATGCAGGCCCCCACACTTGTACCCTAAAGTTCAAAGTGGGGATACAGCCTTGACACCTCCTTTCCTATTTAGAGTCCTAAGTATAAGCCAAATTTTCAAAAGTGTTTGGCCCCCAGCAACTCCCATTGTGATATTTATGGCCAGATTTTCAAAAGAGCTGAGCACCTACTGAGCTTTTTTGAAAATCAGGTCATTTATTTTGGTTCCTAAATAGGAGCTGAGATATTCTGTAAATCTGGCTTCCTGTGTTTAGTATAATAATCAAGTTATTCCCCCACCACCATGACATGTTCCTCCCTTCCATCATAATAATATAAATATATACTTGACATATACAAAAATATTCTGCATTCAAATTTTCATGAACATTTTTACCCCAATTTGGCTAGTGATTTAAACTAGGGCTGTCAAGCGATTAAATAAATCAATCACAATTAATCATGCTGATAAACAATAATAGAATACCATTTATTTATATATTTTTGGATGTTTTCTACATTTTCAAATATATTGATTTCATTACAACACAGAATACAAAATGTACAGTGCTTACTTTATATTTATTTTTATTACAAATATTTGCACTGTAAAAACAAAAGAAATTATATTTTTCAATTCACCTAATACAAGTAGTGCAATCTCTTTATCATGGAAGTTGAACTTACAAATGTAGAATTATGTAAAGAAAAACCTGCATTCAAAAACAAAACAATGTAAAACTTTAGAGCCTACAAGTCCACTCAGTCCTACTTCTTGTTCAGCCAATCGCCCAGACAAACAAGTTTGTTTACATTTACAGGAGACAATGCTGCCCGCTTTTTGTTTACAATGTCACCTGAAAGTCAGAACAGGCATTTGCATGTCACTGTTGTAACTGGCGTTGCAAGATATTTACACGCCAGATATGCTAAAGATTCATATGTCCCTTCATGCTTCAACCACCATTCCAGAGGACATACCTCCATGCTGATGACAGGTTCTGCTTGATAATGGTCCAAGCAGTGTGGACCGACACATGTTCATTTTCATCATCTGAGTCAGGTGACACCAGAAGACGGTTGGTTTTCTTTTTGGTGGTTCGGGTTCTGTAGTTTTCACATCAGAGTCTTGCTCTTTTAAGACTTCTGAAAGCATGCTCCACACCTCGTCCCGCTAAGATTTTGGAAGGCACTTCAGATTCTTAAACCTTGAGTCAAGTGCTGTAGCTATCTTTACAAATCTCACATTGGTACCTTTTTTTGTGTTTTGTCAAATCTGCAGTGAAAGTGTTTTTAAAACGAACATGTGCTGGGTCATCATCTGAGACTGCTATAACTTGAAATATAAGGCAGAATGCAGGTAAAACAGACCAGGAGACATACAGTTATCCCCCAAGGTGTTGAGTCACAAATTTAATTAACGCAATTTTTTTTTTAACATACATCATCAGCAGGGAAGCATGTCCTCTGGAATGGTGGCTGAAGCATGAAGGGACATACGAATATTTAGCATATCTGGCACGTAAATACCTTGCAATGCCCTACAACAGTGCCATGCAAACACTTGTAAATGTAAACAAACTTGTTTGTCTTAGAGATTGGCTGAACAAGAAGTAGGACTGAGTGGACGTGTAGGCTCTAAAGTTGTACATTGTTTTGTTTTTGAGTGCAGGTATGTAACAAAAAAAATCTACATTTGTAAATTGAACTTTCACAATAAAGAGATCACACTACAGTACTTGTATGAGGTGAATTGAAAAATACTATTTCTTTTGTTTTATTTTTACAGTGCAAATATTTGTAATAAAAATAATAATATAAAGTGAGCACTGTATACTTTGTATTCTGTTTTATAATTGAAATCAATATATTTGAAAATGTAGAAAAGCTTCCAAAAATATTTAATAAATTTGAATTGGTATTCTATTGTTTAACAGTGCAATTAAAACTGCGATTAATTGTGATTAATTTTTTGAGTTAATCGCATGAGTTAACTGCAATTAATCAACAGCCCTAATTTAAACTAATTGTGCTGACCACAAACCAGATTTTGTTCAACCACTATCTTTTATTTTTCCAATCTCAACTGTCTTTTCTATAGAAGCTCAGCAGATAACTGTATGCTATTACAGTCACATGAGGCAGATTCTTACATTGATCTGAATTTTTCCCTGAATATGATTTGCATTCTTAGACTGATCTGACTTTTTTTTCTTCCCATAGAAGATGATTTACATTCTTACAACTAGCTGCTTCATTTTAAAACATCCTGGAAGTCTCTTGCTAATAATCCTTCTAGATTCATATGGGAATAAATCTTTCTACCTTTGCTTAAGAAAAGAAAGCCCTTGAATACACTGGCACTATTCTGGCAGATTATAGTGATTATACCGGTACCCTTATTTGTTGATAGAAAATAGAGACATTTTTCTTGTAGCCTTCTCATAATGTAGTTCTGGGACAGCTAATTATGAGGGATCAGTTACTCTTAAATATTAAAACAGACCATTTAATCCTTGAGCTTCTCTAAAGGAGAAAAAATAATAATTGGTGAAACCAGCCAAAAATCATCTCTGTGAGATATTATTCTCCAAGAGTGAAACCTTGCAGAAAGCTAAGCAGCTGGATAGAATATCCAGAGAATATTGAGTGAAGTTCAACATTTTGGGACCAGGCCCTAAAATGTATTGCGGCACCCAATTCCCATTGGCTCAATGGAAGTTAGGCACATCAATACCTTTCAGGACCTGGACCTCAGTCCTTATCTTCAAGGCAATCAATGGGCTGGGCCCAGAATACCGAAAAGATCTCCTAAAACTGTAAGATGAGGACCATGGTCAACCACTCTACTCCTCACAAAGAATGGAGTTATCGACCATGGAAGTAAAGCTCATTTATACAAGAGACAGAGCTTTTTTCTGGAGCCAGTCCAAGACTGTGGAAGGAACTCCCACAGGAACTAAGAATTATTAACCTCACCACCTTCTGCACTAGCACAGAGTGCTCTTCTTCTACTTGCCTTCCCTAACATAAATACACAATGGTGTGTGCGTATAACAAAAATTAATACCAAAACAAAAACTCTACACTGCACACACCATTTGCCCTCTGGGGATGAGAGAAAGAATGAACTGCATGTGACACATTAGTCACATCACTTAGGGTTTATCTACACTGGCATTTTACACTGCTACAACTTTCTCGCTCGGGGTGTGAAAAAACACCCCCTTGAGCGCTGCAAGTTTCAGCGCTGTAAAATGCCAGTGTAGACAGTGCACCAGCGCTGGTAGCTATTCCCCTCATGGAGATGGGTTTTTTGGTGCTGTGACTACAAAGCCACGTTAAAGCACTGCCGCGGCAGCACTTTAACGTTGCTAGTGAAGACATGCCCCCTTAATGTACTACTGGAAGGTACTCGGATACTACAGTGATGAGGGTGGTATAAGAACTAGACTAGACTAGACTAGACTACTTGTTACAGTTTGGTTATATTAGTTAGTGATTTCAGTGTTTTGCAATGCATATAATTAGGCTTGGCAGAATTCAATTTTTATTTATTTATCATTTTGACAAATAATATCAATATTCATTTTAAGCATTTTTTTCTAATTTTTATCCATTTAAATGTTCACCGTTGCAGGAAATTATAGGGGTTTCAGACAACTATTTAATGACAGTAGAAGTTGAGATTCAAAAAGTTAAAGCTTCATAACCATTAAAACACAAATTATCAACATCACATGTCAAAATATACAAAGTAAATATCCTCATATCAAATTCTAATAAGATCCATCAGCATTTTTATTTCTTTGCCTATCTGTAAATTTTGATTATTGTCAATGGAAATATTTTTCAGGTTCCTGTGTATACGGTAAAATCGACCTTTACTGACAAAAATCAAATCTTTCCAAGCCTAGATATGAAATTTGATACTTTTTAAAATGAACAACGATTTACTGAAAAGGAAATGCAGATTTGTATTAATATTACAAGCACACAGTTCTACAACCCTAATTTGCATCCATTAGTGCTAACACAAGAACTCGCATTGGGCTCAGTTCCCCATTTCTACTGACCTTTGCTCAGAAGGAGTAGTGATGGAGGTGAGTACAAAGACGCAGCTACAGCTCTCTGATTCTGAGCCACTGAACTCCAAATCAAGTTAGAACTGCCAACGAGGAGCTCTAATTTACACCATTGGCATAAGGTCTTTCCAATAAATCCAACCCTTCGCTTCCATAAGGGGCCATACGCCAGTGGAGGACTGGGTGTAATGGAGTTCCTCTCCAGCATGCCCCCTCTCCATCCTTCTTGTTCCCCTCATAGCAGCAGTGGGGCCAGAAGGCACAGGAAACTGCTAAACCAGCAGAGATCCTCTAAACAGGCCCCTTACACAATGGGGCCTTAGCAGACCAGAGAATGGGGCTCATTCACATCAATAGGAATGCTTAGAGGGTTCAGTGCTAGGCAAAACAAGTAAGGGCTGCTGCAATTTGAAAGAGATAATATATACCAATTATTTTGGTGGGGGAAAATTTTCTCAGTAAAGGGGGGGAAAGGTTATCGTAAAATACAAAATATTTAGAATATAATGATACACTGGAATTGATTAGCCCAACCTTACACAAAAGGGGTTGAATTGTAGCTAGTGTCCTGATATTTACACGCACTCTGATTTATGCTCCATCAAGACACTGCATGAGGCCCCATATTTGCCCAAATGGGAGCTAAGGGTTGTCAGCATTTTGCCAAATTGGGACCGTTAATCTATAATGTACTTTAAACAACTTTGCTAAGTGCCATGTCACTATGCTCAGATGTTGTTAAATCTTGTGACAAAGTCTTTACTGAGGTCACAAGAAATCGATAAACATTACAGTGTGTTCAGTGTGGTTTATCGTCCTATGCTTTTTTTTTTTTTTAAACACACAGAAATAAATGCACATGTATTTTGGATATAATTCAATAATATAACATTTCTCTGAGTGTTTCATGTATGTAAGTTTCTTCTATTGTTGTTGCTATTACTAGTTTGTTTCCTGTCATGCTCCTATCCGTGTTTTTATTACTTGTCTGTGGAAGCCTTTGTCTTTCAAAGGAACTGTAATCTCCTTTCCATTTTCCATAGTAATTTCTTAGACGTATTTGGTCTCTTTAAAATATTCCAGTCCTTTAGATCATATCCTTGTTTTCTGATTCTCTGCTACTAGATTATATTTTCTGCTTATTTTTCTCATTACTTTTAGATGTTAAACTATTGTTCTCCTCTTGTAGCTAATATAATCTATAAAATGGGCTGATATTCTGCAAAGGTCAATGCTTTTAAGAGTCTAGTGTAATCACAGGAATAGAAATGTGTCAAGTCAGCCATCTTGATTTCCTGAGCTCTAGGAAATTATCCATTTCTGGCATGTCACCCTCCCTGCTACTCATATGGGGGAGAAATGGCTCCTGTGCTTGCTATCCAAACAAATCCCCAACAACGGCTACTTAATGTATATGATAGGATTAAGGCATGCCACTGAGAAAATGCATGCTCATTTCTCCCGTATTTAGTCAATGTGACTGTGCCAAATTGAGAACCTTGTAGGCTTAGAGCCTAAGTAACTAGTATTTTAAAAATTGTGACTTTCATAAACAAATGCCCAACTGCACCTTGGAATTTGTTATGAACATGGAACTTTTATAACAACTATCAAGACCACATTTTCATTTCTTCACATATTATGCAGAACACTTGTGGCTTGTTGGCCCTGCACTTATTTGTAGTGTGGGAAACATCCATGTTAACAGCACTCTCTGTACCTTTAAATGTCATTTTGAAGATATCTGTGCTTTATATTGCCCTGAGTTTCTGTACAGTAATTAATTCACAAGTATGTCTAAATAATGCCATTGGTCTTTTTATAGAAAAAAGGGTTACATTTAAATGTAGAAGAAAAGACAAGGAGCTAGATTCATTAAACTGCCCTTGTGGCATTGTAGAGAGACAAGGTGGGTGAGATAATATCTTTTATTAGACCCATTTCTGTTGGTGAAAGAGAGATGTTTTTGAGCTCCACAGAGGAGATCTTCTTCTTAAGGCATTGCAGGCCTTTATAAATTTGGATGCCATATGCATTTGTTTACTAGCACCTTTAGAGACTCAGAAAGTTTCTTAATCCATTCAGTTGGTAGTCTCAAGTGTCAAGACATCTGCATTAGTGTCATGTCGATACACAATCAAGAATTAAAGTTTCAAGATTTTCAGTGCAGCTTTGAAACTAACTTTGACACTGAAGCAGAAGGCTTGACATTATCAGTCGGATGAGGAAAATGCAAAACCATTTTCAGAATCAGTGCAATGCAGTGACCATTTTAAAGGCAGCCCTTAATATGATGTATGATATATGTGTGGATGGAATAAGGGGCCCAGAATTACTAAATATTCATTTGGAGGGCCTTTGTAAAAGCTTTCAAGTACTCAAGAGCTTATTGCAGTTCACCTTGTGTGCTCACTCTTCTCTGCAAAGCTGAATGTATTTATTAGTTTCACAATGACCAGAACACAAAGGAACAGATGAAAAGTTGCACGTCTGAGCTAATATGAAATATAAACTTTTCTAAGTGTGGGAGTAAACAGACTTGCAGAAATGTGAAGTAATGTGCAGAAGGCGGTCAATGAATCATAACTTTCTCAATGTGATTTAACATCTATGTGTGAGTGTATATGTATGGTACAATGTGAGTATGATAGCAGCCCAAGGGCAGGCTGAAAGTTGTATCCAATGAAAGAGTAAATTCTCCTGTTACTGTGAATATGTAACTCCTGTTAATATTATGAGTTGTACAAATGGACCAAGAGAGAAATTGAGTTGAATGTAGAAGGCAGAGAGAGAGAGAGAGAATAATACAGGCTGTCGGAGGGAAGTGCTGCAATTTTTTTTCCACAGAAAGAATCTTAGGAATGGATTGATCAGACACATCTTACTGCCTGCAAGAGAAGCTGGAAAAAAAAGGAGGTGGGGAGGGAGGGTAGCTTTAGCACTGAAGTTACTGAGAAGTAAGTAGAATTATGTTAACCAAATAAGAGCATTGAGTTAACTCACTAGTTATTATATAGAGGGTGATGAAAGGTTGGCTTTTGAGGAAGAATGTATTTGTGTTTGGGTGACCAAAGAAAGACAATGGAAAGAGAGTATATGAATTCTGACCTTTAGGAGAATGTTAAAAAGCTCCAGAGCCTGTAAGAGGCAAAAGGCAGATAGAGGGAGTATACAGCTGAACTGAAAAACAGCAATGAGTGCCGTAAAAAAGTGCATGAATTATGGTAGAAGTAGGAATGCAGATTGTGCAATGAAATGTTAAAACATTCTCCAAACAAGCCCCATAATCATGAATCCAGAGTAACTGAGAATTTCATATTTAGATTTATTCAAGTTTTCTAGCCATAAATTAGAACTTTTAAGAGCTTATCTTTTTCCCAATTGACTTTAATCAAGTGTTTCAGAAGCTGGGAATGTTTTTAAGTGAATAGGGCTCTTACGCAAAGAGCCTAGGGAACAGAACAGTAGCTATTTTTTTCTCAAAAATCTCTTGATTTTTTGCATCTTCAGGGTTTTCAGCATCAGTAAAGCACCACGACTGTATGTCATAAATGAAAAGGAGACACAGCCAGAGAGACACTCACATGGCAACAATTGCAAACAAAACTTGATAATAATTTTCTTGACAATGTCAAACTGATGCACCCTTTAAGAGTTCACTTTACTATGATCCTTAAAGTACTTCATGTAGGCAACAGAGAGAGAGGGAGATTCTCCAAATGACACAACTGCTTTGTTATCAAATATATTGTACCAAACACATTTGTTTTTATTTTTGCTTGTGTTACTTTTTAAATAACATCCTCAACCAAAAAAGTCAAAACACTGTTGAATGCATGGTGTCAAGTATCAGGAGGTAGCCGTGTTAGTCTGTATCTACAAAAACATCCGAAGAAGTGAGGTTTTTACTCACGAAAGCTTATGCCCAAATAAATCTGTTAGTCTTTAAGGTGCCACCAGACTCCTTGTTGTTTTTGTTGAATGCAGTACTTAAGAGGGGGTTTAACTAAATGAATCGAGACTCCTGAATTGAATGTTAAAACAAATGATCTCAAAAAAGTAATTTTTAATGAAAGGCTCCCATCAAATTAATATATATCAAGATGTCACATAACCGTGTGATAGGCAAATCTTAGTAGAATACAGGATCCTGACAAAAAGCACATTTGCTATCTATATGTTTCTGTTAGCGAGTACAGAGGATTCAGTCTAAACACACTGCAGAAGTACTGCATTTAAATCCTTTCCACACTCCCATATGCACTGCACTGTGTTTGATTATCATCCCCCTCTTTGCCCACCTATGAGCTACAATTCCTAAATAACCTATTATAATATATTATTGCCCCCAATGGTTTCTAGTCCATACTTCCCACACGAAAAATACAGAATAAAACCTTGATTCATTCCTATTGTACTTACACACATTACAACAGACTGGCCCAGATAGTAATTTGTGTCTGTAATATTACTGAGAATCCACTGTATCTGCTAAAATTTTACCTGCAGAAATGCTTTAGAAATGGTTAGCTCCTTCAACACAAGTGTGAATAGTGCATCTCTGACTTACAGAAGTACGGTGAGTCACCAGAGATGACAAGACTATTGACAGCCTTGTTCAATGCAGCCACAGTGGCTTATAGAGATTAGGTTATCAGAGTATCAACAGTAATGTAAGAAATGCTTTCTGAAGACATTGTGATTTAACAATTAATGGGAAGATTTGTTTGATAGCTGGATGCAGCCAGATAAAAATTAGCTACAAAGGGCACTCAATTTCAATTACTCATTAATTTGACTGCAAAAGATTGCCATGGCACTTTGAAGCAGTTTTCTATATTCGAACCTGTATAATGAAAAATGGAAAAACTCAAATCATGAACTGCTCTACATTTTTTCAATACACTCAGTCTTCTACTAATAACAGTTTTGCAAACGATGACTTTGAACTGTCTGGTGAGATGAGGGCTCTAAGCCATACACTACTGGGCATCTGTAATGACAACTTTCTGCTGTACCTTTTTTTTTTAATACCAAACCAATACTTCAGCAACATGTGAGTAATTTCCACTGCAATTTTTGATGAACAGCCAGTTCCAGGTGGGTGGGAACTGATTATGTTGATTTTGATCTGTTAATTTGTAGATCTTGGGCGAAATCCTGGTCCCATTGAAGTCAATGGCAAAATTCCCATTGACTTCAATAGTCAGAATTTCACACCTTGGATCAAGAGACCCCATGCCAGATTTGGATCTGAGTTCCAGCTGTGTCAATCCAGAACCTCGCCACTGGATATGCTGTTGCATATTTCTTCATAGATTGTACTTTGCCTCAAGGGATTATTCTGATTGGCTTCTAGTGTTTCTTCCCCCAACCCAGCATTTCCTTTTTCAAGTACCTTACTTTCTTTCCCCTTTTGGCCTAGTTAATGTCTATGAGTTCACCCACATTTTCTGTTTAAGGGTATGTCTACACTACGGGATTAATCCGAATTTATAGAATTCGAATTTTGGAAACAGATTGTATAAAGTCGAATGTATGCAGCTACACTAAGCACATTAATTCGGCGGTGTGCGCTACCGGGGCTAGCGTAGATTTCCGGAGCGTTGCACTGTGGGTAGTTATCCCATAGCTATCCCATAGTTCCCGCAGTCTCCCCTGCCCATTGGAATTCTGGGTTGAGATCCCAGTGCCTGATGGGGCAAAAAACATTGTCACAGGTTGTTCTGGGTACAGCCTCACCCCTCCCTCCATGAAAGCAATGGCAGACAACCATTTCGCGCCTTTTTTCCTGGGTGAACACAGCAGACGCCATACCACGGCAAGCATGGAGCCCGCTCAGCTCAAGACAGCAGTCATGAACATTGTAAACACCTCGCGCATTATCGGGCAGTTTATGCTGAACCAGGACCAGAAAAAAGATGCAAGGAGGAGGCGGCGATGGCAGCGCGGCGACGAGAGTGATACGGACATGGACATGGACACAGACTTCTCTCAAACCGCGGGTCCCGGCGCTTTGGAGATCATGTTGTTGATGGGGCAGGTTCTATCCGTGGAACGCCGATTCTGGGCCCGGGAAACAAGCACAGACTGGTGGGACCGCATAGTGTTGCAGGTGTGGGACGATTCCCAGTGGCTGCGAAACTTTCGCATGCGTAAGGGCACTTTCATGGAACTTTGTGAGTTGCTTTCCCCTGACCTGAAGCGCCAGAATACCAGGATGAGAGCAGCCCTGACAGTTGAGAAGCGAGTGGCGATAGCCCTGCGGAAGCTTGCAACGCTAGACAGCTACCGGTCAGTCGGGAATCAATTTGGAGTGGGCAAATCTACTGTGGGGGCTGCTGTCATGCAAGTAGCCAAAGCAATCATTGAGCTGCTGCTACGAAAGGTAGTGACTCTGGGAAATGTGCAGGCCATAGTGGATGGCTTTGCTGCAATCGGATTCCCTAACTGTGGTGGGGCGATAGATGGAACCCATATACCTATCTTGACACCGGAGCACCAGGGTACCCAGTACATAAACCGCAAGGGTTACTTTTCAATGGTGCTGCAAGCACTGGTGGATCACAGGGGACGTTTCACCAACATCAACGTGGGCTGGCCAGGAAGGGTTCATGACGCTCACGTCTTCAGGAACACTACTCTGTTTAAATGGCTGCAGCAAGGGACTTACTTCCCGGACCAGAAAATAACCGTTGGGGATGTTGAAATGCCTATAGTTATCCTTGGGGACCCAGCCTACCCCTTAATGCCATGGCTCATGAAGCCATACACAGGCAGCCTGGACAGGAGTCAGGAGCTGTTCAACTACAGGCTGAGCAAGTGCAGAATGGTGGTGGAATGTGCTTTTGGCTGTTTAAAAGGTCACTGGTGCACTTTACTGACTCGCTCAGACCACAGCCAAACCAATATCCCCATTGTTATTGCTCAGGGGTTGGCAACGTTGGGCATGCGGCTCACCAGGGTAAGCACTCGAGCGGGCCGGGCCAGTTTATTTACCTGCTGACGCGGCAGGTTTGGCTGATCGCGGCCCCCACTGGCCGCGGTTTGCCGTCCCGGGCCAATGGGGGCGGCGAGAAGCGGCGCGGGCGAGGGATGTGCTGGCCGCGGCTTCCCGCCAACCCCATTGTCCCGGGACGGCAAACCGCGGCCAGTGCGGGCCGCGATCGCCCGAACCTGCCGTGTCAGCAGGTAAATAAACTGGCCCGGGCCGCCAGGGTGCTTACCCTGGTGAGCCGCGTGCCGAACGTTGCCGACCCCTGTTATTGCTGCTTGCTGTGCTCCACAATCTCTGTGAGAGTAAGGGGGAGACCTTTATGGTGGGGTGGGAGGCTGAGGCAAATCGCCTGGCTGCTGATTACGCGCAGCCAGACACCAGGGCGATTAGAAGAGCACACCAGGAAGCGCGGTGCATCAGAGCAGCTTTGAAAACCAGTTTCATGACTGGCCAAGCTACCGTGTGAAAGTTCTGTTTGTTTCTCCTTGATGAAAACCCGCCCCTTTTATTGACTCATTCTCTGTAGGCAACCCACCCTCCCCCTTCGATCACAGCTTGCTTTCAAAGGAAATAAAGTCACTATCGTTTAAAAATCAGGTATTCTTTATTAATTGATTATAAAAAGAGGGAGAGAACTGAGAAGGTAGCCCTGGTGGGGTTTGGGAGGAGGATCAGAGGGAAGGAAAAGGCCACTAAAAAAAGGTTAAAATAATGACAGCCTTTTGCTTGGGCTGTCCACTGGGGTGGAATGGGAGGGTGCACGGAGCCTCCCCCCCCCCGCGTTCTTACACGTCTGGGTGAGGAGGCTATGGAACATGGTGAGGGGGGAGGGTGGTTATACAGGGGCTGCAGCGGCAGTCTGTGATCCTGCTGCCGTTCCTGAAGCTCCACCAGACGCCGGAGCATGTCTGTTTGCTCACGCAGCAGCCCCAGCATTGCATCCTGCCTCCTCTGATCTTCCTGCCACCACCTCTCATCTCGAGCGTCATTCCTGTCCTAACGTTGGTCCCTCCTGTCCTCACGTTCACTGGCATCTTTCCTGTACTTTGAAACCGTGTCCTTCCACTCATTCAGATGAGCTCTTTCATTGCGGGTGGATTCCACGATTTCCGCGAACATCTCGTCTCGCGTCCTCTTTTTCCGACGCCTTATCTGAGATAGCCTTCAGGACGGAGGAGGGAGGCTTGAAAAATTTGCAGCTGCTGGAGGGAGGGAAAAAAGGAGAGAATTTTTTAAAAAGATACATTTTACAGAACAATGCTTATACTCTTTCACGGTGAACAACACTATTCACATTACATAGCACATGTGATTTCTGTGCAAGGTCGCATTTTGCCTCTTCATATTGAGTGCCTGTGGCTTTGCTGCTAGAGATCACAGACGCAGGTCCGGGCAACAGAATTCGGCTTGCATGCGGCCATGGTAAGCCATTGTCCTTCGGCTTCTGCACCCTCCTTTCCCACATACCAAGCAAAGCTCGTTGAGTGCTGCGGTTTTCCTGTTAACCTTCAGCAGCAGAAAACAAACTACCCCCCCATCCAATTCTTTGGGATGATTGCTTTATCCCTCCCCCCACCGCGTGGCTGGTATCAGGGAAGATCCCTGCTAGCCACACGTGAAAAGCTCAGCGCCAATCCCCCTACCCCACGCTTGGCTTACTACAGGGAAGGATTTCTTTTCAGCCACAGGCAAACAGCCCAGTAGGAAGGGCCACCTCGGTCCCCTTAATTAAATTCTCGTATTTCAACCAGGTTACCATGAGCGATATCACTCTCCTGAGGATTACACAGCGAGATAAAGAACGGATGTTGCTTGAATGCCAGCAAACACCGGGACCATACGCTGCCAGGCTTTGTCATGCAATGATACCAGATTACTTGCTACTAGCATGGCGTGGTCAAGTGTCCTACCATGGAGGACGGAATAAGGCTGCACTGCCCAGAAACCTTCTGCAAAGGCTTTTGGAGTACCTCCAGGAGAGCTTCATGGAGATGTCCCTGGAGGATTTCCGCTCCATCCCCAGACACGTTAACAGACTTTTCCAGTAGCTGTACTGGCCGTGAATGCATCCCAAGTCCTCAGGGCAAATTAATCATTAAAAAACGCTTGCTTTTAAACCATGTTTTATATTTTAAAAGGTAAACTCACCTGAGCTCCCTTCCATGGGGTCATGGTCTTGGGTACTGGCTTGGGAGGCTTAGGAGGGTACTTCAGTCAGGCTGAGAAAAAGTTCCTGGCTGTTGGGGAGAACGGAGTGCTATGTGCTCTCCGCAAGCTCGTCGTCCTCCTCCTCCTCCTCCTCTTCCCCATCCTCAGAATCCTCAGGTGTGGCTGATGAGATTACCCCCGCCTCAGAATCCATGGTCAGAGGTGGGGTAGTGGTGGCGGTCCCCCCTAAAATTGCATGCAGCTCAGCGTAGAAGCGGCATGTCTGCGGCTCTGACCTGGAGCGACCGTTTGCCTCCTTTGTTTTCTGATAGGCTTGTCTGAGCTCCTTGACTTTCACGCGGCACTGCTCTGAGTCCCTATTGTGGCCTCTCTCCATCATGCCCTTGGAGATTTTTTCAAAAGTTTTGGCATTTCGTCTTTTCGAACCAAGTTCTGCTAGCACTGAATCCTCTCCCCATATAGCGATCAGAACCAGTACCTCCCGTATGGTCCATGCTGGTGCTCTTTTTCGATTATCAGCCTGCATGGTTACCTGTGCTGATGAGCTCTCTGTGGTCACCTGTGCTCTCCTGGGCTGGGCAAACAGGAAATGAAATTCAAATGTTCGCGGGGCTTTTCCTGTCTACCTGGCCAGTGCATCCGAGTTCAGATTGCTGTCCAGAGCGGTCACAATGGTGCACTGTGGGATAGCTCCCGGAGGCCAATACCATCAATTGCGGCCAAACTAACCCTAATTCGAAATGACAATATCAATTTCGGCGCTACTCCGCTCGTCGGGGAGGAGTACAGAAATCGATTTTAAGAGTCTTTTATTTCGAAAGAAATGGCTTCGTTGTGTGGACGGATGCAGGGTTAATTCAATTTAACGCTGCTAAATTCGAATTAAACTCATAGTGTAGACCAGGCCTAAGAAATATCAGAAGGAATTGAATCTTCCTGTTCAGAATTGCAACTTGAATTGAGTTATGTAATATGATCATATTTTTAATTCAAATAGTTTGGGGACTTTTTCCCCATTACAGAAAGTGATTGTTGTGCTGATTTTTATTATTTTGTGTATATCATTATATTTTATGTTATTTTTCTATTTTGTTAACAAATCCATTTATTTTTTAAATAAATATAGTATAAATGATCTATATAGGTTCATATAAAGCAAATTGCATTACTAGCTCATATGACCATGCTTGGCTGCCATATGAAAGTAATAGTAATGATTATATAAATAAAATTTTTAAGGCATTCTTAAGATACAGTACTGTAGTGAGGCGGCCTGGCTCCCAGCCGCCCCAGAGAGGGACGAGCCTCTCTGGATGCCAAAGTGGGCGGAGCCACTGAAGCCTGCGCCCGCCCCCTAAAGGTCAAAGCGCAGGACTGGAAGTATAAAAGCCGCATCCCAGGGCTCAGAAGCTGCCTGGCCGCTGGAGAAGCCAGACGCTGGGGGCCTAGCTCCCGCCAGGGAGACTCCTGCAGCCTGTGACCGACCCGAGGACTGGCCATACCAGTCAAGGCCTGATGACGACCAGACCCCGGAGTAGCTGTCAACCCTACTGGAGAGAAGCGACCCAGAGGAGCTGCCAAGCCTACCGCTCGCTGAGTACCTGGAGGAGCCCATGGTGCTTGATTCTGTGGAGGACACCGACCAGACGCAGGTACTGCTAGAGCAGGAGGTAGGAAGTAGCCCAGGGGCAGCCGACCCTAGTCTGGCTGCAGCACACCCAGAGCCGATGTCAGTGTGTTGCGGCCAGGATCCCCACTGACACAGCAGCAGGCTGCCTGCCGCTGTTAGGGCCCCGGGCTGGGACGCAGTGGAGTGGGTGGGCCTGCATCCCCCCTGCCACCCCACTCACGGGTGGCAGTCTTCCCCTCGCCCCAGATGCTCAGAACCAGGAGTCTGGGTTTTTGATCCTGAACTATTTGCTCAGCCCCTGCCTGAGGGTTTGAGCTCCTGTTTGCTTGCTGCCCCGCCCTGACCCAGGGCCTGGGCCTGATACTGAACTATTTGCTCAGCCCCTGCCTGAGGGCATGAGCCCTTGACTGTTTCCTGCCTCACCCGGCTAATTCCCTGACTCGGTGGACCTCAGTAGTGAGGCGGCCTGGCTCCCAGCCGCCCCAGAGAGGGGCAACCCCAACCAAACCCTTCTACAAGTACCCGCAAAATACTGATTGACAATTAATATAATATGTGCAATCTGGTATGTTTTTTCCACATAGGAATGTTCATTTTATTGTTCCTTCAATTTATAAATAGTATTATTTGCACTATTTATGATTTTTTTAAAGTTTAACACATAAGAAGGAAACTTTGAAAGAATTTCTTGTCATTTTCTGCATACCGTAGTTCTCCAATCTGCTCCCATTGTTTAGTTCTATAATTAAGTGCTTCTGCTAACACGTATATGCCACCTTTACAAGGACTGTAGCTATACTAAGTAAATGCTGGCAATTAAATTGTCTTATCAAATTTTTGCAGCCTACTAATTTGTTCAGTTGGAAAGGAAAAGATAAATGTGTCTAGTATAGGAAGGAAAACACCTGAGTAGGAGTCTATCGATTAAAACTGTGATGTTGAAGATGTTCTTAAAGAAATGGTTGGAAAACATAACTAAATTCAATTAGGGATTGGTCCTGCTTTGAGCAGGGAGTTGGACTAGATGACCTCCTGAGGTCCCTTCCAATCCTGATATTCTATGATTCTATGATGTGAATTAAACAAGAGTACTGAAAAATATAAATGAAAATATTACCATATGATATCAGAGAATCTTTTATATGCTGGATGGGATTGCTTACATTGTTTGTATTGGGGAATCAAATAGTGTTCCCATTTTGCAAAAGAAGAGACACAATTTTAAAAAATCCATATAGGAAAACAGAACAATCACAAAGATATGAAGAGGTTTAAAAAGTGTTGGGAATAAGCAGACAGTGTACACGGAAATGAGGTTGGCACCAGAGGGGGATGGGCAGAAATATTTAAAAAAAAATAAAGAAGTAGCTACAAATATTATAAATGGAGAGCAATAAATGGTGCCTCACTTTGATATAACAGAAGACAGAACAATGGCCCTTTGAAGTAATGAGCTTAGCAGTTATGTAAAACCAGAAATATGGTAGCAGGAGATGTCTTATTGTCAGAAAAATAGCATCTCATTTACCCTTTTCTCCATATAATTCATCAAGGGGCAGGGATCAAATCCTGGTCTTAGGGGTAAAACTGGACTAACTCCATAGCCAAGTTCCCACTACAACAATGTGAATTACTACACCCAACACTGGGATGTTTCTTAAAATGAGCCCCAAATTAGTATAGCTTCCAAATCACGTGTGTCTATCCGGATCAGGTCAATACAGCATGTGTGGAATTTGTTATGCCGAATACCTGAGGCAAGCATACCTGACACATAACACAAAGATATGAATAAGTCACCAAGAACTGTTTGTCTAAAAAGTAGAATAATAGTCGATCATGGGTTCAGAAAATGGCACAATGCTATTACCAGGTGGAACTGTGGCATGGTGAATAATCTTCCAGATTTTCACCTAACCACCTAGCATTACTTTTTTGCTTGACCTCCATATCACAATAATTTTACTTGCCAGGATAAGTATGTCAAGCATCTCTTAAAGCCACGCTTGATAATCAAAAATTCAAGAGCATAAGGCAGGGGTCGGCAACGTTTGGCATGCGGCTCGCCAGGGTAAGCACCCTAGCGGGCCGGGCCAGTTTATTTACCTGCTGACACGGCAGGTTCGGCTGATCGCAGCCCCCACTCGCCGCTGTTCGCCGTCCTGGGCCAATGGGGGCAGCGGGAAGTGGCGCGGGCGAGGGATGTGCTGGCCGCGGCTTCCCGCCGCCCCCATTGGCCCAGGACGGTGAACCGTGGCCAGTGGGGGCCGCGATCGGCCGAACCTGCCACGTCAGCAGATAAATAAACTGGCCCGGCCCGGCAGGGTGCTTACCCTGGCGAGCCACGTGCCAAACGTTGCCGACCCCTGGCATAAGGCAATGAATGCTCAAAATTGCAAAGCCTAGTTAACTAATAAGAGTCCAAGTCATTCCCTTTTACCATAGAAAGGCGAATGACCTGTGAGTTTCAGCCCATCCATTTTGACGTATTCTGGATTAAATTTCATTGAAAAACAAACAATCTACACTAACTTCTCCTGGGAACAGTACCACCAGTTTTCGATTTTCAGCCTGATAATTAGGATTAAAATATTTTGTTCAGTGGCCGAGTATTTCTTTATTTACTTTATTAGCAATTTGGGGGTGGGGGGGAAATCTCTGGTTAAAAGTCTGTGACTGATCACCTCCATTTTCTTTGCTTTTAATTTATTTAAGTATCGAGGCCCTGATTCTGCAAAAGCACTTAAGCACTTACTTCAGTTTCACTGAATTCCAATTAATGTTAAAAATGTGCTTAAGTGCTTCACTAGATCAGGCCTAAATCATTTTCATCATTTGAGTTCTCTATTTATTGTAGACTTCTTATGGTACCCTTTACAGCCTCAGAAATCTTTTCTTTTTTTAAAGACAAACATATTTGATTGTTTAACTAAGGAGCTCACTGCAAGCAATAAAGCAGAGCAGAACAGTGCAACCCCAAAATACATTCTGCTTGTTCTCATTACAGCAGCACTCCAAGGAAGAGACACAGATGGACATGGGTGGTTAGCAGTTGTGCTACTACTGAGTTCTTGGAAAGAACCCTTTCCAGACAATATTGAGTTCACAGGGAAAATAAGTTCAGATGGTAAAAACTGGTTTATATTCACTCCATACTACCAAAACAGAATCGCAATTTACTAGAGAAAGGCAAAAGTCAAAATGAATCAAAATTATAGGCATTTATATGCTGGAAGTAGACTGAGCTGCCACAAGACCTTGGCTAATAAAAAATATTAGCATAAATACATATTGCCTCTATCTTGGTAGGGATATATCCCTCTCTGCAAAAGCTTAGAAATTCATGGTATTTACAAGTTCCACTAATCTCGGGAATGATGCTTTTTTTAGTGCTGCTCATGTTGTCAAGGCTGTTCCAAACCCTGACATTTCCGTAGTCTATTTTGTAAAAATAAAATGAGTTTAAAAATTTAAGCTTTGAACTTAACATGCTGACCATAGCAGTGATGGATCACAGTAGGGAAAGTAAGATAATGCATGTAATGGTACTGGTCTCAACTTTTGCTTTTGCCAATGTTGAAAGAGGGAATTACTTATGGTTCTCATTAGAGCCGACCAGAAAACGGAAATCCTTTCTGCAAAATATTTCATGTTTTTTGGGGGGGGGAGGAGGGGCGGGGGGAGTGAGTTGCAAATCAGAAAAAAAAGTCAAAATTGCAAAATTTGTCACAAGAAGGGATTTCCTGAAAAAAATCCATTTCAGGAGAACCACCATGGAATTTTTTTAGCTTACCAGCTCCCAGTTTAGAAGACTCTGGTCAATTTCTCTTTCTGCCTGCCTGTGGGCAGCTGGGCTTGGGCTGAGTTTGCAAGGCTGAGAAGCAAGGGGAAGATGAAATTTAAAGAGTCTTCCAGGCAGATGGGTAAGGAGCTGTCATTTTGATTTTCCCAACAGAAAATTGAAATTTTTCATCAAAATTTAACATTTTGACTTCAGTGGGCTCTGGATCAGTGACCTGAGGCAAGTCACTTGAATACTTCATGCTACAGTTTACCCATCTGCAAAATACACATTTCCGCAGCTTCTTACAAAATTATTCAGCCAGGTAGAGGGAATTAAAATGCAGAAGCATTAAAATATTTGGTGCCCTGTGTACAGTACTAAGAATTGCAGTCTATAAGGTGAGATTTCAAGGGACAGTGAAGCCTGGCGGCTGGTAGAAAACATATGCAAAATACTTACTTTTCCTCCCTTAAGCCCCATTTCCTCTTGGGTGGCCAAATGTACTGATCCTCCAAACTACATCTGACAATCTTCAGAAGTTTGAGAGCCAGGACCCACCTCGCAGGGCTCGGGGCTTCAGTCCCACTCTTCTGAAGCCCCAACCCCCAGCAGGTATGCCCATGGGGCTGAAGCCTCAACACCCTCCTCCCCACTGAGTAGAAGCCAGAGGCAGTGTGTGTGGTGATACGTAGGGTCACATGCCCATGCAGATTTTTGCCAGGATTTGGTGGCCCTGCTCGGTCACATGGTGCTGCCAAGTCCCCTCCCTGGATAGCAGTTGCTGGAACCAGCAAACTGGGAGCTGTGGCCATGGGGAGAGGCCTTGACAAACAGCTGGGAGCTGCCGGGAGAACCACTGCTTTTGCTGCTGCCTGTCCCTATGAAGCTAAAGCAGCAGTCCCGCCCTGTAGCTCCTAGCTGACCACACAGAGTTAACACCTGGGAGATGCTGGGAGGGGCTGCTAAGAGTAAGAGGGGCGGAGTGACTCAAGCTGTTGGGGGCGGGGCAAACCTTTAAATTGTGCCCCTCCCCCACTCTCAGCAAGCACCAGTCATCTAGACAAATTAGAGGATTGGGCCAAAAGAAACCTGATGAGGTTCAATAAGGACAAGTGCAGAGTCCTGCACTTAGGACGGAAGAATCCCGTGCATTGTTACAGACTAGGGACCGAATGGCTAGGAAGCAGTTCTGCAGAAAAGGACCTAGGGGTTACAGTGGACGAGAAGCTGGATATGAGTTAACAGTGTGCCCTTGTTGCCAAAAAGGGTAACGGCATTTTGGGCTGTATAAGTAGGGGCATTGCCAGCAGATCGAGGGACGTGATCATTCCCCTCTATTCGACATTGGTGAGGCCTCATCTGAAGTACTGTGTCCAGTTTTGGGCCCCATACTACAAGAAGGCTGTGGAAAAATTGGAAAGAGTCCAGCGGAGGGCAACAAAAATGATTAGGGGGCTGGAGCACATGACTTATGAGGAGAGGCTGAGGGAACTGGGATTGTTTAGTCTGCAGAAGAGAAGAATGAGGGGGGATTTGATAGCTGCTTTCAACTACCTGAAATGGGGTTCCAAAGAGGATGGATCTAGACTGTTCTCGGTGGTACCTGATGACAGAACAAGGAGTAATGGTCTCCAGTTGCAGTTGGGGAGGTTTAGGTTGGATATTAGGAAAAACTTTTTCACTAGGAGGGTGGTGAAGCACTGGAATGGGTTACCTAGGGTGGAATCTCCTTCCTTAGAGGTTTTTAAGGTCAGGCTTGACAAAGCCCTGGCTGGGATGATTTAGTTGGGAATTGGTCCTGCTTTGAGCAGGGGGTTGGACTAGATGACCTCCTGAGGTCCCTTCCAACCCTGATATTCTATGATTCTATCTCTGATAAAAGCCCCTAACCCCACCACCCCACTGCAGGACAGAAGCCCCAAGCTCCCCCACCCGCAGCCTAGTAAGCTGACAACAGGGGGTGGGGTGGGGGGCCTCAATAAGCCACACATTAGCTGTAAAAGAATAGAAAGAACTAAAACACAACCATGAAGTCCACACATGGAGATATGGAATGTTCTGGTTCCTGCCCGTTTTTACTTAAAACAAATGTCATTGTTTATATTGGAAATAAAACCTGAGACAAAAGATGGAAAGTTTATATTTTAGATTAATCCACCAGGCACCATCACCCAAATGTTCTCTCTTCTTTGGACAAGTTAAATAATAACACAGGCACAACAACTGAAGAATGGAACCAAACTGCTTTTTTAGTTGCTTCAAATATTATTTTTTCATCAGGTAACTACTCTGTCTTCTCTTGTTCTGTCCTTTCCACTTCTTTCTCATTGGAAAATCATATCAGACTAGCTAAGCTAAGACTAAGGAAGGGTATATTGGCTATACTACAAGTCGGCTTTATTTATGTCGTGTACATTATCAGCAAGGTAGCTGGGCTCATTACATGGATTGAGAAGAACAAGTGTTGCCAGTAATTTGCCAAAAACAAATAGCCCCAATCCTTATCTTGACCATCCTTCACCATTAACTAGAAAAACACACTCCAGCAATGGAAGTTGAGGGTGCTAAACACCTCTCATGACAGGATTTTTAGTATGCAGGATGATAGTCGGTCACACCAGTTAGAAACAGTTATTTCATACAGGACGAGCTGGGGATGTAGGTGGAGAAGATGGGAAAAGGAGATGCTGTAAACAGCTAAGAGTTAGGAACGAGTGGAGTGGGGGAACTACCAGAGGTATGGAGCTACCTCATGTGGAACTGGGAATGGGAAAGAGTCAGGAGTTGGGAAGTTTAAAGGTGACCCTCATTGTGAATTTACACCCTTCAGTTTCTGGATAATTTTAAAGCACCAAACCAAGACTGTTGCTAATAGAGAAATCTAACATGAAGGCAGGAAGGCCTGACTCAGTAACACAGATCTTCATTACTGGTTTGAAATAAGACAATATAGAAGGCCCTACTTGAATTGAGGGATGGTTGTGAAAAAAAATGTGGCTAAGTTGCGGACAAGCCATGGAAAATTGCAGAAAAGTAAAAATGGACCTTATTGTTTGCAGTAGTAGCATCCATTACTACTTTTCCACAATTTTCCACTGTTGGCCACCCAGGGCTGAGAGCAGGGCTCCGGAGCTGACAGTGGCCTCCTGGGGCTGAGAGCGGGGACTCCTGCTCTCAGCCCTGGGGCAGCTGGGGCTCCCACTGTCAGCCCTGTGCATGGTGGGGCTCACACTGTCAAAAGTGCAGTGGAAGACTAATATTGCAGAATCCGCAATATCGCAAGTTAAGTAGGGCCTTAACAGTATAGTCTTCCCAAGATTTTTTTAAAAACTAGATAGATATGCCACGAGAATGATAATACCTTACTCCAGAGACAATTATATTATATTTAACCACAAATGAATAACAAAGACTGAGATCAGGCTCTTTCATGGAGAAACCCACAGCAATGAAAAATTTACTTAAAATAATGCAAAGCTCTCATAGCCTTTTCTCTACCACAGCATCCCCTCAGTGAGACACAAGGAATGGGTCTGAGGAGGCCACCATCATCACTGCAAGCCCCAAAAGGGCATAGCCTCCTTGCAGATAAAGTGCCACCCGGATTGGTCTCTCAAGCTAGATCCTTAAGGTCATCTGGCTGATTGGCAGTCTTATCATGCCCACAGACCTTTTAGTGACCATGTGATTGCCAGCTGTGTACCAGCATCCCTCAGTAAACATACTTTGTAATTCATTGATCTTCCATCCTAGTAATATGTGTACCAAGAAAGCTGCTGAAATCTAACTAGTTCCCTCTGGGATTGGTACATTGATTTTGTGAGGGTGTTTATACTGAAGTCAACCACTTGCAACAAACTAGTGAATTGAAATGGCTAAGAGTTCCTCTGCCACCGAGGCACAAACATTCAATGAAACTTTTTGAAAGGGTCATTCCAGTCCATGGAGGCTGGCAATCCACAAAAAGCTCTGGCTACAGCCCTGTGGATCCCCAGCCTAAGCCAACTGAGTAGTCTTCGCTTAACCTGAACTACCTCTCCGTCTTCCAGAAAGAAATGGTCATTTTAAATAAATCATTTCTTCCTAATATCTGGACAAGCAGATGATTTCCCCTTTATCAGGGCCAGAATATATCCTGCTATAGCAGATGTTTGGAAGAGCTGGAGTTACAGTATTAAACCTTCAACTCTGATCCAAAACAGCTTCTAGCCACTGCTTTGGCTCAGTAGTTTAAACAATTTTCCAAATGTGCAGGATAAGGATTGATTTTTCCTATTTCAGGCACTTTATTTTCAAGTCCCATTGAAGTTAATGGAGAGAATTCAGTGGGAGTTGGGTTAGGCCTTTTGGCTTTCCGTCACTTTGAAACCCTGGTGTTTCTTTGGGTAGTTTGACAGCAACCAGGCACATTAAACCTGCCATTGTTTTCTGAACTGAAAGCAGTTAGGAAAACTGATTCTTTCGAGTGGACATATACCATATTTTCCAAAAACACATTATACAATGAACAATGTAACAAAAAAACCCCACCAAAATATATTTCTTTTCAAACATTACATAAAACCTCATGCTCCTTAATTACCTAAAGGAAGAAAGAACTGCATGCCCATACCAACAACATGAAAAAGTAAATCACTTTGTGTTGTATGCTGCAAATGTAAAAGGGAAATGGTTGTTTGTTTGCCTTTATCTATTCTTTTTTCTTGTCTTTTTCTTTTTTTGTTTGTTTGATTTTGATTTGGTTTTTACTTCTAAAATTGCAACTATCATGTACAATCTTTGATAAGAAGATCTGAGCTAGTCACTAAATGTGAGTAAGAAATGCCAGATGCAGCAGAAATCAGAATTTTAATTTGATTTTTGAACAGACCAGAACCTTAACAAAACTCTCAAGCTATTTAAATATAGAAAAATTAGCTGAATGAATGAAAGAAAATATCACAGCCAGTGGCTATTTAAAAACGAAAAGCTAGACTGTTCATAAGTTCAAAACAGTGATGTTCAGAAATAACTTTTTACAAACTATGCAAAATCAGATGTGTTAGAAAATATGTTATTCTAACTCCATCTATTTCTCCTGAGCAAGCCTGTGACAATAATTAATTATAATGAAGACTTCTCTGAAAAAACTGAAATATACTTAAACCAGAAGAAGCCTGCCAATGTTTGGTTAAGTTCATGCACAAACAAACACGCACATTTGAAAGCAGCTCAGAGTAAAGTGGCTTTTTAAAAGCATCTCTTCTTTCTGTTCATCATTTATTCTCACTAAATGATGTTGAAACAACTAGGAAGATTAATTTAGGCAAAGAAAACATCCATCTAAAACCAAAGCTCAACTTTTTATAGTTTTTAGACCTTAGCAACTTAACAGCTACTCACAGCTGACAATTCCATCCTCAGAGCTGCTGCACCCATGTGATGTGCTGATTATTAGCAGCTGCTCAACTTATGTATCTAAATTCCTTACTAATTATTACCCCACCACTTGAACATTACAGACAATGCAAATATTCCAGAAGTTGGTCTTTTCTTTACAGGATCTCAGTATTCTTCAATGGAATTCATCCTGTAAAGCAGGAAATCCACTATAGGGAAAGTGGAATTTTAAAACTCTTGAGCAGTGCAGATGAAAAAGTCCCAGCAGACCAGCTACTGATAAAACTCCTAAAGGGCAACAGTGCCAACCAAGGCACAATTATTAAACCTTGCTGAGAAATGGACACCTCTGATAATCCCAAGAAGGCAGGGGAAGAAGGGGCAGGAAATAAATGTTATGGCTGCCAAAAGCAGGGTTCCCTGGCATATGATTGTTCAGTAAATCACCAGAGGCTGGAAGCAGATCAAATGGGGACAGCAAACACCTCTAATCTATCAGATAAATACTGCTAGTGTAATGGTTCCCCTCACCACAGATCATTAGCAGAGCTAGAAGTTTTAGCTGCAAATCACAGGCTGTTACCACTTGAGTTAATGGAGCACCTCCATTAGCTGGTAGCAATATTTTAAAATCTCCCCTGAGTTAAGGGGCAGCAAGTAGTTGTGCAGGAGTGGACTAGGGACCAAACTGTCTCTTGAAAGTCACAGTTCAGTCCTTGCTTCCCCCTTGCTCTGTAAGAGAAGTATGATGTGCCCACCTGGCACAGCTTACCAGTGGCGCTGGAACATTTTTAATAGTAGGGGTGCTGAAAGCCAGCTCCCTTACCCCTGTTCACCCACCCACATAGAGTTGAGGCCAGGATCAAAGCCCTGGGCATGTGGCTGGCAGCCGGGACCCCGGGTGCACAGGGCTGGCAGCTGGGACCCCAGGCAGGGGGTCAGCAGCCAGGAGCCCCGGGGGGAGGGCGGGGGGGGGGCTGCAGCACCAACCGCATCCCTAGTTCCTGCGTCTATGCAGCTTAGTTCCCACTCTGCACTTCATTGGCTCCACCCACTTTCTGATCTTGCCCTGTCCACCTATGCAGAAGAGGAATTGAAGTTCTGCATTGGCCACTCTCCTCACCCCCTCATTGTGACCCATGATGCAAGTAGCCACAAAGGGAAGTAAGGAGTGCCTTACACCAGGGATTCTCAACCTTTTTCTTTCTGAGACCCCCTGTGCCACCCCAACATGCTATAAAAACTCCACAGCCCACCTGTGTCACAATAACTGGGGGGTTTTTTGCATATAAAAGCCAGGGCTGGCTTTAGGGGGTAGCAAGCAGGGCAACTTCCCGGGGCCCCATGTCACAGGGTCTCCTGAAAAGCTACATTGCTCAGGCTTCAGCTTCAGCCCCGGGTGGCAGGGCTCTGGGCTTCAGCCCCATGTGGTGGGGCTGCGGCTTTCTGCCTTGGGCCCCAGCAAGTCTAACGCTGGCCCTACTTGGCAGACCCCCTGAAATCCGCTTGCAGCCACCCCTCCAGGGGGCGCTGGACCCCTGGCTGAGAACCATTGCCTTACACCTTCTTATTGTGCAGGCATTTAGGTCAGCTAATGAGTGAGCTGTCAATGTTGAGTCAATCCAATTCCTATCTGTTAATTCAATGTTATTTCTCCTTTGCAAAACAGTGGACTGTTATTTAACCTCCTTCCCCTCCCTGCAAAAAACATACAATTCTCTTCAAAATCGTCTTCTCTTCCACAGCAAAGATCTCTAGTGCATCATTTTTTTTAATTAAAATGTGTCCACATTTTTAAATTCCCTTTATGCTTGCCATATTTTTTTCCATTCACATTCAACAGGTGAGATTTTCCAAGATATCACATCAGTAAAGCACAGAGTCCTGTTTCAAAGTCTCCTTCCTACATTATTGACACTAATCATTTCCTATACAACTGAACAACTTAATTGGCTGCAAAAAATTGATAAGACAATTTAATTGCCAGCTTTTATGTATTTTCTTAATATAGGTACATTCCTCTCAAAGGTGGTGTGGGACATAAGCATTAGCAGAAATAATTAAAGAACTAAAACAATGGAACCAGATTAGAGAATTATAGTGTGCAGAAAACTACAAGAAAGTCTTACAAAATGTCCTTTTTGTTGTGTTACTCTTTTGCAGACACTGGGTCAAGCTGGAGTCAAAACCAGAGAATTTGGTCCATTATGAATAGGTCTAGATAACATGATTTACTAATGGAAATAACAGCAAATTGAACGTGCACTAGTAAGAAAAAAGCTATAGTGAATCTGTATATCTGTTCCAGGTCAGAACACCCTCCTGCACCCAAACTCCCTCCCAGACTCTGCACCCCGTCCTGCACCCCAAACCCCTGCCCCACCTGGAGCCTCCTCCTGCACCAAACTCCCTCCCAGAGCCCACACTCCTCACCCTCTCCTGCACCCCAACACTTTGCAACAACCCAGCGCTCCATCCTGCACCCAAACTCCCTCCCAGACCCCGCACTCCCTCCATTAATATAGTAGAAATGTGCGGCCCATGACGACTTACCAAAATTCGTGGAGTGGCCCCCCTGCGAAAATTATTGGCCATCCCTGCAACAGATAGACCATGAAATTCAGAGAGTCAACATTGTCTCAGCCAAGCCAATTCAATGAGTATCAACTTGGCATGATCCAGCTTCAGTTTGAGAATCACCAGGGATGAGCGGGATCAGGGGGAAGGCATACATCTGGATTGATCCCCAATTCAAACAGAAAGCATCAGTTAATGAGCTCAGACTGAGACCCATTTGAGAGCAATATTGACTTCATTTCTTGTTGTCTTTCACTGCAAATAGGTCAACCGTCAGAATGTCCCCATTCCTTAAAAATGGACCACAATACATTGCTTTTCAGAGACTACTCATGATTTTTGGAGAAGTTCCTGCTGAGGTGATCAGCCAAGTGATTCTGAGAACCTGTGGAAATGATGTTTTCCATAATGCACAATTGCCAAAACTTTACTGCTTCCTGAAAAGCTAGTTGGAGAAGGCTCCTCCCACCTTGTTTACAAAATACATTGTGATTGTATTGTTTGTGAGGATATGAACTGCTGTGCCCTTGATCTGTGCCTAAAAGCTGTGGCACATATTGTAAATGTCTTGAAGCTCCAGAGCATTGATATGAAGAGATGCTTCCTGTTCTGTTCTCAAACCCTGCACTTTTAATGTCCCCATGCACTTCCCAACCTACTCCCTTGGACTTGGGGATCAAATACTTGTGGGAATAGAATCCCTTTTGCTGATATTCAAGAGGCACTTCTTCTATGCTGTTCAAGTGCAAAGAGTCTGGATCTACTGAAGGAGCAGTGACTTGTGAGAGGGGTCCCTGAAATATGATGGGGTAGGGAGTGGGAAGGGGGAATAGACAGGAATTGGATGGCATAATCCAATCCCACAGTGTTTAGCATCCCATTGTCTGTGGTTATTGCTTCCCAAGTTCTGTAGCCGCATCAGAGTCTGTCCCCAAACGGAAGAGATATTGTTGGGAAGATCACAGCTAAGATGCTGTCCTCAATAGGCAAGTTTGATGGGGTGTACAAACCCCTCACTGGACAGGAACAGGTTAAGAAGCAACGTGGGCTCAGGAAGCCTCCGCTTGTGCCAACCATACCCAGGCTGGAGGTGGGGTTGAAAATCCAACAGCTCAGTTGGGGGCTGGCAGGCCAGGGAGAAGTAGGTGCTCCAGGAGCTCCAGGACAGGGTGTGATCTGAACCCACACCAAGCTAGGCAATGCATGAGCCACAGCTCCCAGGGACTAGGATCAGAGCAGGGAGCCCACAGGGATGGATGTCAGAGAGGCAAAGAGAGGTAGGAAGTGACCCAAGGAAGATGACCTGAGATTGACTCAAGACACTGCAGGGTAAGCAAAGCCAAACCATCCTCCCAGGGCCCTAGTGGAGCAGGTGGGCCCGGGTTCTCCTACACTGCCCCTGAACTGTACCTGTTAGGCAGAGTTACTGCCTGAGGACTGCACCCATTAGGTGACGTTGAAACCTTGGGTGCTAACCACTAGGTGGGAGCCCCTGCCTCCCAACCACAGAGGATAAAATTGACTGCTTGCTCAAAGCTGGTGGAGGATGGGTCTGCTGGTTGAAACTGAAAAACTTTCTCCTTTGACATTAATGTCTCTTTCTGGGGAAGTCTTGCTATCTAGTTAGATTAGCTGACTGCCAGAAATACCTCTGGGTGCTGACCCCCATAATTCTGTCCCTCTATCACTGTGAATGTAAAGTACCTCGAGAGTCTTGAAAAGAGTGTAGCATCTTGTCAGTTTTCCCTGAAAAAAGACCATCAAATGGTTAGTCTTTTATACTTTGTTGGACCTCAAGGGCTCTGAAACCACAAAGTTCTTCTTATTGTCACAGCTGAAGCCATACCTTAGAGGAAGCATCTGCCACATCCGGTGATAATTATAATGATGTCTTGGTCACTAAATGGCCTTCCACAATTAAATCTTTAAACACTTACCTCTGACAGCTTATCCGTAAATTCTGACATAGCCTCCCAACTCACAAAATCCTACTTCAACAATAGAGCCTGATGATTACAATGTTCATTTGTAAAAATGAGGTTGAATAATTTTTTCTCCCCATTAAATCCAACCTTTTACACTCTTTGTCTTTTGCTGGTGACTTAAGTCTCCCTTGTCACAATCTTTCATTACAACTGGAGAGTTAGTGATGAATGTGAGGAAAAGCTAAACCCTGCACAGGGATGAAATACCGCTTGTCAGTGCACTTTGCTGTGGGCAGTAAGGAAGATGGGGTATAACATACAGTCTTTGCAGGTTCCAAAACTGCTTCATTTATTGGGAGAACTACCCTCCCTGGAGCTGAGGACTAGAGAATATCTACCAATTTATGGTTATTCTCCTGAACATACTCTGCCTGAATGCCCAAAGCTGTAGCCATTCACCTTAGACAAGCCTGACACAATTTAAAATCCTCAGGCACAGGAGACGTACAATCTGATATATTGGAATCATCCAGCAAAGAAGATGAAAAGGGAGGTGGGGCCACTGGGGTCTGCTGCAATTCTGCTTGTTCCTGCAATCAAGGCTCAGGCTAAACCAGATCAGAGGGAGCAATTTCAGTACTCACACAGCCTGGGTATGTGAAGAGGCAAGACAGTTGGAGGGTTAATGACTGTGCCCTGGAATGAGCCAGGGATCAAGACCTTGGAAATTGAAGAACATCACAAGGGTTCCATGAATCCCACTGAAGAAAGGGATATGACATCAGAGACCAGTAGGAACCGGGCCATAAACCCCTATCTCTATAGCAAGAATGGTACCAATCTCGGTGCTCATGGTGATGACCTGAAGGTCTCAAGGACTTTCAATCTTAGTATCTGGATGAAGAAGATAAGGTGGAAGATGACTCTGAACTCAAACAGGAGAGCCTCCCTAATAGTTGGAAGAAAATGGAGGAGCCACACATGGAAAAGATAACGCATGTCCTGACTCATCGGAAAGTCAAAACATGGGCCTCATCAGTACCAAAGAAAGCAGAGTAGTCAGTGCCTTGAGTAACAGGGAGTTTCACAGAGGCAGCATGAAAACTCAGTACAGGAATAGCTGTTGGTACTGAAGTAGAGGCTGGTTCCAAATTCATAGCTCCAGTTCACACCAAAGCTGTAGGCGCCAAGATCTCCAGGGCCAAAGATGCAATTGGTACCAACAAGGGACCCCTCGGTGCTGACGGGGAGGGTAGTCTTTTTTCCGCAATCTGACTTTTAAGCAGTGCCCAAGACAATGCCTGTAACAGCCCGCATTGCAGGCATTTGCAGGTAACAGCCACTTGCATCCAACAAAGTGGGCATTCACCCACGAAAGCTTATGCTCCAATACATCTGTTAGTCTTAAAGGTGCCACAGGACTTAAAGGTTGCTTTTTACAGATCCAGACTAACATGGCTACCCCTCTGATACTTGTGCCTAAATGATCTCTCCTCAGTTCTAGAGAACGGGTAAAGAGCCCTGCTCTATCCTGAATACTTGAGGAATCCCAGTGCCAGCCAACACTCCTCTTAGAAGAGGATGAAGAATCTCCCCAAGTCTTAGATTGACTATGGTCAGTTTTATGAGTCCTCTTTCTTGGGAGAGGAGAGGAAAGGAAGACAAATAGTCTTCTCTTCTCTTTGGAGAAGAGTCAGAGTCTCGCAGCAGCGCCAAAGGTCTCTGAGGGGCTAGATGATCTAATCCCCATGACGAACCAGGTCTCATGGTTTGCTCCATCAGGTGCTGCTTCAGGTTTAAGTCTCTAGCCACCTGCATCCTCTTTTTGAAGGACTTGCAAATGGAGCACTTCTCCTTAATATGCCCCTCTCCCAGGCACAATAAACAACGAGTATGGAGATCGCTACTGGGGATCACACAAGGGTACAATGCTTGAAAGGCATTACACCAAGTGAAAACAAAATATCAAACTAATTAATCTTACACCAAGGATACTACTACTAACTATAACTACTTAACTATACACACAAAAACAGAGAAAAAACTCACCGAGTTAACAAGAAAAGCATGAGATAAATATCACACAGAATGCTCTGACTCAAGCCACAAACAGTGAGAAGAAACTGAGGGAGGTTGTGGCGCTGCCAACCTTAAATAGCTATGGGAGGGGGCTACCAAGGCCAGAGAGCACGAGCATCGTCCTGAGAGATACTGCTAAGCAATTTACTCTGGTTTCAATGAGGTAGGCGTGCACATCCCTGAGTGGAATACACACCTGCAATCACTTGAGGAAGAATCTCCGCTTTCACTTAAAACAAAAAGCAAGGCCATGTCTACACTTACAAGCTTACAGCAGCACAGTCGTACAGTTGCTGGGCCACTGTAAAAGCACTCATGTAGCTCTGTTATACTGATGGGAGAGAGCTCTCCCATCAACATGATAAAACCAACTCAACGAGCAGCGGTAGCTACATTGGTGGGGAGCAGCTCTCACCAACATAGTGCTGTGCACACGAGCACTTATGCCAGCAAAACTTAAGTCGCGCAGGGTTGTGTTTTTTTCACACCCTGGAGCAACAAAAGTTTTGCCAACATAAGCACTAGTTTCTAGCAATCATGGTTGCAGAGAAAAGCTTGGAAACAAGAAGCACGTACGGCCTAAAGATTCAGAAACCAGAAAGAAAATAAAAAGAACTCAAAATGGTTTTTTTAAGTTTCATTATTTTTAAGCCAATCAATTGATTTTAGGAGACCTGATTCATCATTCTGAACACTTCAGGTCGGCAATACTGCCTTCTGCAGGATCTTAGACATAAATCTGCTTGCAGCCTAATATCTTGAGGTGAGGCTCCATGTGAAATGTTAACTGACTCATATTAGATGGGTTGTGTGCTTTATTTGTCTGCATTCTCCAGCAGATACTATTTGATTCCATCCAAAAACAAAAGGACGGCTCCTCTAAGGTAGCACTGAAATCAGAACAACACACAAAACTTCCTCAACAATGTATAAAAGGAAGAACTGCTCTCTGTTCCTGGTTTAAATTTCATAGATAAGCAGTCGATGAAGCATGTTTATCTGTGGGGGCTTTGCAATTCCATCTACTGGTAATTTAACTGTAGTATAATAATTTGTGTTTTTAATAATTATATCAGAAAGTAATACAGGATAACCATACAGTTGTTCTACTACATTCTGTATAAAACGATATCATCTGTCTTCAAGATTTTCCAGAAAAAAAGTATACAGATAAAAGGTTTTATAGCAAAGTGACTCTGAATCTACTAAATTAATCTCACATTCCAATCAATCTGGAAAATGAAAAGACACTTGACTCAGTCTGTCAGTAAAGTCAAATGTAACTGATCAACTCAATGGAAATCCTTTTATAAGATTGTACTTTGATGAATAATATACCCCTGCTTAAACAAAATGATGTTCCTGATACCCATTTGCATAGCAATAGGAATGAAATTTAAAATCTGAATACTAAGGCTGTCGATTCATCGCAGTTAACTCGTGCGATTAACTCAAAAAATTAATCACAATTAATCGCAGTTTTAATTGCACTGTTAAAAAATAGAATGCCAATTGAAATGTATTAAATATTTAGGATGTTTTCTACATTTTCAAATATATTGATTTCTATTACAACACAGAATACAAATTGTACAGTGCTCACTTTATATTATTATTTTATTACAAATATTTGCACTGTAAAAATGATAAACAAAATAAATAATATTTTTTCTATTCATCTCATATAAGTACTGTAGTGCATTCTCTTTATTGTGAAAATGTAACTTACAAATGTAGATTTTTGTTACATAACTGCACTCAAAAACAAACCAATGTAAAACTTTAGAGCCTACAAGTCCACTCAGTCCTACTTCTTGTTCAGCCAATCGCTAAGACAAAAAAGTTTGTTTACATTTACAGGAGATACTGCTGCCTGCTTCTTATTTTCAGTGTCACCTGAAAGTGAAAACAGGCATTTGCATGGCACTTTTGTAGCCAGCATTGCAAGGTATTTATGTGCCAGAAATGCTAAACATTCATATGCGTGCAGGGGACTGGACTAGATGACCTCTTGAGGTCCCTTCCCGTTCTATGAGTCTATGATTCTATAATTCTATGCCCCTTCATGCTTTGGCCACCATTCCAGAGGACATTTGTTTCATAAAAGAGATCCTACTAGTGATCAGTTCATTAAATATTTAATTGAGCAGTATCGTACTATGAAAGGATGAGACCCTGTAAAATAAACATCTTGACAGCGCTCTGAGATTGAAAATTCCCATCCAGCATAAATTTGGTGTGATTCTGAATGTTTTGCCCCATGCCATAAATCTGAATCAGAACAAAGTCTAGGTGGAGATTTCCTAGCAGTTTTTAAAGGTGTATGCTACAACACTATTTCTTGCTTTTTGGATAATTAGCTTGGAACATTATGCATGAAATTGCAGCAGGGATAAACCATAAGGCAGCACTTTCTACTTCTATCTAAGCTCTCCTGACAGTTCAGTTCATGCTTAGATTTCACCAGCACACTTAGAAGTCAGAACCGTCAATAGTTGTGTCATTCACCACTATGATAGAAATTAGCAATGGGCAAAACTTATATGTTAGGGAGGTTTGGATGCTTATCTGAACTATCCACACCTGTTGGTTCTGTAGAATTGGGCAGTAGACCTCACAAAGACAGGCTTCCTCCTGGTATTTTGACACTCCTGCTTCAAGCTGGAAACTGTACTAGAGAGTGCAAGGGCAGTCTGAAAAAGGAAAACAACAAGCAATTGGAATCAACCAAACTTCAAAATAACTAAAAAGGTTTAGTTGGAATTTGGAGTAAAAGTTCAGGACAGTTCTTCCCTGGTAGGAATCAGGGCAAATTAAGTCAGATAAAAATATATTCTAAAATGTTTACTTCAGACTGAAACCAAGCCTGTAAAGAGAGCTCACACCGTATTCTGGAAAGTGTCCATTGACTTCAGGGCAAGCTTTTGCCTGTGTTTGGACTGAATGATCTTTTCTCAAATAATGTGTCTCTCTTGGCTTGGCTGACACTGGAAATGGTATAAGAGGGATATTCTGTGTATATTTCACATCCATTCAATATCAAGAAGTACTGAGGGAGAGAAAGAGAGAGACTGTTGTGCTTTTCCTGCAAACTTGCCATTTGCCATGTGGAGGAAAGAGACAGACAGAGAGAGAGGAGGTGTTGATTCCTAGTGTGGGTGGCTGCATTGCTGACATTTAGCAACAGTAGGTCTGACTTGGATTGTTGAAAACAGGCCAAGCAGCCTCAGAAGAAAGTTTGCAATATCTGAAAAATATTTTTAAGAGGAGGAGAGTCACAGAGTACAAATATTATTAAGGGCAATGCGGCGTTAGCTATTTAAATGGCGAGCAGGTACAGACAACATTAACCATGGGGCATCCCTCCATGCTTTCATTTGGGGTTGGGGGGGTCATGCTTTTATTCATAGTTGTTTTTTGTTACTATTCTCCAGTGTACAGACAAGATCTTCAGCCGGTGTAAGTCAGTGGAGCCCTGTTAACTTCAATGGAGCTGTACTGATTTACAACAGCTAAGGATCTAGTCTTTTTATTAGATTTTCAAGAAAAATCACAAATGTCCAAGCATTAGAAATAATTTGTTTACAAGAATTATACTATGAACCTAATTTCAGAATAGCCCCTGATCTATACAAAGCACTATAACATAGCTACAGAGATTATGATGGCAAGTCATAATAGTGCATGCAGGCAATTACAAAACACATGCTTGAGATTAAGGACCCAAACCAACCCTCTCATTTAAGTTTCCATATTACATTTTGATAAAATTCATTCTCATCTAGACAAGTGCTCTGAAAAGCAAATCATCTTGGCCTGATTTCACAAAAGTCCCCTCAATCCAGGTATATGCAACCTAAAATGTTACCACATCTTATGCGACCCAAAAAGTCACAGTAAATGAAATTTTGATTGTTCTTGGGGATCAATCTTGCTTACTACAACTAACCACTGAGTTTTGCAGAAAATATAAAATAGCCTAGACTATTTTTCAGCAAAAATCAGTCTATCCTTTCATTATTTCAAAGGAAAGGTTTGTTATGATCATTAGTTTTGGTTACATTACTTGTACTTTTCCTGGTTTAAGGTGGGTGGGGTTATTGTGATACCTCTCTCTTTTATACTAGCTTCTGATTCAATGTTGTGCGCACTGCTGTGTTTGTTGTTCTCCGTGGGCAGCATCCTGATATTTTGGGAAACATGCTTTAGAAATAACAAAGCAGATCAGTAATAATGAACTGAAAAAACTGATGAATGCATGCTACTAGAAAGAAATTAAGTAGTTGAAAAAAAAAATTGCCAAATTGGCTTACCAAGGAAACAGACACATACTAATGATCCTGACCATCAATATAGAAATGTGTGGTCCTATTGAATAAAAAAAATGCCTTTGAATAATTTCTTACAGAGAGAGATACTTATGGACACTGGTGACAAATAGCACCATTTTCCACACTCATTTTCTGCTCAGTTGCTTTTTTCCCAAAAGCCAAATTTTGGGATCTTTCCTGCTGAATAGAGGCCATAGTCATTAGAAATCTACATTAATTTCTTTCCACAGTGGCACAACTCTTCCAACAGGGAGCTTGAAGCAGAATAAACCTTATCAGTAAAGAAGAATATCATTGTGGGTTCCAGTAAGAAAGAACCAGATGGAAGGATGTTGAAGGAAGAAGGGAAAGCAATAAAATAAATTATTTACACAAAAATCCAAGTAGGAGCACAGAAATCTTTTTTACAGTCACATACACTTCCAAGTGGAAACAAAGAGGTGTTGAAAGATAAATGATATTCTAAAGACTACACACATTGTTCCTGGCAAGAAGAAATGAAGAGAGAAAGGAAAATAAATAATAAACAAAAAAAGATGCTAAGATCAACAAATAAAAAGCCAGATCTTGGCCATGTTTATTGGCATTTGTTTTTCTTTTAAAAAATTACAATTTCTCTTTCATCATAAGAACTTCATTTCTAAATCCATTAAAATACTCCAAAGCAAGTTATACTGTAATAGTTTGTTGTGTATACGCCTATTTTTATATAAACTAGAGATGATTATTTAGTTTTTTAAATAAATGCAAAACTCCAAAAAATTAGAGATAGTTTGTAAATTTTAATTGAACGACTTTTGGGAGGAAAAAATGTTATTTTTATCACATTGCATCTTAATACAGCCTCTGGATTAAATACTAATTAATTTGCCACCAAAGCTTGCTGTTAATCAGTTTCATGTCAGCATACATTCCGACTGACATTTAAATTATAAAGTATAGTGGGATTATCTCCACTCTTGCAAATTACCTCTTTATAAAAGTCAAAGTAAACATGATATGCACACTGGAGGTATCATTAGCCTCCTGTTTACTCTCTATGTAGTTTTTTGGATTATAGCTTGTCTTCTTAGCTATAGATAAAGCATTCAGTTGATCTCAAGAAACAAAGGGCTGTGACTTTTAAGTAAACCTTCCAAGACACAAACTCTGATGACCAAGTTCACTAACATTTATCTCATTAGGTTTATGTCTGTCTGACCATGCTTCACGAATACAGAGTTGCTCTTTGTATAAGTGAACTGCTGATGATTCCATCACGGAGCACCTCAGTCTTGATTCACGCCCAGAAGCAATAGTCTTCCATGATCAGAAAGGTGGGGCAATCCATTTGGGAAATGTCTGAGGACAAGTCAGTTTCCTATCTTTATATAATATTATATGAAACATTCCTATCAACTGGGGGAAACAACTGAATGCGAAGAAAGATGGACCAAGTAGGAAGAATACAGAAAAAGAAATCATTGATATACCGTTTATAATAACAGCACATGCTTCCTCTAACACATAACCAATGCTGCCCCCATTCGGTTCTATTACTGCACCTTGTATTTCTGACACCCACTCTTTTTTCTGCTTATGTGAGAAGTGTCAAAAATCTATTTCCGTTATATAAAAAATATAACTAAATTAGGTCTGGGATTACAGATGCCCCACAGGTTATGTAAACCGATTTACGCAAATCCGCAATTACGGAAAAAGTTCCATAAGCTAGAAATAGGAGGGGGGTTGTTTTGGGTTTTGTTGCGTAATGGACAGGTATATGTTTCCGACTTACGCAAAAGTAGAGTTACGCAAGGCGTTCCGGAACGGAATGCTTGCGTAAATTGGGGAACGCCTGAATCTGCAGCTCAGAAGATAGGGAAGGTTGAAGACAATAACCATTTCCTTTAAATAAATAAATCTGTTTGTTAATCAGACAGGATTCAGCTGCTGGGATGAGAAGAGAGAAGAATAGTTTTTAGGCTCTCTGTTATAATAGGCTCTCACTTTTTATAGGCATTACAGTTGCAGTAAGAGAGACTCATGAGAGAGCCTATCTCAATGAATTAGAAATGGGCAAACTGGTTCTTTATACACAGAAAAGCAACCAAGTGAGATATAATGTGCAGGATACACATCATCATATGGGACAGGCAACTGCCATTAGTGTTGTAAAGCTCAGACTATCCTGCCAGACTTAGGTGGGGAAGGTCTTCAGAGCAATATTCTAAATAGGTCATGACAGATGAGACAGAAAACTTTGATTTTAACTTGCAATGTAAAGCTCCCAAAGGCCTCAAGCCCTAACTAAAGTTTGGGGGAGAAATGGAGGAAAAGTTTACCGAGGTGTAGAAGTTTATTGAGGTATAGAACACTGAAGCTTTGCCTAATTCTACTCTTCTGGAACAATAAAGAAGAAAGCATTGGCTGTATATTTGTTGTAAACAACAATTTTGAACTCTAAGGGCCACATCTTCAAATGACCCTCCACTTGACCTCTAGACCTGTCTTGCCATTAGATCAGATGGAGTAAATATTGTCTGAGCTCCCAAATCTGAAAATAAGACATCTATATTCTTTTGTTTGTGCCTGCAGTTTATGGTGTATGCAAAACTGCACCCAGATGGAGCAGCATCATAGCCACTTGGAGGAAAGCATGCCATATGTAGTGGCTGCTCCCTGTCTCCACCTAACTCAGGCTGAGCTCCAGGTCCATGCTGAGCTCCAAGTCCATAGACCCCCCTCAGCCATATGGTATTTGCCCACTTGGACTCCCCATTCCCTCTCTTTTTTTTCTTCCACCCTCACTGCACAGCAAAGAGAAGTAATTGTCCCTACAGAAGGGTGGGAGAGTGAGATAGTTACCAAGGAAACAGGCTTAATTTGACAGATTTGGAAACCCAAACCCAGCTGGAGATGGGAAATCTGAGGATCCTCCCCCAGAAAACATTTGAAAACTAGATGCAATCTGGTAGCATTTAAAGAACAAAATTAATGCATCTCTCTCTCTCCACCCCTTCATCTGTATTTCATTTAATCTATTTATTTACTGTTTGCTGTTCTAATTTTTCTGCCTTAGTTAAGTTGATTGGGGGTGGGGAAAGTGAGAAATAAACCTGACATTCATCATTAACCTATTGCCAAAAAAAGCAAATGTTATCCTGGTATATCTCATAAGCCTAGATAAATGATCGTTCTTCTCTATTCTGTCTCAGGAAAGGCTACATTGTGCCCTTGCATGTGTGCACAGAGCACCTATTTAAATCAATGAGAGTCTCCATGCAACCAAAGTTTGAATTTTCTCCTAAGGTTGCAACTAAGTCTGAGGCTCTGCAGTACAGTAATGTCCTTGATTACCTGGAGAAGTGCTCTAAAAATGATTAAAGATACTGGGCTAGATCGTCTGATGCTGTACATCTGTGGTAGCTCCACTGACTTACACCAAGCCAGTGTGGAGCTAAGTTAATTTACACCAGCTGAGGATGCAGGCCATTGTATTTGAGGAACGAGGTAGCAGTGAAAAGACGCAGCAGAGGGGAGATATGGCAAAGGGTGGTAAATATGAAAACAACACAAGGAAGGAATTGTTCAGTGTACTCAGGTATGGAAAGCCCAAGAGTAATGGACTGCAGCTAGAAAAAAAAATCCAAACTAGAAACCAGGGACACATTTTAAAGAGAGAGCTCATTCAGGCACAAGAGTCATGACCTCAGGGAAAGAACAGTAACGCACCACCACTGGATACATTCTAGAGAACGTTAAAACTTGTGTCCAAAATCTGCCTTCAGATGAATGCCTGGGACTCAAACTGATTGCAGTTGGAGCTTCATGTGTGCACCCATGGGCCCTTTTCAGGTGGATGGCAGAAGGATTCCAGTGCTTCACTTATGTAGAAAGATAGACTAGATGACTCAAGCACTTCCTTTCAATCCTAGAATCTATGTATTTTTATCATCTATACAACTAGGTATGTAGAAGAGTCATTGCTGCACATGAAGAACCAGCACTTTCCATAGTTTAATAATTTCCCCCATATAATCAAAAGTGTTTATTTTTAATGGTTTGAGGACAAAACAAGGATAAATGTTGGATGGTTAGGGTCAGAGATAAAAACTTCCATGCTAAATTTATGAACAGTCTCTCTGAAATCATTTCAATGCCACTACTATACATTTCAGATGTCAGAAGAGGAACTTCAATTACAGTAACTTGGGAAGTTAAAAGCTTCATAAAAACAAGAAATGTGACATACTTGCAAAACAAATTAAATGTGGATGTATTTATTTATTTTTGCAGATATAAGTGTGTCTCAAATAAATATGTGTGTAACCTTCTGATTTCTATGGTAACACTTTAGAAAGGTGATAATAAAACAAGGGTGTTATACATTGGGAGCAATTATCCCTATCAGACATAATTAGTGACAAAGTATTGGCTTTAGCTTTCTATATTCAGTTCAGCCTTAAAAGTACTATCTTTATTGACTGCTTCCCACTTCTACATACACCCAGTGGGGGAAATCAAGCTACAAATCAAGGTGGTCTCTCATCCTTTTTCCTCTAAAAGCAATCATTCAAATTGACGCCGTTCCAATTAGAAGGCAACTACCTGAAGAGGCATAAAGCCTATTTGATTTAAATTGGATTGGGTAATGTATACATTTTTTAAGTGTCTGATGCTCCTCATCCTACTTTTAAAGATGTTCTGGTTTTCATACTTTTATGGTATGATTCATAAAGCTAGTGAAGGTCTTTTCAGCATTCCCATCAAATTTATCTATTTTATTTATCTACAATTGAAAAATAAGTATTGTTTTTCAATAATAAGACAAATGCAGAATTTATTTTCTAGTACTTCTCCAAAGAGCAGCTTAATTTTAAAGTCTAACTGCTAGCATTTCATCTATTGCCTCTGCTAATAGGAAAAGAATGTTAAAATGTCCAACTCTCAGCATCTGGGAAATAGATGTGAAAACAAAGGCAGAATTACCTGGGGACAGGGACACCTTCCTATCAAGCCCAATGTCTGGTGAAGCAGACTCAGGCTTGGCCCAATTAGCAGGTCACACCTCTGGCCACACACACAAGGCCCCATCCCTAAATGTCAGGGCAAGAGTAGACAAACACTAATTTGCTCATGCCTTTCAGAGGGAACAGAGGCCAGAGACTGGTTCTGGGTGACTGCTCCTCCACCCTGAGGGCTTTTAGCTGTGGTGTGCTACAGGGCAAAATCCTGTCAATGTTTGTGAAGCGATCAGAAGAGTTTGTAATGCGTTTGTTGGACAATGTCCTCAATACGCTAATGACACTCAGCTGCGTCTCCTTTTCACTAGACCCAGACAGCCACTAGACAGCCACCTCCATCATTCACATCCATGTTTAAGACCTTTACTTTTTGTGAGGCCTTGGACTGTGGTGGCCCTACATATATCTCATGTGATTGTCAGTAGGGCTGAGGCCATTATACTGTAAGTGTACACAGCAAGGGATATGGCTGACCTACTCAGATGAGCCATATGCTGGCTGAGATAGTTGTGCTTAGTGAGGTAACCCCTCTTGGTTCAGGTCACCAAGAGATGACTCCCTGCGAGGGTAACAACGTTGATGCCTAAGTGTCTACTAACCACTAACCTGGTGGGGTAGTGGTTCTAACCATTACCTAGTGCTGGATCCTCCTCTACAGGTATGACTGCTCAATAGAGATGAGTGGGAGAACTCATTGGGTGGAGCATGAACTTGGTAGGGACAAGGAGGACGCACTCTCTTCTATTCTCTGTGTCTCCAGCCTGCACTCAGCCTCATAATGCAGTAGATGCTGGCTAGCTGAGAACTGGAAGGACTAGAGAGAGATAGGTGAAAGAAGCTACAAGATGGTGACAAAGCCCGATGTCATTGACATACCATAGATGGCACCAAGTTTCGGTGCTATGATTTCCAGTGGGGTGTTCATGCAGTTAAAGCAGCTGATCATAAATCATATAGATCTGGCTTTTTATGGAAAAATTCCTTCCCTCTATTTTCACCCCTCCTGCCCCCATCAACAGAAAGTAGAGGCAGAATTATCTCCAAATATAGGGTCTGATCCTCCAATCCTTATTCAGATGAATATCCCCATTAAAATAAAGGGACTTCTTACCTGAGTAAGGACTGCTGTTTTCATAGCATTGGAAAACATTTTGTATGAGAGATCAGTAAGCAGTTTTATGGGGTATGTCAAAAGTTGGGACCTGCTAAGTATCTGGGCTGGAAGCTCCATTTTATGTCATGCTAATGAGCTTTCCTCTCCCCTTATTTAGCTATGTTTTCTGACAACAGGATGGGTGAAGGCTGAAATCTGAGCTATCATTTGCTACCTCATCTGTAAATTCTCTTGCTTTTTCCTAAGTCAGACTGTTAATACTATTTATAGTAATGTCATTGTCTGGAGTTGATATACAGCAATCTAACACTGTTTCATGTAGCTTGATGTATTTTTAAATGAAAATTGAGCAGCTAGTCCCTTCCCATGCCAAGTTTCAGTACTGTTAATTAGCCACATATTGCTCCTGAAACTTAATTGTTTTAAAACAATGATGTTAATTCAGATTGGTTCACAGGTAGAACTTGCCAGCTGTGCAGCTGCTTAAGGAGACAGACATTGACCTTCAAACATCTGTACCTGCCTCAGTTCACTAACTGACATGCGTGTACAGACAACTGGGAAAAATCTTCCTTTGCAGAACACAACTAACTACACAAAGCAAACTAACCCACCTCGCTTTAAGACATATCTGCTTTGTGAACATTGAGGAGGGGTCACACCATCATGGGCACACAGGAAGAATTCTAATTGACCTGGACTTTACTCTGGATGCTTCCAAGGGCTCATGGGCAGCACATATGGTAGCTGAAGTGGCACAGCACCTTTGGAAGGTGCTCCCTTGAGCTGGACCACTTTCACCGTTGCTGGGTTAAGGAGTGAGAATTCCGTTTCTCAGGTGTTCTCTTCCCATGTCTCCCAGCTGTGTCTTCCATCTCTTGGTAAAAGGGCACCTCTGTGGCCTATCAAATGTTATTTCTATGGGGGAAGAGAGGTGCTCCATACAACCTACAGTTGTTTCTTCCTACTCTGGGAGGAGTTTAACTCTGCCCTCTGCCCACTCTGACTCTGGATCCCATGGGTATGTGGATCAGTGGAGTGCACATACAGAATCACAATGGCCAGCAATGACAACCTGGCACAATCAGAGCCCACTTGCAATGAGAGCTTGTTTGGAGCAGACAATTTTAATGCAAAATCAAATACATTGGCTCAAATTGCAGCAAGCCAAGTTTAATTCTGATTATGACTCAAGAAACTCCATTTCCAGACCACGACGCCAGTTTATTTTTTTCACAAGGAGAACTTTACAAAACCTGCTTACCAGAACTGAAGGTTCACTGAGAGAAAATAAAAGACATAGGCAATCATTATGACATCCACAATGACCTCATTGTAAAAACACCTGGGAGGTTGAATCTATATATATTTGCTCAGAAACTCAGATCTGAATATGGTTTGAAGTTAAATGGCAACATTTTCAATACTTAGAATAAATTTCATATCTTGGTACCAGTAAACTTGGTAATGTTTCTTTTTCTTCTCCAGGAAAGGTGTAGTGAGTGGCACATTATGGCAAGTCATCAGATGGTACTATTGCAGATAGCATTCTAAGTTCTGCTTAATGGGCTGTATAACTACTTAGATCTTAGAGAAATGTTTATTGTCAGTTATGGTTCAGGGCTTGGTTTTTTGTTGTTGTTTTTTTTTAATAGAAGCTCAGCATACAGTGTGTTTTCTCAGCCTGAATCTATATGATTGAATTCATACCTAGGAGCAAAGCTGCTAACTACAGATTTTAGCCATGCAAACAAACAAATACAATTATGGTGTCAAAACACTGCAAACATTTTCACATGGGCTTGCAATCAGGTTGTTAGAGGAGCAAACACTCAAGATTTGTGTTGGTTGGGAAAAGTAACATTTCCCATTTGTGGGAATTGATTTTTCTGTGAAGAATGAAGCCCAAATGAAACTTAGATCAAATCTTAATGAGTCAAGCAGGTCTCAATTACTAATGATAATTTGTTTTTACAAATATTAAGACCATGGTAATCCTTTTGGTGTTGACAATCAGTACTGGAAGCTGAGGGAGAATTTCAGATCAGGACTAAAGGGCACTAGGTAAATGCAAAGTTGGAAAGATTGAAGCGTTCACTTCAGCCAAGAATCCAAGAGTCTGCGTGCTTATCCAAATCCAGTCACAACTCTGGAATTCTTGGATACATGAAATTCATGGAGCAATCTAATGAGAATTCTCTCTCAAAACTCCTGTTTGTAAAAATAACTTTTCTTATTATTCTTTGGCATTTCACTTCCCTGGCTACAAGAAGGAAGTATGAGGTTCACAACAGTAAAAAAAAAAAAAAAAAAAAAAACCAAGAAAGACAGAGCTGTCTACATTTTTCATAGCTTGTAATAGGTTTTGTTCAAGTTTTGGCTGGTTTGTATTGGTTCTTCTTGATATGTGCCAGTTCCCCCACTGACTGTGCAGTTTTAATTCAAAGTTGCAAGGGATTTGTGTGTCTAATTTCCCACGCTGAGTGCTGAAAATTTACCAAAAAGCGATGAGAAAATAATGAAAGAAGCATGTATCATTGAAAATGGTCTTAATCATTGGAATGCTGGAATCCACGTGGCATGGGAGACTTGAAAGAGTTCTTGGTTTTGAAAAGTTGAAATTGAAAAGCGCTGTCACTTTCTTTAAATACATTCTTTTGAATAAAACATCAATTCCTGGTGCCAGAAGCAAGCTTCTAAACATGTTCAAGATGACATGATTGATAACAAGAAGGCTCTTCTCAAGATGTTTCTAATTTCATCTTTCTGGTTCAAGAATGCTAAATTGCCAGCATGATATATGGGGTAATAATAATGTATATTTGAACTAAAGATTAATATTTTTCTTAGAACAGCTGAGTAACAACAACTGAGTAAATCCTAAAAACTAATTAGTAACTCCTGGAAAAAGGTAAAGTCTAAAAACATGCAGCTGAGTACAAATCAATTGCATTTGAACAAAGTGCAAACATTTAGGCAAAACTTAACTTTAAACACAAGTTCCATTGTCTTCAGTGAGTCTCTTTGCGTGTTTAAGCATGTGCGTACGTGATTACATGATTAGGGCTTGAGAGGATATTTAATATTCTTTTCACATTGACTAGCTGTTAGAGACTTGATTTGATTTGATTTATCTTCCTCAAACCTAATGACAACTACATGCAGTCTAATATCAAGAACAATGTAAGTTCAGTAAATACACTAATGGCCAAAATCCTTTGCCCTGCCCACTCATTGGTGTAAAGCTAGAGCTAAATAGCCCGGCCATGCTGTATGGCCACAGACCCTTCCTTAGACCCTGGAGATGGGAGTGGGGGGCAGCATGGCATTGATCCTATACCCACACTTCTCACTGCTGCTGGCTGAAAAACAGGGGAAACATTTGGAACACACTATCACTCCCCACCATCCAAGCACTGGTCATAAAAAAAAAAAGAGCTGTGATATTTAAACAATGTTGGTTACATTTCAGTTATCGGGGGACCCATTATTGAAACTGCAGACACTGTTTTACAATATGTTCCATTGGGCTCCTGCACTGTCTCACCAAGACATTTCTTTACAGTACAATGATTTCTTTCAGCAGCAGTCTCAGAAATATCAACTGTAATTAAAAAATTTATTAAGCCAAATAGATTTCACAAGTTCCCTAGTGAACATTTAGACTGTGGGGCTAGGCAAAATGGGTGCAGTTTTCCTTAGATTTCATAATAGCCATGTATGGAAAGTACAGAGAGTGCAGAAGTGTCTGAATGAGTGAAGAGATGAACAATACTGTAAGCTCACCACTGTGCTGGATTGTCCCTCTGGCTTCATTTATTTTAAAATGTACTAAGTGAAGCATTTGGTTGTGTAGCGTCTCTGAACCTGCTCTCAAGTTTGTAGCATCCTGAATGGACTGTGAAGAATGCCTACCAACATCGTAAGAATCCACTGCCATCATTACTGGGGGAAAAAATCTAGATCAGCAATTATGCACTAAAGTATTTCAACTTCCACAGTGCATTTCTTAGTCCCACAGAAATAAACTCTTTATTGTTGTTTGTAGTGTGCTATTTTAGAATGAAATGCAACGAATTTCAGTTTTGCCCTCTGGCACATGTACATAGACTAAAAAGTTACAAGCTGTTTTTTGTGACCAAAATTATTAGCCTTTGTATATCACCAGCTAATGAAATGTAAACAGGCCAAATGTTCAGTTTTGGCCCAATGAATGTATCATTAACTTTCATATAAACATTGTTCTTCATTATGTTGTCGGAATTTCCTTGAAAGGAATTTTATCATACTATGATTTGAACTAGCTAGCAGGATAATATTAAAGCAATAAACTATATGATAGTATGTATTATGGCAGGCTTGAGAGTTAGATTGGACATCCTGGAAAGTTATTATCATGTTTTCAATTTAGGACCACAATACCTAACTGCAACTCATAATGTTAACTGTTCTGCTGTTTAGTCATTTTTACCGCTCATTGGAAAAATAAAGCTGTATGCTGTCATTTCAAATGTTCTTGGATGGCAGTTTGTTACACAGAAGAAGACAAAAATATGTAACTTTTATATATACCTATTAGTGTCATTTTTACAACCCAGAGACTTTAAAAGTTAAATAAAGACAATTGCTCAAAAGCAATTTCTAAATCAACAGTACTGCAGCAAAATGAAGGACAAATGAAGAGCTTGCAGCTAGTACATATGAGTCAGAATTTCTTACAAGCTGATGGATATGTTTCATCATATGATTTACTTCTTAACAAGTTGATTTCTGCTGTTTGGAATTTTTTCAGTGTCATAAATGTAATTTATGGCATTTCTACCATCTTGCTTCATTGTTATAATGTTTTGTTATTGGCATATTTTATTTTTCCACAAAGCACAACAATATCAAATTTTACAAACCACAAGAGAGCATATATTATGCAACATGACTTGACCAGAAAAATAAAAATGTATTTGCAACAGGCTGATACTTGTAGCCTGAAACACACCACTGTTAGCAGGTGTTGATTGTGCTGGGAAAGAGTTAAATGGGTTCTTCTGACTCATTTGCTGGTGGGTCCTTAACCTATCCTGATATAAGGGAGGTGAGAGTGAGTTATTAAAGAGGATGTAGCCTGTGATAGACTGTCGGAACCTTGAGAGCAACTAAACCTAGGAAGAGGGTTTGAGTTGAACTCTGTTATATTAGTGATAATAATAAAACAAGAAAGGGTTTCTGAGTTTACACAGTATACAAAATTTGTTTTAGAGCAAGTTGGAAAAGGCAGTTTATGAAAGCTAACAGAAGTCAAAGAATAATACACATTAATGGGGTGAAGAGGAGGTAGTTTAGGCCAGGTCATATGCACACAAAAAACAAAAGTTAGATGGGGCATAATCTAATGTATAGAATAGTAAATTTGTGTCTCTAAATGGTGGCCATAGTTAACCAATTTCTTTTACCATATACTGTCTGTTCAAAGATATTTAAGGGAATGATGTAAAACTCATTTGAAAAAGCATAAAATTCATTCTATTGTAACCATGCTTGCATCCTATTGGAACTGTAAATGTTTAAAAAAGCAGGAAAGAAAACTAGGAAAGGATATATTCATGTGCACTCATTCATGGTATGGTACAATACCTTCAGACACAAGGACCAACGATGCGTTGATTCTCTTAGCTGAAGTGGGAAAGGAACCTTTAAACAACTCTTTGGAAAGGTTTTGCAGGATGAACATAAACTGTCCCATCCTGCATTTAAAAGAAAGATTCAGTGCAATTTTGCTGAAGTATCCAAGTATCCTTTGGCTAGGAATGATTTGCCAATGTTTGGCCAAATTTAATCTGCAACTAATGACAAGGACAGTAGATAACAGTCAACTTAAACATTTTAAATATTATTGTAAAATCTTTTTTATACCTGATCAAAAATCATATTTAACCTAAATGAACATCTACAAAGTAAGATTAATACTAAACCCTGTTATCAGTGTACCAAATTTCCTTTTTGCTATGCAGTAAGAAAATATGAGCATTCCTGACACATTTCTAGATTCAAGCCAGAGCTTCAGTAAACAGTAGAGCTAATCTGATTTTATAATAATTTTTCAAACACTTGTGTGCTAGATATGCACACATGTATACAATGATGCTCATTCAGATTAAATGGGACTACTTGCAGAATAAGTTACTATGCAACAGAGGAAAGGTAGAAGAATTGGCCCAAAGTATTTCATTTGTGAAAGTGGAACCTTATCTATTGAGACATATTACCAGAGGTGAAAGTAAGCTGGTGCGCCGTACCAGGGCAGCCCGGCTTCCCCAGGCAGCAATTTAAAGGGCCTGGGGCTCCCAGCAGCAGCTGGAGCCCCAGGCCCTTTAAATTGCCGCCAGAGCCCCACTGCTGGAGCCCAGGGGTAGCGGGGGGCTCTGGGGGTTATTTAAAGGGCCGGGCTCCCGCTGCCTCTACTGCCCTGGGCCCTTTAAATAGCTGACGGAGCCCCACCGCTGCTACCCCAGGGCTCCGGGGGCTATTTAAAGGGCCGGGGTGGTTGAAGCAGGGGAGTCCTGGGCCCTTTAAATAGCCCCCAGAGCCCTGGAGTAGCGGCGGGGCTCCGGGGGCTATTTAAAGGGTCCGGGGCGGTAGAGGCAGGGGAGTCCCGGGCCCTTTAAATAGCCGCCGGAGCCCTGCTGCCAGAGCCCTGGGGTAGCAGCAGCAGCCGGGGGCTCCGGCAGCAGTTTAAAGGGCCCGGGGCAGTAGCCAGGGCCGGCTCTAGGCACCAGCAAAGCAAGCAGGTGCTTGGGGCGGCAAATTTGCAGGGGCGCAAGAATCCAGCATGAAAGCTGAGAACAAACAGGGAGCCCTGGGAGCTGTAGTTCCTTGGTTAGCTGCCTGCCTATAGAGCCAGCCCTGGAGCAGGGAAAGAAATACATTTCCCAGCATTCCCTCGGCTGCAATTAACAGGAAAGGGAGGGGGAAGGAGTGTGGAACTGAAACCTCATGCTACAGCTTGCTGTAAATGGTAGGAACAGAGCCAGCTCTAGGTTTTTTGCCACCCCCCACCTCAGCCCTGGGCTCCCCCCGCACCCCTGTGTTGCCCCAGCCCTGGACTCTCCCCCGCCCACACCCCCTGCTGCCCCAGCTCTGGCCCCCCCCTGTACCCCCCTGCTGCCCCAGCCCTGGGTTCTCGCCCCCCCCCGCATCTCCTGCCACCCCAGCCCTGGCCCCCACCCGCACCCCCTGCCGCCCCAGCCCTGGGCTCTCCCCCCACCCGCACCCCC
>NW_020698242.1:193916-203668 GCF_002925995.2 Terrapene triunguis | reverse complement strand
CCCCAGCCCTGGGCTCTCCCCCAAAGAAAGGGGGTGGACTAAATGGACATTGCACCTCTCTATCTGAAGCCTAGCAAGGCAGCTATGTGGATCCCACTAGAATTTAAAGTGACAAGTAAGGGAGGGGAGGCTCTACTAGACTGGGCAGCTTTAGCTACAGTACCAGGCACGTAGGGGGATTTACACTTCTGAGCCATGGAAGCAGAAATTGACTTTTCTTTTCCAGATTTAGCTAATATTTAGAAAGGGAATCCAGCACCTGCCTTCCAGATTTGAACACCCTCAAAATTCGGGAGTGCTCAAGCTCAATTTGGGCAGCTGTTACTTCATTTCTCCCAAATCAAATATACTGATCCACTGTAACTTGCTGTAGGAAAAAGTAGAATAAATTGAGGAAGAAATGCTTCCCAGTGGTTATTAGGACTGGAATTGCTATTTTCAACAGCCATTGCTTTTTTTTAAATTATTATTATTATTATTATTTTTAAGTTTTAGTTTTATTTGTTTAAAAGGAAGACAGTGATATTGCATTGGCAAATTCCCCATAGAAACAAAGAATGGAACAAAAGAATAATAAAGGCACCTCAACTTTTCCTCATTTATGTAGGACAGTCTTATATATGCATCCAGATAGCCTTCAATCACACAAGCTGAAAATTGTTCCACTTTACTGCAGTTCTGTAACCATATGGGAACCAATCCTGTCCGTGTTCTGTGCACATCCAAAATTCCTGCTGAATGACCCGCCCTGGGAGTGAGTTACCAGTGACCCAGGGCTGGGGTGGCAGGAGGGTGCGGCGGGGGGGTGGGCAGCCAAAATTTTTTTTGCTTGGGGCAGCAAAAAACCTAGAGCCGGCCCTGGCAGTAGTGGTGGCCAAGCCCTGGGCCCTTTAAACTGCTGCCGGAGCCCCCAGCTGTCGCTGCTACCCCGGCGGGGGAGGGGGAGGGCACTTACCGATACAGGGCGGGCCGGGCTGGCTCTGCCCCCCCCATCCCCACCCCTTCCACCCGAGGACCCGCCCCTTCCGGGGGCCAGAGCCAGCCCCAACCCAGCCCCATACCGGTAAGTCCCTGTTTCTACTTTCACCCCTGCATATTACTCTAGGCCAGGGGTCGGCAACGTTGGCACGCGGCTCGCCAGGGTAAGCACCCTAACGGGCCGGGCCAGTTTTATTTACCTGCTGACGCGGCAGGTTCGGCCGATCGCGGCCCCCACTGGCCGCGGTTCGCCGTCCCGGGCCAGTGGGGGCGGCGAGAAGCCAACCCCTGCTCTAGGCATAGTTTACTTTGTTTTCATGACACTTTGCTTAAAATATAATATATGCTAGAATGGTTAAAGTGGGTGAATACAGTCTTTGCAGAACAGATCAGGATTTGTATTACCATTGAGAATTATAAAACATTTCACACCATTAGGTCCAACCCAGGAGAGACAATATCTCAGAGCACACATCTGCTTGTCTCCTTTACACCTCTGAGAATGAGGCTGGTGAGGCAAGTAGTGATGGTAAATAATTGTAGTATTCTCACTCCCTTGTGCCCTCTTCTGGCACATACAGCTGTTGTTAGGCTGCAAGAGAACTTGGAGCGCCAAACAGTCCCCAAATGAACAAGACTCTATTTTCACATTGTAGAAATGTGCATCTTTTGTCTTCAGTTATATTTTATTCTCAGGTGCTTTTTACATCCTTGTTTCAGATAAAAAGATAGTGGAATCTCCAAGTGTGTGAGAGAGCCCATCTCACCAACTGCTCTTAAAAAGAAACATTTCAACCGAAGCACATATGGGCAAACATGCTCTGATGAGGACAAACAGCTCTTTGATCTGTGTGCTCCCCCTCACTCTCACTATACCTTTCTTAATTATAAAACAATTTATTTTAACTACTAAGGTGTTCATACCCAAAGGCCCTTCAGCATTTAACAAAATGTAAGCTCAAGACAAAAAGTATGAAAGTCAAGTTGGACCAATAAACAGATACCAGACCTAATGGGTATACCACCCCTTCAGCTGACCAGCCTCACAATGGTCAGTAACCATACCAAAAAATGATCTTAGAAACAAGACAGTAAGAAAGTCCTTAGGACTGCCTGGAAAAACAGTCCAAAGTCTGGATTACCATCTCCTAAAGATTGGACTTTGGGATGATGATCAAATGCTCCAACCCAGTCAAGCTTTAGCACTCTAATGGGATGTACATTAACAGGCAGACTGCTCCTATCTTATTTAAGTCTTTAAATACTCAATGTACAGGGCCAGATTCTCAAAGGACCTCAGCATCTAATAACATTTAAGCAGCTAAATCAGCAACCAAGTTTTTAAAAGAGCTCAGCTCCCATTTTCATATCTAAACAAAGCAGCCAGACTCTCACAAATGCTCAACATGCCACCCAGAAACTCCCATTCTCAATGAAATTTGAAAATCTGGCCACTTCCATTTGAGGTACTTAAATAAGAGCTGAACTATTAAAAACCTGGTCATCATTGTGAGTGCTTAGAACACTCAAAAATCTCACTCAATTTTAAGTAGTTCCCTTCTCAAAATCAGAATCTTACCACCCATATATCATTCATTCCATGGCCTTACAGTATCTGTCATCTTTCTACTAGAAAAGATTTTGCTATTAAACACCTGGTGAATGAGAAGAATTATCAACTTTTTCTTTTCTGTCTAAAAATAAATGCACAGTACATTTTATTTTAAATCTTCAGCGGGGAGCCTGTTTTTGTGAGCTGGTCCAGACATGTTGTTATGTTGTGCAAAACAGCAACATGCTGCACCTAAACAATAAAGTGGTGCCTTTCCACTGTACGTTTAAAATAGGAGCCACTACATGTTAGCTTGCAGAAAGGGGACACACTTATTTTCCAAAATATTTTTTTCCAGTCAAAATTTATTGAATGGCTAGACCAACCAAAATGTTTCTAATGTACAAACTTGTATCTACTAACACTGATTCATAGATTCCAAGGTCAAAGAAACCATTGTGATCTGCTAATCAGACCTCTGTATAACACGTGCCACAGAATACACCACAGCTCAAAGCTGAACATCACGCAGTCAGTCCAGGCCCAATAAACACCACCAAAACCAACTATTTTTCCAGCACTCAAAGGGAAAAAAACGTTGTGTAGTGACAATATAAGAAGAAAAAAAGGGATGTGGCTACAATAATGTGAGTCACCAACTTTCGGTCCCTTAAATTCTGCTCCCCACTTCTGCCCCATTTAGAGGTTTTTAATATATACAATTATGCACAACACAATCTTTAGGTGTAGTCACAAAATTTTAAAATCACCACTCAGGTTCTGTGGAATGAACAGGCAGAGCAAATTTGAAAGTCATGTTCCTCCTGTGGGAATGCACTGACTCTAGCCCACTCCTCCCCAGAGTTTAAGGCTTAGGATTGTCAGCAAGAACATCCCAGCTGCTATCAGCTGTCAGGATAGTGCACTGGAAAATATGGCAATATTAATGTAGACAAGACCCAGTCATCAGCATCGGACTTCTGGTTCCCCTCCCCCTTCGTTTTAGGGTAAGTTAGATCAGTAAGCTAAATGGGTGGGGTTTTGCAGCATTACTGTATTTTCAAAGCTTTATAGCTATATTTGCATGTTGTTAATTCCATTTAAAATGCTTCTCGGAAAGCCTTTTCTTTCTGCATCCAGTCATCTTATCACCAATCCTCCTTTCTTTCTCCATCCCTCCTATCCCTTCCTCACTTTGCAGTTTTCTGACTCATCATAGCTTTTCTTCACCCAAACTGTCTGACTCATCTTGGGTCCAGTGCTTCCTTCCCTTGCCTTTGAATAACATAGGAGAGGGCCAGAGAGTCTGACTTTGTGGAACTGGTCACCATAACATCCTGTATTGCACCCTGTTAGATCTCACAAGCTGAGTATTTAGCTAATGACCCAAAAGGAACACGTAGGTTATGGTCAGCTATGAACCTGTGCCCCAGTATGGATATAGTTGCTGCGGCACTGTTAGGGGCACTGTCTTTTAGGTACAGTATTAAAAATGAGTTCCTGACCATGTATGGCTACAAAAGATCTCATAGCATTTTTCATAAGAGCGGAGGCATTCAGCATGGACAAATTCCAGCTCAGCTAATTATTGAAATTTCATTTAGATGCAGTAGTCATCTTCTTTTCCACTTCTTGTTCTAACCTATTTTGTAGTGTTTTTACATCATACCCCAGTGATGCATGAAGTGACACTTCATTATATATTATATTTCTCCATTTCTCCATCTACCTTACAAGGTTTTGTTACTTGGCAAAAATATTTGTACAGTGTTTTGAAATTCTTGAATAATTGGTGCTACATAAGTGAAAACAATTATTACTAGTAGTCTGTAATGAATTCTTAGCTATGATCCAAGACTGGAGTAATATGGGATAATTGAGAACATTGGTATTTGTTAAATATTAGAGGGAGAAAATTGTATTCTCCGTATTACTGAAAAATTGCTTTCCCTCAGTGACAAGTCTCTTAATAAAGAACTTATAAATCAAATATACAATATTCATATCATCCCCCATGAGTAACAAACTAACAAGCTCAGCAATGTACAAAGAACTATTTATGTCTGGAGTATAGCGACTGTTACAGTCCCAGAGATACAAATGCTTGTGTCTGATGATTAGTGACAGCTTTTAAACTACTACTAACAAACTATTGCTCAGAAATATACCACTCCCTCAGGTGTGCAGGCTCTAGACAAAAATATGGAAAGTTTGCGAGCAGAGAAAATATTGTAATGTCACAAGTTAAAGTATTTTCCAGATGGAACAGGAATGTGCTACTTCTAAGCAAAGCAATTACAAAGAAGTAAAGACTTCTATACATTTTTAACCAGAAAAAACATTACTGGGGAAAAGTTGCCATTTGTATTTGGTCCAAGCAGTGCCTAAATGCACACTACATGTTAAGGATACCAGGGCGAGCCAGCAAAACATCATCTATTTTTATTACTTAGCACTGGCTGCCATTCTATGTTAACTATAACAAGAGCAATTGGACAAAACATGATGCATCTCAAAGTCCATATGGCTTCACATTGTCCCAAACAAACAAAGCCAGAATGATAATGATTACCCTGGCTCTGCCTTCATCTAGCGGGAGCTCCTGGTCTCTTCTTTCTCCAGTATTAATTGTATGTGTACTGACCCACAGATAAGGTTGTGATTTGAGCTGATCCCTCTAGGTGACAGCTTGAGATTGGCTTGGTTGGAATGGTTTATTAGGGCTTGTCTACATGAACACTTGGTTTGTGGCTAGCTGGAGTATACATCTAACCTATGCTAGCCTGCTGCATACTATGTGCTTGTCTACATGGAGGGGTAATGCTCACTATGAGGGTGTGATTTCTACACTGCACTAATGTGTTGCGCATTAATTATCCGTGTAGACCCTGCTGTTGCACAGTAAATGTTCCCTAGCCCAATTTAACATAGTGCTGCATTAAAGCACACTCGGAAACATTTAATGCATGCCAGCAGAGTCTACCTGGTCCAAATAATGCCCTACAAGCTAGTGTGCTTTAATCATCACACTGCCGTAATGTGCATCACTCCACCATGTAGAAAAGCCCTAAGTGTCTCTGTGGACCAAGCTGCCGCACACTAAAAGTTCCATAGTGCACTTTGATCTACCCCACGCACCTTCTGTGTGTGGTGTTCTGACCCATCTAGCGGAACCGAGACGAGCCCCCACTTGTAACACTGACAGACCCCAGTCGTCGGCGGGCAGAATCGAACCTGGGACCATTAGAGCTTAGTGCATGAGCCTCTACTGCATGAGTTAAAAGCTCTATGGCTATTAGCTAAGGCTGTAAAGCAGACTCATTAATCTCCCTCTAAGTCATCTCAGTGCCACTAGATGGGACAGAACACCACACCCAGAAGGTGTGTGGGTTACACCACTTTCAAACAAAAGTAGATCATAGCACACTCTAAGGAAATTTTAGTGTACAGCAGCAGGGTCTGCATGGACTCTTAGTGCACAGCAGGCTAGTGGAGGGTAGATTTACACCCCAGCTTGCCAAGTGCACATGTAAACAAATCCTTATAGTCAAATGAACACCCATTCAAAGTAAACTGCTTGCAAAGTTAACTGCATGACTCAGCCTCTAACCATTTGAACTACTTGTTTCTTAGCTGACCATATAATTCTTTTTATATTTTGTCTGAGCAGTTGAAGTCAACACTTAATAAATGTTTTTTTCCAGGCATTTCTATGTTTCAGTAAATGTCTTTTGATATTATTAATTCCAAAAAGTTGCTAGGGTTCCACTACAAATTTCCTAAATGCTCAGAGCTCTTCACAGAAGTGTGACCAAAAGGCTTTGACCAACAGGCTTTGCATTAGGGACTCTGTACACTAAAGCCAATCAAATCAACCATGATTTAGTCACAAAGAACAGTCTCCAAGAACAGAAGAAATGTCACCCTTTCCATTAGCAAGTCTGCTGCACTCTGGCTCATCATCCTATTTTTTTAATGTTTCGCAGCACCAGCCACAGAACATGTGGGAAAGGGGGAGTTCATCTTAGGCTTTCTCATCATGGACCTCATCCAGTGCTCACCAAAATCTGCAGAGATACTCCCATCAACTGCAGCCGGCATTGGAATGAACTCCATCTATCCTAGAGTTAAAGACTCCCAGTCAGTCTCCTAAGATGTCGTAAAGATTCTGCTCTTGTCTTCTAGCCTTTGTTTAGTCTCCATCCAAATAGTTATTTGTCAAACTGGACAACTGCTTCTTTTAGAAACAACTGATATAAGAATTGCTTAAAAGGAAATCTACACTTGCTTTTATCTTGTTACAACAAGACAAACAAGCAATGGATAGAATCAGTTAATTGAACTAATGGAAAGTTGTCATCATTCTTCGACACATTTGTCTCTGAAGAAAAGGTTCTGTAATAGATAATCTCAAATTTATTCCTTTTCCTTCTAATTATATTCTTCTTTACTATTTTTTAAAACATATTTTAACAGCAATAGCTTACTGATGATTATAGCAAATAGCTTGGAAATACAATAAAATCTGACAACGTGGTTAGTGATTATGTGACCAATTCTTCGACCTTTAGCAATACAGTAATACTACTGTAGTGCATCAAAAATCATTCTTTAAAAGTTAAAATAAAACCCCTAAAACTCTATAAATTGGGTGAAATTCTGCAGCTGTTTTTGCAGGGTGTTATATATTGTTTTGTGTAAAAAGAACCAAAATGTAAGTAAGAAATCCCCAGTTTAAAAATACTACTGAGGCTCTAAATCTGAATTATCACCACGTTACCTTCCTAGTAACTATTGAGAAAGAAAAACAACCAAAAAAAGAATATATTTCTACTTTGATGAAACTTTTGAATCCTGAAAAGTACTTAACCCTGTGGGACTATTTTAGTGGCACAGTGCTATGGAAACAGTAAAGGCAGTTGATGCAGTGCCCGCAGAACAATACACTTCCAGTGAACTTAATCTAACCCATGAATGCCAAACTACCAGCAAGCCACTTATATTAAGCTAACAACTGGGAATATTGTGAACATTAACATTGCAAATGAAGAAAGGGACCAGGGGATCATTCAAAACAATGCCAGAGAAATTTAATTTATTCTCAAACAGTCTAAGGGCTAAATTATGTGCTGATTTACACCTCATCTGACTCCATTGTTTTCTGTGAGACTGCATTGGGTTTAAGTCAATCCACAGTTTCCCCCCAATATGTCTGGTGTCAAGAATGAGGGCCTGCAGCTAAGCATGGGACTGGCTAGCTCAGTCTCCAGGTGGACTAATGAGCACAGATGGCATGCAGCAGGAGCGCCTGGTTGGCCGACCCACTGATTGGCTGAAGGGAGCCAGCAGGCATGCTCTTATGGCCAGCAATAGTTTGCTGGCAGCTCAATGCCTTTGCCTGCAGCTGTGATCGCCTCTGTGCCTGCCCTGCTCCTACATTGTTTCCAACCCAGCTCCAGATGTGTTCTGCTGAGCTCCCAGCCTGATTTCTTGTTTTGCCCCAGTTTACACCAGCTCTGGCTCCTGTCTCTGGCTCTGTTCCTTGGCTCCAGACTACAGCGCTGACTCTTCAGCTCTAGTTCCTGTCCCCTCTTTGCTCTGGCTCCAACCATTAAGCCAGACCACCCACATCCCAGTCCTGACATCTGGAACGTCTGATCCTATGTGGACTTGGATACAGAAGAACAACTAAATCTTTTTTTCCCCCAGTGTACAACTTGGTCTCTTTCGTGCTTCTCTTTCACTACAGAATATTGTGTACTTAATGGAGTTTCATCGTACAACATGCGTTTATTGGAAGTATAAAAACTATTTTTGTTTTCTCTGGGGGGAAAAAGCTGGCACAGAGCTGGTTATTGTAAATAGTTAAATATTTTACCATTACCTTGTTAAATAAATTAATAATGGAGTTCAAGAGCAAGGAGTCTGTAATTTAAGAACAAACTGATGTCTTCAATTCAGATCACATAGAAAAGGAACCCTTAGTTGTATTTTATATTGTTCAGCCTAATTGTCAGTTTTTATTAATTTTGCATGCTAAGCTTCAAACATTAGACACAAGTTTCTCCTAGGGAGAGTAGCAAAGCTAAAAACACCACAAGCACTGAAGGAAACCGTGTTTATAATTGCTCTGTTTCTTACTTTGGATTTTATTGTCGGCTCTACTTGGGTGGCAGAATGACATGAAGAGAAAAGCTCACTTTGATTTTGAAAAGGTGGTTTGCAGGTGTCAAAACAAAGTCTTCCAGGAAACCAAGGGAAAAATTAAACTCTGTGAGCCATTATCACAGGTGTGTTCTAGTGAAAATAATTGTTCTTTTGTTTTATGTCTCAGTAAACTGGATAAGCAGTTAAGGCCAATGTAGCATGGGAGGAATTTAAGATATTATAAGCTTAAATTGAAACTCTAATTTACTTTCCCCCTTCACAATAATGGATAGAAGAAAATTATTAATCTATCTGTCAGCTGAAGACAGAAAACAGTGCAGACTGAGAGCAAAACCAATTGCTGAGAGTGCAAGGGAGACAGCTGTGGTTCTGGCACAGGTCTAAGATTTACACCAGCTAGTAACAGCCTCCAAGATGCTGTGTGCGAGCCAGGGATAGCTGAAGAGCAGTGTGCACTGGCCTCAACTCTTCCCCAAATCCAATCCATCCTCTGTGCCATCAACTGTGGAGGGGAAAACACAGGAGCTGCTCCTACTGATCTGCATCTGCACCTGCTGATGCTTCCTCATGCTGAGAGAATGCCAGCGGGGAAAAATATAGCTGCTTTGGGGCCCATTTGCAGCAGCAGAGCTGTGCAAAGAAGACAGATCCTAGCACAGGATCTGGCTCCTTGGGCACACTGGAGGGGGTCTACATGCTGACCTATTTAAGTTGTTGTGGAAGGCAGTTTGGGCTCAGATCTGGGGCAGGGTGCCTCTGGAGCCCTGACAATCTGCACAAGTGACATGGAGTGCCTGTGGGTGCTATTCTAATCCATAGGGTAGAGAAGTTGCATGGGACTGTACTGTAAACCCACATCCTGGCCACTGGTACTGAAATAAGGGTGCTACCAGGGCCGGCTCCAGGCACCAGCTTAACAAGCAGGTGCTTGGGGCGGCCAAGGGAGAGGGGCGGCACCTGCGGCAATTCGGGGGCGGCAGGTCCCTCACTCCCTCTAGGAGTGAAGGACCTGCCGCTGAACTGCCGCCGCCGATCGCCACTTTTTTTTTTTTTT
>NW_020698242.1:171860-193816 GCF_002925995.2 Terrapene triunguis | reverse complement strand
GGGGGGGGGGCTTTTTTTTTTTTTTTTTTTTTGCTTGGGGCGGCAGAAATGCTGGAGCCGGCCCTGGGTGCTACCACACCCCCGGCTTGTCATCATTAGTACCCCCACTATAAAAATTGTTCCTGAACCCCAATCCTGGCCCTTGATTAGGAATGATTCTACCCTCTCCTCACATTCCCTGCACACACCACACACACACAAAGCCTGCCTACTCAGTTTTATATGGGTGAAGTGAATTATACTGTTAAAGTCTGTAGGGAAAAATATTTACCTTGTTCTACAAATTTATTTGAAAGTGGTACATTCATCATAATACTACCAGTCATTATTTACTTCTGTCACGTTACTGGAGTCCACGTTTGTTTGTGCCACAGTGGAAAAAAAACTTTGCCTAAGGTAAAAAGGTCAGACATTTCAAGAATGTGTCTATGCTGAATTAATTTCTACAACACTACATTGTAGGTTATAACTTAAAAATACACACTGGTTGCTCATTGTGAAACCTAGAAAAAATAATTTCTAGTGAATGTATTGAGATCATTTCTAACACCAAAATATATTAGATGCAAAATCTCAGTAAAATGAAGCATGAGATTTGAATGTACCAGTTCAGAATTAAATTCACTTTTAAGATAAGGTCATCTCCCTACCCTTACTTAACTCAAGATGTTTTATTTACTACAGCACATCCTGTCTATCCAGGAGAGGTCATAACAGTGGACTACTTTAGCTGGCTATAATGCTGATAACACTGGTCTACAATTTTTGAGAAGTCGTCTGCTTCAGAGATAAAATGTGCTATTTATTATGTATTTTGATGTGCTGAATTCAAATATGACAATTAAAACAACTGATTGGCTACTGTTTCTAAGAGATTTAAGTTTTTACATTTTATGTCTATGTATATTGTGTAGATAGTAGAGTTTTAATCATAAATTGTAAACCTAGGTCTTTTCATGTGTTTATGGTTGCTTTACATGATAATATTTCACCTGTCCTGTTTATGTAACACTTTAAAAATCAGCAAAAGGGTTATATAAATAAAATGTATTATGAAACAAAAAGCAAAAAACTATTATGTACATAGTTTAGTCCTATTCAGTGTCTACTCGGCGCTTCTTGGCTTGTCTCTTGTATTCATTAAATGGAGCATCTCTTGTCACTGTCCAGCAATAGTCTGCAAGCATTGATGGGCTCCATTTGTCCTGATAGCATTTCTCCATTGTTGCAATGTCCTGGTGAAATCGCTCACCGTGCTCGTCGCTCACTGCTCCGCAGTTCGGTGGAAAAAAATCTAGATGAGAGTGCAAAAATGTATCTTTAGTGACATGTTGCAACCAAGGCTTTTGTATGCCTTGAAGAGGTTTTCCACCAACAACCTGTAGTTGTCTGCCTTGTTGTTTCCGAGAAAATTTATTGCCACTAACTGGAAGGCTTTCCATGCCGTCTTTTCCTTGCCACGCAGTGCATGGTCAAATGCATCATCTCGAAGAAGTTCACGAATCTGAGGACCAACAAAGACACGTTCCTTTATCTTAGCTTCACTTAACCTTGGAAATTTTCCACTGAGGTACTTGAAAGCTGTTTGTGTTTTGTCAATGGCCTTGACAAAGTTCTTCATCAGACCCAGCTTGATGTGTAAGGGTGGATCTTCCTTGATTCAACAAGTGGTGGATGCTGAACACTTTTCCTCCCAGGCGCCAATGATTGTCGGAGTGGCCAATCTTTCTTGATGTAGTGAGAATCTCTTGCATGACTATCCCATTCGCAGAGAAAACAGCAGTACTTTGTGTATCCAGTCTGCAGACCAAGCAAGAGAGCAACAACCTTCAAATCGCCACAAAGCTGCCACTGATGTTGGTCATAGTTTATGCATCTCAAAAGTTGTTTCATGTTGTCATAGGTTTCCTTCATATGGACTGCATGACCAACTGGAATTGATGGCAAAACATTGCCATTAAGCAGTAAAACAGCTTTAAGACTCGTCTTCGATGAATCAATGAACAGTCTCCACTCACCTGGATCGTGAACCATGTTGAGGGCTGCCATCACACCATCGATGTTGTTGCAGGCTACAAGATCACCTTCCATGAAGAAGAATGGGACAAGATCCTTTTGATGGTCACGGAACATGGAAACCCTAACATCACCTGCCAGAACATTCCACTGCTGTAGTCTGGAGCCCAACAGCTCTGCCTTACTCTTGGGTAGTTCCAAATCCCTGACAAGGTCATTCAGTTCATCTTGTGTTATGAGGTGTGGTTCAGAGGAGGAGGATGGGAGAAAATGTGGGTCCTGTGTCATTGATGGTTCAGGACCAGAAGTTTCATCCTCTTCCTCTTCCTCGTCTGACTCATGTGAGAATGATTCTGGTGCATCAGGAACCGGCAGTCCTCCTCCGTGGGGTACTGGGCGTATAGCTGATGGAATGTTTGGATAATGCACAGTCCACTTTTTCTTCTTTGACACACCTTTCCCAACTGGAGGCACCATGCAGAAGTAACAATTGCTGATATGATCTGTTGGCTCTCTCCAAATCATTGGCACTGCAAAAGGCATAGATTTCCTTTTCCTGTTCAACCACTGGCAAAGATTTGTTGCACAAGTGTTGCAGCATATGTGTAGGGCCCACCTCTTGTCCTGATCTCCAATTTTGCAGCCAAAAGAAAGGTGATAGGCTTTCTTAACCATAGTGGTTATACTGCGCTTTTGTGATGCAAAAGTCACTTCACCACAAACATAGCAGAAGTTATCTGTACTCTTCACACAAGTACGAGACATCTCTGCTCACTTTGGCTAAACAGAAATGTGTCCCTTTGCAAAATCAAACACTGACAAATAAGAGAGCACGACACTGTATGATTTCTAGAACTGATATAGGGCAATTTGTTCAGCAGAGTGATGTAAGCTTCGTTATGATTGCATCATCCATGACTTCTAGGAATAACATGATGCAATTCATATCATGTATGACGCAATACCAGCTTCAGATTGCATCATTCATTGTTTTGCCTAATAAGCAAGTACTGTCCAAACCCAATCATAGATTTATTCATAGATCCAGTCAAAGATGTATTTTAGTCATTTCTGGTTTAAATTGAGATCCCTTCCCTTTATAACTCACGTATCCTCCGCCATTCCCAAGTCAACGGTCGTATATACTGACCCAATAGCATATCTTGAAAACTAGAGCCAATCAACAATTTTAAGCATCATTTTCGTTCTCAGTGACCCAGAATTACATTTATTTCAGAAGCATTTTGGCTGTAGAGCAGTGTAACTGAAAAAGGTGACATACCATAGAATCACAAGCTCCACTAAACTCCTTTCCCCAAAGTGCACACAAACTCAGAATAATCAAAACATATTAAACAACAGCTATTAGTGACCAGCAACCACTGTACTGCACCAGTGCAAATCTCTAGTGTAACCAGCCTATGTGAAACTGAGGAAACCTCCACCAGGGCAAATAGCACTAGGGGCTTGTCCAGGTCCAGCTATATCAGTGGCTGAAAGCAGATTAAATCCCCATGGACCTCAGACTTACAACTTACCATACACTTACAACTATTTTTATTCTTTCTGAATTATTTTATGAACACACAGCTTCCTGACTTTTTTTTTTTTTTTATATCTAATGGTTACCTCTAGGGAACTGCACTGATAATGCCTTGCCAGTGTCTTTACATAACCATTAATTTTTCTGTAAACCTACACCAGTGAGATTTGTTTGCTCTATTCATTTTAATATTGTCTGCAAAAGCTTGTACGGACACTATTTTAATATTATATCATGGTGGCCTAAGATTATTAATGTACCTGCCCTAAAACAATTTCATTTCATCCTGCAATTAAGCATTGTAATGATTTTAAAGACCTACAATGGCATAACCTTGACAAGACCTTGAAATCTGAACAATTTCCAGAAGATTGCACTCAGGTTGTTTCATTTCACCTTGACGCTGTAAAGTTTTCCCCATGGACTTACATTAACATCATTATGAAACGGAAGAGACAATGTTAAATCCCATTCAATTGAAAGGGCATGTGTGTCATCGCGAAGAGTTTTTTGTTACTTAGCATCAATAAAAAGTGAACTAATAAAGGTAAATTATTATGCTTCAGGTTGGCAACCAGTGGCATATTAATAAAGGAGATTAAAACAGCCCATTTATTAAGGCACAAAGTAGCCAAATAAAACATAAAGCACAACTATGGTCCTGGAAATCACAACAAAATGCACTGCAGTTAAACTGCAGATAAACACTGCATTCGCTGCAAAGAAAGTCCAGTAATATTTCTGGGTCCATGGTCATCTTCACCAGCCCTTATGCATATTTTTGCTGCAGGTATTTTTATTAGATTAAAAAAACCATTTGGGCTAGGATTTCTAAAGGATTTAAGGGAGCTGGGTGCCTGATTCCCTCTGGCCCATATGAAAATCCCACCCTTAGTAATCTGTTTTCCAAACTTTTCAAAACAGTGATTACTATTTCCCCATTAAACTTGCTGTAGGAGTAATAACATTCTAGGCAATTATACCATTAGAATCTATCAATGTGTCGCACCATAAGAACTAAATGATATGAAGATGTAATTTGGCTCAAAGCTGGGTAGATTGGTGCTCAGAATACTCTATGAAGTCCAGGCTGTACAGTGACCCAATTTGTCAACAGAAGCAGAAGAAGACACCTAAGCAAACTAGTTGGATTTGAATGTCTTTTTTACCTAACTCTACCACACTCCATAATGCCTTCTTATGAGTTCTTCCAAAAGAGAAGTTATGTCCGTACTCCACATTCCAGGCTGAATGACTCCACAAAATTTCCCACCATTTTTCAGGTGCAGCTGCAAAGTGTAAGCACGACTATAGGGCAGGCTCAGTACTTTATGGCATAATGTCATAAGCCCCAGTTCACATTAACACTTACATTGTTGCCTTGCACTGGTGCAGTCGCATTGATGCTGGAAAACAGGTACTACATTTTGTAGTGAAGAAAAAGTCTTGAATTCCAGACACCAACCAGCCTGGGATACTCTTAAAGAAAAGTTCAGATAAAATAATATCCTGAATTATCTGTTTAAAATGTTGTATTTTAAAATATGCAGTGTTATTGTAGCCATGTCAGTCCCAGGATAGAATCATAGAATCATAGGACTGGAAGGGACCTCCAGAGATCATCTAGTCAAGTCATGGCAGGATTAAGTATTATCTAGACCAGGGGTCGGCAACCTTCAGCACGCGGCCCATCAGGGTAATCCACTGGCGGGCCGTGAGATATTTAAGTTGACTATCCGCAAGCATGGCCCCCTGCAGCTCCCAGTGACTGCGGTTCACCATCCCCGGCCAATGGGAGCTGCGGGAAGTGGTGGCCAGCATATCCCTGTGGCTTACCGCTTCCCACAGCTCCCATTGGCTGGGAACAGCGAACCGCAGCCACTGGGAGCTGCAGGGGACCATGCCTGCGGATGGTCAACATCAGCAAAATTTCTCACGGCCCACCAACGGATTACCCTGATGGGCCGCGTGCTGAAGGTTACCGACCCCTGGTCTAGATAATACCCAATCCTGCCATGACTCAACTAGGTGATCTCTGGAGGTCCCTTCCAGTCCTGTGATTCTATCCTGAAGGTTGCTGACCACTGATCTAGACCATCCCTGACATGTGTTTGTCTAACCTGCTCTTAAAAATCTCCAGTGATGGAGATTCCACAACCTCCCTAGGCAATTTATTCCAGTGCTTAGTCACCCTGACACTTTGGAAGTTTTTCCTAATGTCCAACCTAAACCTCCCTTGCTGCAATTTAAGCCAATTGCTTCTTGTCCTATCCTCAGAGGTTAAGAAGAACAATTTTTCTCCAACAATTTTACTAGAGAGACAAGGTGGGTGAAGTGATATCTTTTATTGGACCAACTTCTGTTGGTGAGAGAGAGAGAGAGACAAGCTTTCAAGCTTGCACCGGAAGAAGAGATCGGTATAAGCTTGTCTCTCTCTTGCCTACAGAAGTTGGTCCAATAAAAGATATTACTGTACCTCATCCACCTTGTCAATCAGGTTTTAAAGTACACTCACAAATATAAAAGTTTTCTTTAGAAGAGTGAAATATTAAAGGGAAAGTTTTCTCAAAAGAAATGACTTTCATTCTATTAACTAATGGCTCAGAACCACTTAGAGCAGGGGTCGGCAATGTTTGGCATGCGGCTCGCCAGGGTAAGCACCCTAGCGGGCCGGGCCAGTTTATTTACCTGCTGACGCGGCAGGTTCGGCCGATCGCGGCCTCCACTCGCCGCGGTTTGCCATCCCGGGCCAATGGGGGCAGTGAGAAGCGGTGCGGGCGAGGGATGTGCTGGCCGCGGATTCCTGCCGCCCCCATTGGCCCGGGACGGCGAACCGCGGCCAGTGGGGGCCGCGATCAGACGAACCTGCCGCGTCAGCAGGTAAATAAACTGGCCCGGCCCGCCAGGGTGCTTACCCTGGCGAGCCGTGTGCCAAACGTTGCTGACCCCGACTTAGAGCATCGGCTCATCACACGACCTCAGAATTTTGAAGTAGGTGCTCACCACCTCACTGAATTGGGCTCTTCTGCTCAACAATGTGTGGGTGGGGGGGCAAGGGGAGGGTGAAGCAGGGTGTGGGAATTACATGTGTAATACATGTACATTTTTAGGCCAGGAGTATATAATTGATAAACTGCTTTGGGGGAAAATCAGCTACTTATAATCTTATCTAGTTGTTACTTTTTTGTGGAGTTATTATTTGGTAGCTATTTCAGAAATACAATTAACAATCCTCAGGCAAAACTGAAGAGGTGGAATACTAATGGAAAATTTAATCTTCAACATAAAAAAATCAGCAAACATTTGACTACTCCACACACCCATATCCATTATTTAATACTTGAGGCCAATTAAAACATACTATTTTCCTACTACCCTGCATCCCCATTATTTTCCCTGCAAAGTCAGTGCAAAAGTCCCAGTTGTCTCAAAGGAAGCAGGACTGGGCTAATGAACTCATATTGATAATAAAAGCAAGAATAATTTTCTTTATGTTCTGTGGGTTTTGTTTGTTTGTTCTGTTTTTTGTAAGATAGTTACAAAAATGTCAGAATCCTTTTTAGCTCTCAGATTCTTGTTGCTTAAGGGGTCCAATCCTGCAAAGTGTTTAACTCTCCTTTTGGAAAGGCCCAAGGTTATTACACTGGATTCACATTTGTCAGTAACACTTCCCATGATTTAATGGAACTATTTCCACAAAAACTATTATTCACAGGTAATATTTGGCTAAAAGGTTCTCACGTTATTTGAGCTAACTTAAATAATGTCAAATTTAGAAGACACACATGGCACACAGCCTCTCTCTAACCTAACAGAGAGAATACAAATATACATTCCCATTTAGCCAGTTCAGAGTGCAGTGGAATATGGGGAAACCTTAGCAACCACTCAAGAGACCAACAAAAGCCTTATTTCATGCAGTCAGCCTTCCAATAAAGTGGAGCCAGATAGTACACAGTACTTTAGGGAATATTGTGGTTTCCTACAATGGGATGGTGCCTAGAAAGGGAGATCTCTTCTACAAGCATCACTGTGTATGGAGTACTTGATTTGGAAGTGAACTAAGTACTGCATGCATTGGCCAGAAAGCATAGATAGAAAGGGTGTCAGCTACAGACAGTTATATTCAGCATCTTATATATAAAGCCACCAAGCCATGTATTCTTTACTACAGGTTTAAGGAAGGTGTCATGAATGAGACTCAGGCACCCATCAGAGGAGAAGATGCGGGGAAGAAAGATAAATGAACAAGGACAAAAATAGAATAAAGAAAAGAAATGGGAAGTATAACAGCTTCACGGCAGGTGTGAATTGCTGTTCCTGGGTGTTACATCTCAGTAAACAGAATAAATGCTTGGTGGAGTGTGACTGCCTTCCAATCAGTGAGAGCAACGTGCTGTGACTAGTAATGAGTCATCTTTCAGCCTTCCTTTCTGTGTGGGGGGGGAGAGGGGGGCACAATGACAGTGATTAGGGTAGAGATGGATTGAAAAGGGGATGACCAGTCCATGCATTAAGTCAGGAAATTCTGTAATTTCATGAGGTACAATAATCATTAAAGCTTAAATTGGATTTTGCAATCTGCCTGACTCAGTTAGGGTGGCTTGTCTGCAAAAAATGTTATAGACATTAATTAACCCTTTGTCCATATCCTTTTGAGATAGAAACATCATGCTCTTAAAATTCCCATGAGGGCCCTACTGAAGTGTCATTTATTCTGCAAACTAATATAATACAAATAGAAACCGTTTGTTTCATGATGAGGACAATTTTAGAGAATCACAGTTAATGAATATTGCAGGTGGTCTATGCTCCAAGTAACGATAAGATATTAGCAAAATCAGTTTAAATAAATGAGACTGGTAGGCGCATTTACAAACTTTTTAAAAAAATTCTAATATTGACCGTCAGAGAAAGACAGCAGTTATGATACTGAACTTGTATTTATAGAGGGCTTGATTCTGCACTCCTTGCTTACACCATACTTGTGACATATTTACAGTTTGCCTCCCTGGTGGAACGTTACTTATTTCACTGGGAAAAGCTGTGTCTATTGACAGCAATGGTAAAAAAGTTGACTTGACTGAACTCCTGAGAGCTGACCAGTATTCACAAAAATTTCATTCCTTGCATTTGAATCCCCAATGAGGTAACACTGGGAGGTTAGCAGTTCTAATAGGCATTGAATGAGAAGGCAAAGGACAAGTTATATTTGAATGTTGAATGTACATGACTAGCCATTTTGCAGGTCATTTCTGGCTTGCTTGGGTTATTTTCCCATGTGTATATTTAAACTAAATTAAAGAAACCACTAAAAAAGAAACCACCGTTACTGTAGAGCTGTGACTGGGGCTGAATCATTGCCTAGTATTGAAGTTCTCTTGTAATACACCACAGTGACAGCATGGGCAAGGAGAAGTTAGCATCATCCTGACCCCATCAAAGTCCTTATCCTTTTCAATAGCCACAATATCACATTAGTGATTTTAAAACTGGATTTTTTTAAGTCCTTGCCATCTACAGGATATTACTGCTTTAGCAGGATGCCTACAAAAAACTTGACAATAGTTTGGTTGCTGGCGGACTCATACCACTGTCTATCGTGCTGACCAATATTGTTTCCTTGTATTCCGCTGTCTATCTGTTGTGTCTTGTCTTTTACTTACATTGTAAGCTCTCTGAGGACAGGGACTGTCTTTTTGTTCTGTTTGTACAGCACCTAGCACAACGGGGTCCTGGTCCAGGACTAGAGCGCCTACAAGTAAATAAATAATTGCTAAAGTGACTCTAAGTTATAGGACTACCAAAACAACCCAGTTTTCCTTTCACCATCATAATCTCTATGCAAGTGACTAAAAGTCCACCTACACCAATATATTTCACTTGTGATGAGCCTGTCAGTGGAAATGATGTTATGTGAAACCAGTTGATATTTTTCCAACCTTATAGCCTAAGGATTGCGCCTAAGAAATACATTAAGTGACATTTTTTACATCCAATTTACCAATATGATTTATACACAATAAAAACCTCCATTTGGATATTGCCTACTTTCGTTTATAGGACAGCATTTAGCAAATAAGCCACTAAACATCTGGGCTTCCAATCACTCAGTAATTGTTTAAATCAGAAAGGGGTCCTAGTAAATGCCCCTATGGGTCATAGTAGGGCAGATAAGCCCAAAGCAAAATATCTATGCCGTAAAATGAAGGGCACATACTGAGAACAGCTGATGCCTCTTATTCAAAATTTACTAAAGCAAGGTAGGGAGCTCAACATCCTGATGATTTAAGTGGGTAAATAATTTGGTGAGATGCAAAGGTTTGCACATCTTTATTACAAAAAAACAACACCTGGCAACCTTTTATTAGCATCTGCATGTTACAAAAATAATTTGGTCAGCAATATTGGCTTGGAAGATAGCCAATAGAATCAGATGTAATTGCCAGCAAAATGAAGTGTATAAAGTGAGAAATCACAGGCTATTGCCAGGTCTGGGGACATGTTAACACTTACACTTTACCTCCTGTTGTCCTAATTGACAGCTTTATGGCACTGAGATGTGAAGTCCTCCATTTATCCACACAGCAGTGTTAGTAACTTCTCCTTAACTTACCAGTGTCATTTAAACCTGGAGATATTACCTCTAGGAAGATGAGAATAATGCACTCTCCATTTGTTCCTCAGCTGAGCTGCCAAGAGGGCTAATTACCACTAATTAAGGTAATGTTTTTGTTCTGCAGACTTCTATAATCAAGGAGTCAGTCTGAGCTCACCATGTCACCATCATTGTGGGCTGTCCAACAGCTATTATACAGTAATGACATTCTAGGCACACCTAATCTGGATTTCAAATTCTAATCAGTGGCTGAAAAGTGATATTAAGTAAATTTTAAGACATGGATGCTGCTATATTCAACTATGATTAATAGAAAAATTGAAATAAGTCTGTATTTAGTTAATGGGGGTGCGTTGGAGATTAAAGAAGCAGTAATATAGCAAGTGAAAGGTCAAGCACCTCTTAAAACTATGTTGGAAACTTCTCCATGTCACTTGTGATATAAGTAAGCTACTTGGGGATGAGGGAGTTGTGTGGTTCACGTGGTGAAAAATTCACAATGGACAGCAACTTTCTTTTTTATTTCTGAAAACAATTGTCATCAATATTGTTTGCTGAACATCTATTGGTCTGTAGATCATCTGCAAGTACTTCACAGTGAATTCTCAGTATTTGAAACTCAAGGCATTTTCATCTGACAGAGGTCACATGGTCTGTTTCTGTAGTTGAACTCGGTGAGTGTGCATCTCAATCACATTTCTGATGTGAATATTCAAGGATACAACTTTGGAATCCACTTACCACAGACATTCTGCATTACTTCTTTATAGCTCATGTTTCAGTGAATATGCCTACTAGCAAATTCACTAGATTTTTCATGAACATTAAAGGCAAAAGAGTCCATGAATATTCCTTAAAAATTCAAACAAATATTTTGGGAAAACATAGTATTCACACAGGTCGACTGAGATGAGTCCCCTGAATTCTTGGATGTGGCTTTTGGCTCAAAGTTGGTTGTATTTTTCTTACTAAAAGTAAGTAGCTATGGAGCGGTTCTGACCTTGTCACAATCCAGCCACAGATATGCCCGGTGCCCTGTTTATATACTGTACCAGACATTATACTTATAGTAAAACTGACTTTTCTTTTCTAAACACTATTTTTCATGGATTTACTGTCTCATCTGCTTCAAAATGCATTGAACTGAAATGTAAAATACAAGTTGGTAGCCTAGAAGCAATCTTTTATGTACTTATAAAAAAATGGTTCAGCTAGGGTATTTTTGAGCACAGAATGCCAAAAAAAAAAGAATCATAATTTGGACTTCCTTCAAGTGCTCTTTCAGCAATCACTAGATTGTGAGAGGCTCATTTTTATATTTGAAATACAGTCTTGTAGGCAAAGATAAAACTTGAGATTGACTTATCCCCTCCAGTATTTTGAACAAAAAAGGTCTAATATGAAAATCAGCTTCTGTGCACAAAATGTAACTAATTTATAAATCTTTTACTTTTCATGATTGCTACAAATTCTATTTGAAATGAAAGGACAGAGCAGTATCTGACTTTAATAGGACTTTATGTTGTCAGAAACCTGTTTATGACTGGATATTAGTTTATGGTATATGTTTTTCTATAATTATGGCTCTGCTTCTAATGCTGTTAATGGGGCTAGGAAATGGCCCAGGGATCCTCCCAAAATTTTCCATCCCATTGTTTTTTATCCTGAGGAAACAGGTAACCTAAGACAGTGCTCACTCATCTAACTTTAAGGTACACTGATGTACTTTGCTAACTAAAGTTTTGTTCGCAGTGTTCACAGAACTACATCCTACCTGCTCAAATAAAGAAAATAACTATAGATTAACCTATCTGAAACAGATTACAGTTAGGGACTGGAACTCATAGATCAGCAAAATATAATTATAATTTAGACAAAATTATAGTCATCCAAATATCAACAGACCAAAAATGAATATCTATGGTATGTGTTTGAGGGCTGGCTCCCCAGCAGGCCTTAGCACAGCCTCTAAAGTTGCTCATAAAAATCTGGTAAGTGCACAAGCAAAATTGAGTAGGCAGACATGTAATTATTTAACATGGAATAGGATGATTAAATTAGAGCAGTGCAGGGCCGGTGCAACCATTTAGGCGACCTAGGCGGTCGGGGAGGAGGCGGAGCAGGGGTGAGCCGCTTCACTTCTCCTGCCTCCCAGGCTTGCGGCGCCTAAGCTGATTGGCTCCGCAAGCCTGGGAGGCGGGAGAAGTGAAGCAGCGACGGCGTGCTCGGGGAGGAGGCGGGGCAGGGGTGAGCTGGGGCGGGGGGGTGCCTCAGGGTGGGGGGTGGGAAGCTGCCGCGGGGGGGGTGCCTCAGGGCGGAGGGGGGAGCTGCCGTGGGGGAGGTGCCTCAGGGCAGAGGGGGGGAGCTGCTGCGAGGGGCGCACCTCAGGGCGGGGGCTCGGGGACGGGGACGGCGCAAGGTGGAAGTTTCGCCTAGGGCGTGAAACATCCTTCCACCGGCCCTGGAGCAGTGTTTCCCAAACTGGGGTTCATGAACCCCTGGGGGTTCGTGAAATGTTACAGGGGGTTCTCAGGAAAAAATTCCCTAATGGCGGACAGAGCTGTCCCTAGGGACCCCAGACAGCAGCGGGCCAGCAGCCCGGAACCCCGGACTTCCAAGAGCTAAGCAGATCAAAGCAAGCATATCTATCACACTGAGGAGATTTAAACTTCAAGATTCCTTATAAGAAATGGAAAAGGAGGTGGATATTTTTTACTGTTTTAAAAATTAAATAGGCAGCTAGTGGTGTTTTAAAAATTATTATGAAGAACAAGTTTAAGCTTTGTTGTAACGTGCGTCGTTTGCCTGGACTGCTCAACACCTGAATGATTGTGTAGGAGGAACTCTCTGAGTTGACTTCTTAAATACCTTCATGCTGTTTCACATCTGATACACTTCTACCCCGATATAACACGAATTCGGATATAACGCGGTAAAGCAGTGCTCTGAGGAGGGGGGGAGGGGCTGCGCACTCCGGTGGATCAAAGCAAGTTCGAAATAACGCGGTTTCACCTATAATGCAATAAGATTTTTTGGCTCCCAAGGACAGCGTTATATCAAGGTAGAGGTGTACTCCTTGATGAAACATAGGAGCCTTGTCTTAGAACAGGCTTATTCAAAGTTATACAAGTTACGAAAGTGAGATCTTGGAAGAGTGTTGCTGTTTTCATAATGTAATAAAAATACTGTAATGATCAATAATAATTAATAATAATTAGTGTGTAATAAGCATGTCATAAAAACAAATTTTATATTTCCCAGATCACTGCTTTTATATTTCATACTCAGGTAAAGGAGAAAATCCCTGGAAACATTCATTTTTAGGAGGGGGTTCACGAGACTTGACATTTTAGTGAAAGGGGTTCACAGGTTGTTAAAGTTTGGGAACCACTGAATTAGAGGCCAATTTTGAAAATTTGGCCCTAATTTTGGATAAAAAGAGAAAAGTGAAATCAGTTATTAAATCAATAACATCTGTACGTTTTGATGCTACTTTTACATCACTGAGGTTTAGCTCACTCCAGTGAGCTTTCTGTTGGCAATATGGGCGCTACTCTACACAACAAACATTTAATCAATTGGCTTTTTACTGTATGTAAATAAACATAATAGATTTATGAAAATCTAAATAATTTTACACAGTTAAAATGAACACTATTTAGCTTTGCTGTTTTTCTGCTTATGGTGGCTGAAGTCTGAGTGCCTGACTTACATCAGATGCACCTGTTTGTTTCATTGACTGAGCTGGTATGCCGAGAATAAACAAAGCTACAGTGACCCAGTATAGTTTAAAGGTGGATGCACAACTGGTTGAATAACCATCTTCAAAGAATAGTTATCAATGGTTCACTGACAAACTGGAAGAACATATCAAGTGGATCCCACAAGGGTCTGTGCTGGGTCTGGTACGAGTCAATATTTCCATTAACAACTTGGATGGTGGAGTAGAGAGTACCCCTATACAATTTGTGGATGACACCAAGATAGCAGGGGCTTCTCAGAGTAGAATTTAAAATGAAATTCAATAAAGACAAGTGCAAAGTAACACACTTAGGAAGGAAAAATCAAATGCACAACTACAAAATGGGGAACAACTGGCTAGGCAGTGGTACTACAGAAAAGGATATGAGGGTTAGAGAGGATCACAAATTGAATATGAATCAACAATCACATGCATTTGTGAAAAAAGATGAATATCATTCAGGGGTGTATTTATAGGAGAGTCAGATGTAAGACACAGGAGGTAACTGTTCTACTCTGCTTGGCATTGGTGAGGCCTCAGTGGGAGTACTGTGTCCAGTTTTGGGTGACACACTTTAGATGTGGACAACTTGGAGAGAGTCCAGAGGAGAGCTACAAAAATGATAAATGATGAGGAAAGGGACAGAGAGGACATAACAACAGTCTTCAAATATGTAAAATGTTGTTATAAAGAAGGCTGTGACCAATTGTTCTTTATCTCCACCAAAGATAGGACAAGAAGTAATCAGGTTAGTTTGCAGCATGGGAGATTTAGCACAGATGTCAACCTTGCTCTGAGACTTTTAGGGATGTTTATGAAAAAAATTAGGGAGGAATTAGGGAGGTTGCCTGTACCAGCAGCAAGTGCGAAAAGTATGAATATAAATATAGACTGAGGATCTAGGGTAATACCTTGAATGCTTGTGGTGCATTTTAGATGCACTTCTGTGCACGTGATAACAACAGTGGTACAAGCTGGAGTAACATTATATGTAGTAACATCAATAGCCACGACCAGGTCCAACCATGATATTGGTCATATCCTCATTCCTTTGCAAGCACCATACAGGTTACTTGCTTGGCCTTGTTGTGATTTTCTGAGCAGCCAGGTTGACCAAGTGTGTCCACTTTGATGATTATCAGTGATTCCAAACCATTGTCACCAAGATTTGGTCTAAACTCAGTTTGATTCTTGCTCAAGAGAGAAAACACTTTATGAGTCAGAGTTGCTGTGAGGTGTTACAAGCATAACTTTCATTATGCAGGCCAGAACATTGTATGCTGGTTTGCCATGAATGTCCATTATCTGCTATACTATTTATTACAACTAGTGCATGCCAGAAGAGATGATGGCATGTCATATGACCTGGTACCAAGCAAGCTACTCCTGTAGACTGTCTTGCTTTAATTGATCTTTCAGCAGATGTGGAAAATGCTGCATAAAATAATGTGATATCATATGTAGCTGTCCCTTTGAGTACAACATCAGCTACTTCTGCACATTATAGTACAGGATCAAACAGTGGCAGTTTCTGTACTATGTATGTGCATGCTTCTCAGTAGTACCAAAAACTTGAACAGAAGAATGGCTTCAAAGTCTCTGTCCATCAGCCTCACTGTGTTCTCTAAAACAGGACTTGCTGATGGGTGAGTGTCTCAGTTGTCTCTGATAAAGTCACATATCTTAGCGCCAATCATGTGTTGTCCTTCTCATTGGAAGTGTGGTTCTACTCTGTTTTTGATGGGCCCTTTGCTTCTATGATCACCCATGGCTTGACAAATCTAACAAAAAGTTATTTCAGAAGACGGCATAACTGACATCTCAATGTGTGAATCAGAGGCTCCTCTTTTTGCAGTGAAGTGATCAGTTCACCAAATATCAAAAAATGTAGTCGAGAAACAGACAGTAAAGTTGTGTTTGTGGAGAAATCAGCAAGCATCTCCTACGATCACAACAACTTTCAATAACCAGTTCTGCAACTTGTTTTGGAATGAGTGATGATGTCCGATGTTGGGTTAGTTGCTTTGTCACCCTTGGCATCAGCAAATTGAACTGTATGCTTGCTGTCACAATGCTTTTGGGGTGATGTTTGTTTTTGCTGCAATGCCCAGTTTCAGTGCTGATGACTGGCTGTTGGTCACTGCTACACCTGGTTCAGTTTTTGGTTGTTGCTGATGTCACTGATTTCTGCTCTGAGTGGCCCATCTTGATTTTCATTAGGTTATCACTTATGGTCTGGTCTTGCTGGCCTGTCACCTTAACCTGCGACTTATCAGCACGTGTGTCAGTTTTATATTGCTGTGAAGGAGGACCATGCAGACTGACAAAATACCATGTGCTTGGTACTGTGTGAATTAACTCCTCCCACCTTTGCCACGTCAGCCCAGAAGAATATGATTAGTGGTTCCCACTGATGGATGAGCTGAGTCAAACATAGTCCAAGAGATAGCCAGGGTGTGCTTCAATATCTTACAGACTCCTGCATCGCACAGATTCTGAGACATGATGAGTTCCTGGTGCTGCTCAGTGCTCTTGTTGAAATAACAGTAGATGTCAATTAGGAGCTCATCTACAGTAGTGGGCAGGCACATCACACTTCTCTCAGCCATGACGTGCACAAGGTGACAGGGGCAGCCCATGAGAAAAACAGATGGATGTCACTCTTGAATAAATGATACAGCACCCTTGTGCAAGTCCATTGTCACAGAAGCACTGTCACTTCCAATAGCCAAACAGTTTGACAACCTGGCCTCCATTTTTGAATTCAGAAGCTGAAAAATATTCTGTTCAGAGTGGGGCATAACAACAACAAAGTGATCACTTTAACTCTGATCCATCAAAATGTCAAATGATGATCGGGAACAGCTTGCTGGTGCCTCCGTCATTGCTGCCATCAGTGGCTAGACTAAACAACGAACAAGGCATGCTTTCTGCTAGATCATCCTTCATGCTGTCATCTAGTTGATAATGGCTGTTGTCTTTCTGCCTGCACATGCATGATTCCTGATGATTTCTGAATCAGGAAAAGGACTTTTCAGCAGCTTCGAGATATGATTGCTCTCTAAAATTGGCCAGTTATGCTCAGTGATGAATCCCATTACGAACATTTAGGTATAGATCATGCTATTGTTGATGTGTGTGGTGAAGAACTACTTTATCTGCATGCTGCTGCCTGCTGGTTTTTGCAGCCTCAACATGCTTTTTCATGCCGATGTGAATTTTCATGTCATTATGACCATCATGCATGATGGATATGTCCATGCAACATAGTTCACAGTACACAAAATGTTTTACCTTTTGCATATCTGCTTATTTTTATCACCTGTATCGGCCATTTTGATTGACGGTGGTGGCTGGTGAACTTTGGGACAAGTCATTGGGGCTTAGCAAAAAATATATATATCATGCCCCATTCCCCCATGGCACCACTGTCACCAGTCCCCCTCCCCTCTTTTCTCAGAAACCTATCTTCTCCCCCTCTGAAACTGGGAACTCTCCTCCTTCCCTTCCCCATCTATGGCCCTGACACCCTCTCCAAAACAGGGAAAAGGGGAGGACTGGCCTTGGGAAAGTTGCCTTTCTTTGCCTCCTTAGGCCCTTAATTACCTTGGCTAGTCCTGGGCCTGGACCTCCTTCCTAGGGATCCTCCTCATCTTCTCCCTCCTCTGTAGAGTTCCCTTTCTGCCTCCTCTTCACTCTCTGGCTTCTCCTGCCCCACAGGCTGCACAGTGAGGGTCTGACAGGAGGCAAGCTGGGGCTGTCAGTGGGGTTTGGGGTGCTGTATCACCACCCCACAGGTTATATGTTGTGCTCTAACTGCCCTGTGTGGACCCTGCTGGAGCACATAAACACTCGAGTTACCTACAGCGTGCCAGCAGGTCCACACGGGGCAGTCAGAGTGCAACATGAAGCCTGCGGCTTGGGCAATGATCCAGCACCCCAACCCATTCAAAACTGCCACGGTTTACCCCCTATCAGAGTGCCCCTCACTGCACAATCTGCATGTGTGCTCCAGGGGCACCCCGAGAAATTTCTCTCACAGTATGCTAGGAAAGGGAAGGGCAGCTCTGGCCCCAGGCAGAGGCAGAGGTGTCATGCCAGAGCGGTGTGTCACACCACATCCCCCTTGGGCTCAAAGGGGTGGGGAAAGTTGTGCTGGGTCCTCCTGGATGTGGCCTTGGGGGTGGGGTGTCATGCTGGGTCCTCCTAAACTCATGGCAGGATTTGGGGAGATCAGGCACCAACAGGTGCAGGTGGTGCTGGGGGGAGGGATACTTACTGTGGTGGTGCAGGTGACTGTTCAACATGTCCCAGAGCTGGAGGCATCTGATTCCAGCAGCCATGCTGGGGGAGAAGGTGCAAGAAGCCAGGGCACCATCCCCGCCACTTGCTGCTGGTGTTCTTGGACCCAGCCATCGGCTCCCTGCACAGTGGCTAGCCACATGTTCCAGCCCCACACAGATGCACTTGCCTGGGACCAGCTCCCCCTGCCATGGATCTCACCAATGCAACCAAGCCCTATGAGCTTCCCCCAACCCCACCAATAAAATGGTATGGACCGTGCATGACGTGCATATAGCCGGGCTGCGGACACTGCTGAACAGAGGCATTGGAGGTGGAAAAGAACACCCCCTGCAGATGTGGCACTATGTTCATCCCCAGCGGTGAGTGACACAATTGCAAAATTTATAGATTTAAGCCTCATCTAGTAATTTCATAATTACATTCAAAAGTGGGAGGATTATGGAATATTACGGAGGGTTGGCATCTCTGATTTACGATAGATATTAGGAAAAACTTTCTATCTATAATGATAGTTAAGCACTTGAGGAGGTTACCTAGAGAAATTGTAGAATCCCCTTCACTGGAGATTTTTATGAACAACTTAGACAAACATCTGTCAGAAATGGTCTAGGTATACTTAGTTCTTTTTCAACACAGGATGAACTAGATGACCTCTTAAGGACCCTTTCAGAGCTACATTTCCAGGATTCTAGGAGTTTTGCACATAGGCCCAATTCTATGTGATAGTATTCATTGCCCTCAGTTCCCAGGTCAATTGTAAACTGAAGATATTGAGCACCCTACAGGATTAGGTCCTATGTGAATTATTGTGATTTGTTTTGGAAGAGGATTACACTTGTAAACCTCCTCAAATGGATTGCACCCATAACTATCCCATGTTATTCTTAAAACAAACGGACACGTTTAATCTGTACTTAACAAGGATAAAATCTCCAGTGAAATCAATATGGATTCAGTCCACTGTAAGGATTACAGGACTGAGCTCAATAAAAAGAACTCAGAACATGGTCCAAGGAATCATTCTGAGCACAATCCTGCAAATACTTACCCATGGGAGTAATCTCACTCATTTGAACATGGGACTACCCACCTAAGTAAAAGCTACTCATGTAGATATGTCTGCAGGATGGAGCCCCAACGCATTTACCAGCTACTCACCACTTGTACAAATGCTGTAGGTTTTTCTATTTTAAACTGATAAAGTAATTCATAAACATATGACTTACATTATAGAACAATGAATCTCTGGTGTCATGCTAATTAAAAAGCCAGTATTACATTACTTCCTCAAGGGCTTATTTTATAATTTTTAGGATTATAGCACATTGATTAATTTATACAAGTTTTTAATCCCTTAGTATTTAATGAAGTCTAGGAATTTGGGAATGTATAATTTAGATTTGTATAATTTTATTACATAGGGGAAAAGTTTAACTGCCCATGTACTACTTTATGTAGAAATATGTCTGAATATGCCAGTTCAACAGACATCTTATTAACCATTTACAATCAAAATGTTTGGGTCTAAATGCATTCTCGAGTTGTTATTTATTTTGCTTGGGACTCCAGTAAACATTTTCTGTTCAGTTTTATGTGCTTCTCAAATGCCTTTTAATTAGCTGCTGTGTACCAACTCAGCACAGCAGGAAACTAATATCTGTTCAAGTATCTTCCATATCATCTGGAATGTCTTGAAGATGACATTATCATTATCCTGAAAATCTTCAGCATCAGTCCTACTGACTCATCGGGTTAAATAACATGTTTTAAATTAAGGTTCATGAATGCACATTATACCTAAATGTGATTGATATTAACAAAATAAGTGATTAGTGAAAAATATTTGATGAGGTTTCATACTGTATTGTATTTCAGGATTGCATCTGTTTTTGCATCTGCAATTCTGTAAATGCATGTAAGGTCATTTGGATATCTAAGCATCTGATTAAGCCAGCAAAGTGACCTTACATACACCCACAAGTCACAAGCTCAAAAACGGACACAGACTTTTAAAAACCCATTCTATATAGTGCATTTTCTCCAACGCTATCAAAGATTGACAAACATTACTACTCACAACACCCCTGGGAACTGGGTCGTACTGTACATACTTCACAGATAGGAAAACTCAGAGGCTGAGCTATTAAATGATATACCAAGGTCACATATTAGGTCAGTGGCAGTCTCTTGCTCCAATCATTAGACCATACATATGGAAAGATTTTGGAAATTAAATATATTACCTGACAAAGTGATGGCTAAGGGGAAATATGATAAGAGTCTGCAGGTTGTAAACATTGAGGAGGGGGAGAAATTATGTAATATAGTAAATAATTTTATAACTAGGAGTAATGCACTGAAACGAAAAAATGGAATTTAGGCTGAATATATATGTACAGTAACTCCTCGCCTAACGTTGTAGTTACGTTCCTGAAAAATGCTACTTTAAGTGAAACAATGTTAAGCAAATCCAATTTCCTCATAAGAATTAATGTAAATGGGGGGGTTAGGTTCCAGGGAATTTTTTTTCACCAGACAAAAGCCTATATTTTTTATATATACACGCACATATACACAGTATACGTTTTAAACAATGTAATACTGTACACAACAGTGATAATTGTGAAGCTTGGTTGAGATGGAGAAGTCAGAGGGTGGGATATTTCCCTGGGAATGCCTTACTGCTAAATAATGAACTAGCACTGAGCTGAGTCCTCAAGGGTTAACACATTGTTGTTAATGTAGCCTCACACTCTACAAGGCAGCACTAATGGAGGGAGGGGAGATAGCATGGCAGAGAGAGACAGAGACACAAACGGAGTATGAGAGAGAGAGAGACGTGCATTGCCCCTTTAAGTAAGCTGACCCCACTCTAAGTACATGCCTTTTTAAGTAGATTAGCAAGTTGAGACAGCAGCTGCTGCCAGCAAGCTCTCTCCGTCCTAAGCCCTGTCGTGTCCCCCCACCACACACCGTGTGGAGATGGCCCGATGGAGTAAAGGAGCAGGGAAAGGGGAAACCCTGACATTAGCACCCCTCTTTCCTTTCCCCCCCTTCTTGCACAGCAAGCAGGAGGCTCCCGGGAGCAGCTCCAAGGCAGAGGGCAGGAGCAGCACAGGGCAGTGGGGGGAGGGACACCTGAACTGCCAGGCAATTGATAGCCTGCTGGGTGGCTGCCGCACAGGGAACTTAGGGGAGCGGGGAGCTGATAGGGGGGCCACCAGTCCACCCTGGGTCCAAGCCCTCACCAGCTTACTCCAATGGGCTGCTCTTCCTGCAAGCAGTGAACAAAGCAGGAGGCTGCCAAACAATGTTATAAGTAGGGTGATTAGACAGCAAATGTGAAAAATCGGGACGGGGGTGGGGGGTAATAGGAGCCTATATAAGAAAAAGACCCCAAAATCGGGACTGTCCCTATAAAATCAGGACATCTGGTCACTCTAGTTATAAGGGAGCATTGCACAACTTTAAACGAGCATGTTCCCTAATTGATCAGCAACATAACAATGTTAACCGGCACGACTTTAAGTGAGGAGTTACTGTATGTATTTACATTTACCAACATGGCTGTGTTAAATTGTGGAACAGTCTCACCACGAAAATGGAGGAAGACCCTTCATCTGTGACAAGAGAAAGCCTAATAATGTATAATATATAACAGTTTTCAAATTGTCCTGGGGATGGATTAGATTATCTAATATGACTTTCCCAACTTTAGGCTCTATGGGCAA
>NW_020698242.1:161864-171850 GCF_002925995.2 Terrapene triunguis | reverse complement strand
GAACTATTCAGGGAGGATGGAGTCCACCTGTCAGACTTGGGGTCTGACACGTTTTTGGCTGATACTAAAAGGGGCATTAGAAGATATCTGGGTACCCGCCAGGTATGGAGAGGGGCAGGAGGCAGACAAGCTAATTGTTGGTGCCTCCTTGTGTAGATGGATGCATGTCCAGTGTAGATACTCCATAAGGAAGAGATACAGTAATCAGATAAATGGACTGGTAAAGTATTTAAAGGAAGCATTTATCAAATGAGCTGGGATGGGGGTGGGGGGAAAGGGTGCTAGGGCTCCTATGAGTGGCACAGCAGGGAACCAAAATGCCTCCCTCCTTTATAGTCCACCTCAACTGTCATTCAATCGTGGGGAATGGTAAGGTCCCAGCACTGAGTGGCCTGGGGACCAGGATGGGAAAGAGGGAGGGCTGACAAAAGCCCTCCAGGTATATATTGAAATGATCATAGAATTACCTGCACTGTACACTTCTATCTGCCGGGTACTCCCAGAGAGTGGTTACTAAAGTTGTGACCTAATTAAATCACATCCTGTCCTTCTCCCAGCAGAGCCGGACAATCTATATCAGTGGTGGGCACCACTGATCTATATTGCTACTCTCTGAGGAGAACAGTATATGAACAAGGGGGGGGGAAGAGGTGCAAAGATGGAAGGAAGGAGGAAAATAATGAAGAAACAAAGGAAGAGCAAAAAATGTTTTTAAACTAGTTTTTCAGCAAGTTACCATTGGTCTGTTTGACTGGCCATTCTTTTGTACTTTTTGCTTCTCTTTTCTTTGAAATTAGAATATTTATTCCTAATTTCCATATAAGAAAAATTTGAATGTGCTTTCCATTAACTTGATAATAACTGGGGCTGATCAACATCTTGGCCTCCAGCCTCAGAGTTTGCTATAACCATTTTGGGCCTGATTCATACTGCTTTGCACCTTGTGTGATAATTTACATTGATGAAAACTGGATTTCTAATGCTGACAAGAGTGCGAGTGGAAAAGACTGATTTTTGCAGCATTTTTAAACTTAATTTGCACAGATGTAACTGAGTGCATAAGGGGTTTGCCAAGAGGGAATAACCCGGAATAGATATTGCACAATAGCTCCCGGTATAGACACACTTATTCCACACTAAGAGTGGTTTTGTGTAGTTTAGCTTAATCCACTAAAATAAATCTCAAAAAAGGAAACTCAGTGTGGAATAAGAGTGTCCACACATTGGGAGCTAGTGCAGAATAGTTATTGCGCTTTAAATTCACACCCTAGCTTGTTTTGCAATAGCTTCCCCATTCCCTGTGTAGACAAGCCATAGAGTAGGAACAGAATAGGAAATAGGTGCTGTTTTAAACTGAATGAGCTAACATGATGTGAATACTATTTAATATCTAGTGTTGACACAGTTTAATGCCTCTACAATCATGTTAGCTGTCTATGTTGGAACGTAGGTGAGTGCCTAGGCTACAACACAAGCTATCAGGTTTATTATAGCATTAAACCAGGGGTCAGCAACCTTTCAGAAGTGGTGTGCCGAGTCTTCATTTATTCACTCTAATTTAAGGTTTTGCGTTCTAGTAATACATTTCAACATTTTTAGAAGGTCTCGTTCTATAAGTCTATAATATATAACTAAACTATTGTTGTATGTAAAGTAAATAAGGTTTTTAAAATGTTTAAGAAGCTTCATTTAAAATTAAATTAAAATGCAGAGCCCCCCGGACCGGTGGCCAGGACCCAGGCAGAGTGAGTGCCACTGAAAATCAGCTCGCATGCCGCCTTCGGCACACGTGCCATAGGTTGCCTACCCCTGCATTAAACTGTGTATACTAGGCACTAAGGGAAGTTACACATCCTGTTAACTATAGTGGAACCTCAGTTACGGGATACCAGAGTTACAAACTGACCGGTCAACCCCATACCTCATTTGGGACCGGCAGTACACAATCAAGCAGCATCAGAGACCAAAAAAAAAAAACCTTCAAAAAAACCTAATACAGCACAGTACGCTGTCAAACATAAACTACTAAAAAAATAAAGGGAAAGTTCTAAAAAAAAGATTTGGCAAGACAAGGAATCTGATTCTGTGCTTGTTTCATTTAAATTAAGATGGTTAAAAGCAGCATTTCTCTTCTGCATAGTAAAGTTTCAAAGCTGTATTAAGTCAATGTGCAGTTATCATTTTTTAAAAGAACAACCATAATGTTTTGTTCAGAGTTACAAATATTTCAGAGTTATGAACAACCTCCATTCCCAAGATCTTCATAACTCTGAGGTTCTACTGTAACTTGGATTTAGGCTACATCTAAACTACTTGACCCTATGCCAGCATATCCCCCTAGTTTAGAAGCCAACAGAAGGAGGTGGTCTGCCAGCATAGTAACATCACTTCCCCAAACAATGTTAGCTATGCCAACAGAAGCCCTCTCCTGTCAGCATAGCTTCATCTACATTGGGTTTTTTGACAGCATAGCTATGTTACTAGGGATGTGTTTTTTTCAAATCTCTGTCTGACATAGTTAAGACCCAGTCAACATTTAAAACATATATCGGTATAGCTAACTATCTTTAAAAGCACCTTTTATCTTAATCTAGACAAACCCAACACTAAAAGCAATGAGAAAAAAAATCAGACTTTGGCATTAGAGTTGATTCTGCCAGTACACACACAGTTATCACCTCTTATGCAGGGAGCACCTTTAGATTATTAAATATCTAGGTTTATTTCAGTATATGGTACAGTACTAGTCAAAGACATAATTACACAGCAGGAGGAATCATATCTGTGAAGAAAGTGGGAAGAAAATGCCTTATTTACTTGGACTCCCCACAATTATACTCAATTTCTAAATATTTTTGAAGAACTGCTTAGCCTGTCATGTTTCCACTTCAGAATATGATTCCACTTTCACGCAGAATATGATTACAGGTATGATGAAGAGCCACATTTTTCTCTGACAGAGAGGTGCATGGTTTGAAAAGAGTACTAATTATGGACTCAATTTCTTGGGGAACTTAAATACAACACTTCTAATGCTGAGACAAGGCTTTTTGTAAGATCTCCTAATTGCTGCCTCGACTGGCAATATATAATCAGTTTTAAAACACTACAGATTCACCAGATATTTCTCCCATTTTTACATTTGTAACGGAAAAAAATATCTATAAACCAGAAAATACAGGAACAACAACTTGATAAATATTATAAAACTTGCTCTGTACCTATATTGATTCACAGGGGGAAATTGCATATATAATAGAACTAAGCAAATAATTCACAACAAACAATATATCCAATGAATATAGCCTCCTTCTGTGCTCAGAGAATCTCTCTTTGCAGATTGCAGCAATTTACTTCAGTATATTTATTATTATTCAAATATATGCCACAATCAACCAGCATGGTCCTTAGGAGCATTTTTTTTTAAGATGATACATAAATCAGAGGTCCAAACCCCTTGTGGTAAATATCCTATAGATCTTCTGTAACACTGAGCATTAACTATGGCATCTTGGCCCTATCCCAACTTGATCATTTTGCCTAGATACCCATCCCCTCATCCCCCATTTCCTCTGCCACATATAAATTTTAAGTTGTACACAATATCTTTTACCACTTCCTGTCCTAAACTGTTGCATAATATTGCTGTTGAATAGCTGCCACATTTAACCTAGAACTCATTGCATTTTAGCTGGGGTTCATCATCGGTTTATAGGCTCAACCTGTCAATCTCAAAAGAAGTTCCACACTGTCAGGCTTGCAGGATCATCAGTTGGGATGAAAAAACGCTATATAGTTGTCAAGCAGTAGCAGTAGACACTAATCTTAGGCTGATCTATTTGAAATTGGAGAATCTCTTCTCTAAATTTAAGGAAAAATACAATAACCGACAGAATGTAAAAGTTTCAGCAGAAATGTTTCATCCATTTAAAAGAAGAGGAGGGGAAAATATGTTGTTGTATTCTTCTTAAAGAATTGTGATAGGGCCTTCAGTGGCCGGGGGCGGGGGGAGGGAGACTAGTGGCTAGATCGTTAGTTAGGGGGGCTGTAGGGGGACTTGACCCCTCCTTCTCCCTCAGGTCCTGGCCCAGGGTCCTGTGTCGCTCAGCTAGGGTGATCAGATGTCCCAATTTTATAGGGACAGTCCTGATTTTTGGGTCTTTTTCTTATATAAGCTCCTATTACCCCCACCCCCGCCCCAATTTTTCACATTTGCTGTCTGGTCACCCTACGCTCAGCCCCTACACTGGGGAGATGGATCTGTTTTCCTGGCCTGCTTCTTATGCAATTCCTTTTAGTTTGGGACGTGGCCCCGCAAGTCCAGTTGCCCCACACTTGGGGCTTATCTGTAGGTTCCTGTTGGCAGGGGAAGATTTACGTGCCTCCAGTGGCTGCATTGGCAGGCAGGTTGCTGATCTGTGCCTTTCGGCTCCTTTCTTTTCTCCCCCCTCCAGGCCTGGCATTGGCTGCAGGTATAAGGGGGCAGGGCTAGCTGAACCCACAAGTGTTCTTTATCCCCTGCTGTGCCCGGCTGCAGTCTCTCTGCTCCTTCACAGACATCTTACAGTTGTTTCATTGAAAAGCTCTAGCACCTCCATTCTTTGGAACAGGGACTGGAAATTTGGCTGTGGATGACCTTTGTGTCCGGGATGTGCCTTTTTCCACCCTTGTGAAAATCCACCCACATTTAGCCAAGTTAGGAGCCTCTGAAAACTGCATGATTCACATGCTCAGTGAGGCATGTTATAGTTTAGTAGCTACATTCTCAGAAGATTCCGCTTGCACTGATCATGCTCCACTCCCTCAGAGCTCCTGCATGTAGACTGGACTACACATGTGCCACTCCCAAAGCAACTGAGCATACTCCATCCTGGGTCTCCAGGGCTTTCTCTGCAACTAATCCTCCCAGCATCTGGAAGTCACCAGGAAACAGAAATGAGAGCAGGTAGATGGTTTCTCTTGTGCGCTCAACGGCCCCACTGCTTGTGCCCAGGCACCATAGAGGAGAAAGATGTAGCCTGACTGGAATGCAGAGGGGTAAAGACCTGGGGAGAGTGAGAAGAGACAGACTGGAGCCAGGGAGGAGGAGAATGGGGAGAGACTGGACTGGGAGCTAAGGAGGTAGAAGGCAAGGGATAGGCAGGATTCTTTGGGTCAGTTCCAGCCTTTGTAAACACTATAGCGAACTCCTCTCCAGAACCTGGAACTGAAACAAAGAATCCCGAGTCTTGATATTCTTCTGCTGTCAGAAAATATCTGTGAAACCCACTGGCAAAATATTTGTCACATCCCCCTCTAATGGTTGGTCCACATATAGGCTAACAGCCTGCTACTATTAGTTACTCCATCAGCTTAAGTGGCAGAGGTCTGTGTGGTGGATCTAAAGGTTGTAACACTGCTGATAACTAATATGGCTGTCAATAGGTTCCCACGTGATGGGTTTTCTTGATTTTTTTCAGTTTGCTTTTATTAAAAACTTAGGAAATTACATTAAAAAAAATCTCTCTCTAAAAGAAAGTTAAGGTTGCAAAGTCAAGCTACCCAAAGTTAGGAAATGGCAGAATTCAGGTTGTACTTAATTTAAACCCTTGTCCATATGCATTACAGTCTAATTATATATCATGTATCATAATGCATATTAATATGCAGGCAACCTGAATACTGGCATTTCCTAGCTTTTGCGTGTTTGACTTTGCAAACTTCATCTTCTTTTAAACACAGTATTTTGTTTGGTTTTGGTTGTTTTTGTATGTAACGTTACATTATATGCTTGTTTCACAGTAAGTTAACATGTGGAATTCTCTGTACAAATCTGTTGAGACTACAACCGTTTCACAATGAAAGAGGATAATATCTAAAGTAGATGTTTGCTCAAATATGCTGTGATTGGGGTGTGCTGTCTGAAAGGATGTGTATAGATGAGTTTAGTAACATTGGGGATCCTTTTTGAAAGTTCTGTACATAGGTAAGATCTCTAAATGATTAATGAATAGCTGAATCAATCACCATCATTGGTGCTGAAAATGCCTTTTGAAATGAGGTATCCCAGTCTGCCTTTACAGGGTCTGTCTGGAGTTTAATATGAGCATGGAGTAAGGGAGATTGAAGATTAACCTATCACTAGCCTATTGTGAAGTAGAATATCCTAAGGTAATATCTCACAGTCATTGAAATTTTGCTGCCCCTCCAATAAAGGTTCTGTTAAAAAAAATATGAGATTTGCGAAGCCTTTCTTGGCATACTGAAATTTACAAGTTGCAGCTGAGAAATTCTTTATTACTAGTTCAGTGGGAAAGCTATGTTCAGCAAAACCACCAGGAATGTCAGGTATTTGAATGGACTTAATATGTACTGATCTTTATTGATCATCAAATTCAGAGATCGGAGATTTTCTCTGTTATCTGAGGAGAATGACATAACACCTGCCCTCTGGCTGAATTTCCAGATTTCTTAGTAAGAGACTTGAAAAGGCAACAGATTCATGGTTAATGAATGGTTCAAAGCCTCATGAATATATAACAGCTCTAGCTCTGAGAGTATGCATTCCAGCTCCACAGAGCTAAAACGTGGAACAGTAATGTTGTATTATGTCAGGAAGTCTACACAAGGTATGTCACCATAGAGAATCAAAATGATTTCCTGGGGGATGGCACTGGTTCAGAGCAGCTCTATCCAGTAAGGATAAAACATACACACAAAACATAAACAAATAACATAAAGCTGATTATCTTCCATTTCAATGAAATCTCAAATTCCTGATGACATATCAGTGATGGATGCAGGATTTTTAAAAGACCCTGTGGCAAGAATGAAAGCATAGGGAGAAGGAAAAAGCTCATTACAGCTTATACAGGGGGAAACTGGCTTACAAAAAAGGGAGTCTAAGACTCTGAAACTAAATAAACTATTCTAGATGGCAAATGGATCATTGAAAATGTATAACTTTTTTGTGCTGCCAAGGAGTATTTTGTTTAAAATATATCATGCATGGTCTAGAAACAATAGAAAACAAACTAGAAGTGTCCACAATATCATGAAATCTGTAGTCATATGGCGCAATTAGAACTGAATGAATACTACCAAAAATTACTATATTCACTCATTTTTATAGGAATTTGCTTTGCTCACATAGCAACTACAAAAGGTGAATCTATGAATGTTTGACAGACTGAATTTCACTAGCATGAATGTTCATGGAAAGTGAATTGCAGAGCCATGAAAACAAAATCTTTCAAATTGGATGCATGGGTATTTAGCCTAGAAGAACTTGTACAGTCAAGAACCAGGGCATTGCAACTTGTATGAATAATCACAAGTATGAAATACAATATAGGCGTCTCCTTATCTCTAGTCCTTTGCAGTATGCAGCTAAGCAGAAAGGAGATTCTGGATCTGAATAAGCAGTAACACTATTTTCTATTTTTGTTTCATTTTAGCACCATTACATTTTCAAAATCCTATAATAAAATATTATTGAAAACATAATTCAATCTATGGTAATTCTGTGAATGAGTTGTGCTGTAAAACACACATCTATTTTTGCTATATCCTATAAAATATCCTATAGAATTTAGCAGCAATAGAAACCTGTAAGGTTATAGAAAAAATATTCTAAAATCTTATGTGTGTTGTAGAGAGTGAGATCCTTCCTTACTTTTTTATTTTTAATTATCCTTCAAAGTTATATCATAAGAATATAATTCTCTATTAAATTCTGTGGTATGTTTCCATTAAGGACATCTCATATTTTGGTTTGCATAGGTTCATCTACTAACTGAATATCACTTTGTGTTCTAGAACAGAAGAAACTACAAGTATCAAACCATGCAAACACTTAAATTTATAAGAAGCACAAAACACAAAAACAATTATATTCCCACGAAAATTTGTCCCGGTGTCTTTTTATAAGTATGTATAGTGCCCAGCACAATAAGTCTCATTCCTGACTAGGGCATCTGGGCACATCTGCAGTACAAATAAATAACAATAGATACAGTTAATGGTAAACTTGATCTGAGAATCCAGGGTCAGATTTTGGTACCACTGTTCATGTTCAAAAGCACCTTTCTCCGCAATCAGTTACATTGGCTTCAGTTCTGCACTAAATCTAAGTACTGGATGGAGACAACATGGTAGATAGCAGCTCCCTCATCCCCAGCTACTCAGCCCTTGTGGAAGTTAAAGAAGCAGGCAGCCTACTCCAACTTCTGCCTCTGACATAAGCTCTGTAATGGAGCTTATACCAGTGGGGAATTAGTCATAATGGGGTTCAGCTGCACCAAATCCCCTTCTGCCCCCAACATGCCCCCTCTTCTGGCTAATGCCACAGGTGAGGAGAGCAGCTGGTGTAGGATTCACCTACACTGATTCTGCCCGCTTTATAACAGAGGAGTTTCCCCCTACACAGGGGGAATTCTTCACTTTGTACTACTTATGATGGACAGGAATGGGTTACGTTAGGAGCGAGGGAAGAACAAAAATTGTTTAGCTCTCCTGCTCCAAAATGCTTAAGCCAGCTATGTGTACTACTCATCCTCTCTACTCAAGGAAAAATACAGTAGGAGCGGCTAAAATATTACATTCATGTAAATCAGGTAGCAAAAGATGACTAATTATCTCACAAAATCAAGTAACCTCTTTAATCTCACAAGGAAATGCCAAATCTGACTTGTAGCAAGCTTCATTTCAGACTTTACTTTCCTAATTTAGATGCAAAAATATAAAATAAGCCAAAACAAGATTGAACTTTAAAGACTGCATCTTGACTTGCTGGGTGTGAACAAATTATTTAAGATAAATTATAGTGCTGTCATATTCTACTTTATAGTTTTAAATAAATGTTGTCATCTAATTATACAAGGGTTTGAGTTTGTTTAACAAATTTCTCAGAGATATTTATGTGTGGTACTGCATTTCCATGCTCCTTTGATTACTGCATACTGCTTTAGTCTTTTTCCCTCTCTGATTTTCTACATTTTATTGTGTTGCATAGCAGGTTGCTTTTATCCCATCTCTTCAGCCATACCGAAAGAGATAAAACACTGAAGTCTCAGTACAGTTCTTGACAGTTTTCAATTAAAATAATCATTAAGAATGAAAGACCAAAAAAGTGCTTTTTCACTTCCAAGCTAAGCACTTCAGCAGTACAAAACTTCTGTGTCTTGCTTATTGAAAATACAGGGAGGAAAGTGAAATTCTCCCTTAATTCCCATTCTCCCTCCTCAAAACTTAAGGACAAAATTGTCAGACCAAGAATTTTCCAAACCTAGATGATTACTTCAGAAAACTAATCTACCGTCCAGACTAAAGAAACCCACATCTTCCCTTTTGGTTTGACACTGAAGTGAGGGAGCATGTGATTTGTTCTCAAATCTTTGTTTATTGGAGCAGCAAGAGAGGCAAATAGTATCCATAGCAAACAAATTTTAGGCGGGTAAGCCACAACCATCTAGAAAGTACTGCCTTAACCTAGGTTTTGGTGTTATTTCATTGGAGGAATGACCACTGAATGCCCTCCTATGCAGGAAACACAAAAAGTGTTTCATATAATCAAAGCAGTTGGCAATGAAAAAAAGAGTTACTAGGCCTGATTTTGAAACATGGTATCTGATTTTGCTGGTGTATATTTTCAGTAATGTATAATTGGCCGAGTAAAGGATGATATTTATGTCTTAATCACTTGATCTGATGGCTATCATATATACTCAAAATGAACTGTTGGTACAATGGTTTGTGACCAAAGCATTACATCAGGGGTCAGCAACATTTGGCACGCGGCTCGCCAGGGTAAGCACCCTAGCGGGCCGGGCCAGTTTATTTACCTGCTGACGCGGCAGGTTCGTCCGATCGCGGCCCCCACTCACCGCGGTTTGCCGTCCCGGGCCAATGGGGGCAGCGGGAAGCCGCGACCAGCACATCCCTCGCCCGCGCCGCTTCCCGCCGCCCCCATTGGCCCGGGACGGCAAACCGCGGCCAGTGGGGGCCGC
>NW_020698242.1:56288-161764 GCF_002925995.2 Terrapene triunguis | reverse complement strand
CCTAGCGGGCCGGGCCAGTTTATTTACCTGCTGACGCGGCAGGTTCGTCCGATCGCGGCCCCCACTCACCGCGGTTTGCCGTCCCGGGCCAATGGGGGCAGCGGGAAGCCGCGACCAGCACATCCCTCGCCCGCGCCGCTTCCCACCGCCCCCATTGGCCCGGGACGGCAAACCGCGGCCAGTGGGGGCCGCGATAGGCCAAACCTGCCGCGTCAGCAGGTAAATAAACTGGCCCGGCCCGCTAGGGTGCTTACCCTGGCGAGCCACGTGCCAAACGTTGCCGATCCCTGCATTACATCAACAAAATAAGAGGCCAGGTTGAAACTCATTTACAAAACCAGGCTGGTTATTGTTTTCTAGTCCATCTGGTTGCCCATACAAAATTGCTCCCTACAATACATTTTCTAGTTCTTTGACCAGCCTATGGTCTTCTGAGATTGAGCTTTCACCTAATGGGAGTTCTATGTTGACATTCTGGGGGCAGGGAGGGGGTACGATAACTTTGCCATTGGTGCTGTGGTTGCCAACTTGTAAAATGAAATCCTCCTGCTGCTTTGAGTCTTCCTAGTGCAATGCACCCACTGTACTAAGCAACCAGGACCACTGAGCAGTTGACCATCACATGGGAGAGCTACGACATTAACTTAATAGATAAGAGTGGTGTATAGGAGTTTGAACAAAAATGAATGTAGTTTATTCATGTTATTTTCCTCACATTTTCTGAGTACTTCTGTTTTCCCAATAGCAAACATACCACTGCTTTCAACACTTCCCTCAGAAAACTGTTCCACACTCTTAGGATCCATTAGTAGGCTAGTGTTCTATAGTAATGGTCAAGTACACTGCTATCTCACAGTCATGATACCACAGTGCTGGGGGCCATTACTGTAGAATTCCATATTATCGTTTTTTAAATAAGGAATAAAATGACTGTGTGGTCTGCTACTTCCCTCATGAGCAACAGGTCTTGAAACTTAAACCAAAAGGAAAAGAGAACAAAAGATACCAGGCCCATCTCCCAGTTTAATAAGCCAAACAAGACTGACAGCTTGTTTACCCCACCCATATTGTTCTGGTGCCAACTATAGACCTTTCAAAAATAACACTTTATTTTACTCTTTTTAAGAATAAAAAGTAACTGCAGCTTCACTCACTATATTTACCACTGAAACAGAATCTCAGAAGCTAACAAGAGCAAAATAAAATCTTAAACAATGTTCAACACCCACTACTTTGTGTGTCTTGAATGGGAATAATGAACAACAAAGGAGATGTATATTAGGTGCTTAATTTATCATCACTTCTTAGCAAATGTGTAGTTTTTAAAGGGGAGTTCCCTGAATATCAACTAATCTCCCTTCCTCTCTTTTCTTCCTTTCTAAAGAACGTGAATGCAGCTAATTAAATCATTTCAGAACAAAAAAGGATTTCCCCTTTCATTTTCCATTCCACACCTTTGTAACACATTTGTTTTTAGTTGATAAAAGAGGCTATTTGTTTATGACCAGAACAAGAAAAACCCTACTGATCAAAACTAAGAGACCTTTTTGTTTGTTTGTTTCTCCATTTAATCAATAAAAACCAAAATTTGCCAGTATCACTTTCCATTTTGAAACTTATTGGACTGCTCCAGGAATAAATATTATTCATTCATTATGCTCTCTATTGGTCTTCAAATAATGCTATTTGCGATCAATAATCACCTCAGATATGCTAATATAAACACAATTTGTTTTCATAATAATTAGCATGCTGCTATTCAGTGCATTATAAACAGTTGCATAAATTAATAGCAAATTCATACACTGGCTATGTGCACTGCAATTTGTATTTATTGTCAGATCAAATTTTTATCTATTCTTAATTGTAAGCATTTAATTATATTAGTATTCGGACTATAAAACATATGAAGAGGTCTCGATTATCATTGTTCTTCCTGAGATGAATTAATTTAAGTCATAAATCCATTCTCTTACAGCAAGGAACATACAAAGATTCACTGTTTAACTGATGGAATGTCTGGGGTTTTCCTTCTATTCTTATGAAATAGCTTCACTTTATTCTCACTGTAGTACACAAAACTTTCATTTGTCATTGTGCCTTTGATTTGCTTTGGGGTTAGAGGACTGACCCTTCATCTACTAGTTTATTTAAATGCCACTGAACCTTTTCAAGGATCTGCCCCATAAGTAATGCTACATTTCCTATAAATCAAACCCTGTAAAACATATCTGGCCTTCACATTTTGCTAGATTACCCTTTTAAAAGAACCTTTTCTCAGAGTATTGCCCTGTGTGTTCTGACACATTTCACTTCCAGAAAGTGTAACCACAGTGGAAACAATAGAGGAAACAAAATAATTCTACATTAGTCATTGCACAAAGAAGGATCTTTAACCACCAGAACAAGCCAGATAAGTAGGAGCCACCTCCTTTCTCCTTACCTTCTGGGGCTGTCTAATGTCCTGCAAACCCCTTTCCTCCATGTTTTTTTCTTCAGATGGGTGGTCTACTCCTGCAGAGACATTCCCAAGTAAAGAAAACTAGTGTGGCTACAATCCTTCCCTTTTACTCCCCGGTGCTCTCCTACTCCTGTAAAAGGTCATGCTGGCCTTTTAAGGATAGGCCCCAGTCCCTGGACTCCTGTTACTATCTCATCCCAGAAATAAGACATGTAAGATGGAGTTCCCAGAGGGACTGATAGGACCTATTGGCTGAGAGCAAGACCCCTTGGGAAGTGTGATAGAAATAAGCTTCCTTTTCTCACAAGAAAGAGAGACCTGGGAAGAGTTGTTTCTAGAGGTAGGGCAACCCAGTCAGAAGGTGAGCAGACAAGCAGGACTTCTGAAGAGCAGCCTGGGATGGGTGGAGGAGATGGAAACTGAGACCAGCAATCTCAAACAGTTTGCGGAGAAGGTGGCACAGCTGTATGCCCTGCTGGAGATGCCAAGAGGCAGTGGCAGCAGGAGGCAGAGGTGGCCTGAAGGATACTGAAAAGCTCCTTGAGTTGAAGCTAGCTGCCATCAGCTTCATCTCCTAGCTGAAGAAAGAGGTGGAGATAAAGCTGTGGGCTCAGTCAGAGGATTCTGAGCAGCAGCAGAAGCTGGCCAAGGAGGAAGCAGAGTATTTTGCAAGCAGCTCACAGAATGGCAGTTAGCAGGCTTGAAGGTTGTTACAGGAATGATCTGTCAGTAAATAGTTAATAAAGTGCAGTAGATATATAGCATGGATTCTGGGATTTGTAAAAGCAGTGACACTTCTTGTTGTTTTGTACTACAAATGGATTCCTCTGTGAAGCTCTTTACCTGCAACTCTTAACAGAGATTATTCAGCAGATATGGCTGTCTGTCCAGCAAAGAAGTGTGTCCTGCAGCTCAAACACAGAGGTTATGCCCAACAAAAGGAGTGATAAGCAACTGTTATATTGCTGATGGGACTGTCCCCCATTCCCTCTTGAGAACTACCACCTTTATAATGCCTGGGCTGACACAGGATGAGGAATGCTGGATGTGGGGCTTGTCAGAGGGCCAGCATTCCCTGTCACAGCTCCTCCTCTTGCAGCAGCAGAAGTGAGAAACTTCAGCAGACTCTGTGGGCTTTAGGCTGAAAAATTTACCAGGACCCCTTGCACGGTAGCTAGGAAACAGTCCTATTCTCACTGCTGATTCTGCTTGCACTGAAACTTGGAGCTCAAATGACCCAGACAGCCTGATGTTACTGTGTGGAACTCATATTATCATTACTAGTAATAGGCATAGATAGACAGCAGGGAAATTTGGGGCATCTGAAGCTCCAGAGTCAGTATAGGGAGCAGCAGCAAGAATATACTTCCTGGCATACTGCTGCAGGGCTGAGTCAGGCAAGCAGGTGCCTTGACTCTATAAAGCCATTTTTGGAATGGGGAAGTAAATCTATTTTTAATCCATGTCTGCCAGCCACCCTAGAGGATCCAAGAATGGAAAAAGTTGGGACGTAGGAGTAAAGGCTGAAGGAACTCCCCAAGAAACAATTGTATAAGTGAGGCAATTTAGGGTCTTTGGATGAGAAGTGAAGGAAAGCAGGATGCTAAAGTCAGCTGAGGGTGGTATAACTTAGTAAGGGAATTCTCAAGGGACGAGAGCAAGGCCAGGGGATTCACAAACCTGGCTAGACATTTTGATTTTGTAAAGAAATCCAAAACACATTGATTTCTCATTCTTTGGAGCTTCATTTCAAACACTTTTCAAAGCAGCCGGGCAGAAATCAGCACTATGGAGGTCCCTTGTAGTTTAATAGCTATGAGTCCATAAATGATTGTCCAATTAATCTATCTAAAACTTCAAGGAGCTTGTCTAGAGTTAGATTTATTCACACACTCAATAATTGTGATCAGAAATAAAATGTTGGTATTTTATACCGCATAGTATATTTCACTGTTTTCTTCCATTGTCTCTCTCAATCATAAATCCTTGTGCCTCCATTTCATTAGATACAATCACATAAAAGACATAAAGTAACATTTTCAAATGTGTCTCAAAGTCAATGGGACATAGATTACTAAAGCCCATGGTACAGATTTTTAAAGGCATTTAGGTACAGTGGATATTCAGAAGAGCCTAGAAGCCTAATGCCCACTGATTTCAATGGGAGTTATGCACCTATGCACTTACAAAAATCCCATTAGGCACCTATCTGCATCTTTAGGCACCTAAATACCCTTTGAAAATTTTACCCATAATCGCAATCTTCAATACTAGGGCTGGCTAAAAAACAAGAATTCTATATTGTGAAAAATTTAATGGTTTCAAAATCTGTTTTTGTTCCTCATCAGAATTAAACTGAGACTTCAACAAAAAATAGGAGAGAGATTCCGGCCCCAGAATAACTAATAGCCTGATAGTTAGGGCACTCACTGGGATGCCTGATTAGAAGAAGGACTTAAAACTGGGTCTCACACATCCTAGATGATGTCCTAACCATTGGGCTATAGAGTAAGTCTCTCTCTTTGACTCAATGCAAATATAATTATTTATACAAAGTTGAACAGCTGCAACAAGAAAGATTGAGCCAAGCTATTGGCTATTCTGGGAATGTTGTCTCTTTCACCAGGAATTCCATTCTGGACCCGAGAAATACTCTTGACAAAAATTTTGTCAAAACTGATAAATGTCTGTGAAATATTTTGGTTCCAGCATTTTCCAAGGAAATTTTTTTTTTCAAAATATTCCCAACCACATCTACTTAAGAATTTACATTTTAAGTAAACAAGATTAACAGTAATAAGCAACCAGCTCAGATTGCAAAATGTCCTAGATCTATGTCTTAACTACCTTTTTCCCTAAACCATAACCCATTTCCCATTGTTCAAGTGCTCAAGGCAGCCCGGAGCTGCCTCAGAATGTTATAAAGAGCAAATACTGTATCCTAGAGCAATGCATTTCATTTGTATCTGCTTAAAGCAAATATGTACAGTAATTTTCACTTCCCCATTAAAGCCACTAATTACACTAGAAAGACTATAATGCATTGATTTCTGTTTTTCTGAACCCTAAGGGAAAAGTTTGTATATACCCATCAGTTTCCTAACCTTTTGTTTGCCCTTTTGTCCTAATAATGAAAGATACACTTTCATCTATAAAATAATTTTGCAATGAGTCAAGTCTGAGGAAATATGAAACCAAGAGATGGTTCAGGGCCCTGGAGGAAACAAGTAATATCTACTACTAACCCTCTTATTGACCTATCAGTAGCCTTAGACAAACAAATTAAACATTCAATTAGTAGGGGAAAAAATTGTACGTGCTCTTTGTTAATTTGGAAAGGAAGACTCAATGCTGACATGTTAACTCATTTAATATCTCACACAGTATCTGAACCACTGTTAGATAAATCCCATCCAGTTTCAGCCACTCTTTCCTAAGAGGCAATTTGGAAGGAAAATGTCTCATACACAGGTCTCTGCAGGATATATTTACATTGGATTGGAGAAATTAGTAATCAGATTATTACTGATCTCTCAATTTCCATCTGCCTTGAACCCTATTATAGTTCTGACTCCTTGATATCTATTCACTTTGACCTATCCCCCTCCCACCTTCCGTTCTCCCTTGCTCCCTCTCTTACTCTCCATCTTTAACTGCTTTGATTTGTTTCTCTGTGTCTGCAAGCATGAGTTTATGTCCCCATCATGAAAAAGCCTCTCTCAGTCCGAACTGCCTATCAAACTACTGTCATCTCTCCTTTCTACCTTTCATCCCAAAACCTTGAAGACACTCATTAGCACTGCCTTGACTTAACCTCCTCCAACTCCCTTGTTGACCCCCCTAGTCTGACATATATCCTCTTCATTCCATCAGAACAAACTTCACCAACGTCTCTGAGATTCTCCTTCTCTGTTTTTTCCTTTGATAAGTCTGCTGTAGAGCTGCTCGGGAACTTGCTGAGTAAAGTTTTTCATAGAAAAATCCCAGTTCATAAAAGCTGCAGTGTTTCACAGAAAACTATCAGTTTCAATGAACTTCTCATGAAACGCAAGCAGGAGACCTGCCTCATTTCCTACCAGCTTGTCTGACAAGTGCTGAGGAGCCCAAGCTTCCAGTGTGTGCAAATGCAGGGTAGCCCCACCATGCATACTGCCTCAGAGTTGGGGGACTCCAGGGTTTACAGTGTCCATGGCTTTGGGGAAGCCCTGTCATGTGAACTGCCTTGGGGCCAGGGACTCCAGGGCTTCCAGGCTCCCTACCCCAGAGCTGAGGGCCTAGAAGCTCTGGGAACCACAGAGCTTGGGCTCCATGACCCAATTTCATATCCAAATTTTCAAAATGAAATGTTACAATTATTTCAAAACCATTTTCTTAGGGTCTCTTTTGACAATTGTTTCTCAATTTTAAATGTTCAAAAGGAGTTCAAGACCCATACTCATGAATGAGAAACAAAAATCAGACTGATTCTTTTAGCCTTTGGACAGGGCTTTATTCCACTATGGAAGTAAGAAAGTGTAAAACTCTGACTCCAGAAAACCAAGTACAATCATGTACTGACACGAACATATTTTACAACAAATATGGAATCTTGTTATAATGAAAGATGAATAATAAAATCCCAATTCTTGTTGTATATGATACATAAACATTCTCCATAGTTGTGAAAGCACATATTTCACTGAATTATTCTATTGTGATTATTGTTCTGTTTCACAAAGATTCACGTAACCTCCTCACCCATAAATCATCACAACTGCCTTTTTTGCTCACAAGCATTTTCTTGTTTTTCCTTCATATATTTTAACCGCAGAACAGCCTTTTCCCAGTTTCTTAGTTGCATGTTTCATTGTAACATTTTGACATGCAACTGTTTATTTCACAGCCATGGTTTAAGATCATTTTCCTTAGGAAGAGAAAGGTTGTAGAACTTTTTCTCCTGAGTAGAGATTTTATTATTTAAATTCATTTGGATTTGGGGTTTCTTAAAGAATAAAATAGAGCTGCAGGTGTTTTTGTACATGGTTTGATGAAGTTAACTTTTCTTGTGAATTCTTTTGTTGTATATAAGGATCCTGGTTTAAATTTAGAGACAATACAGATACCTTATAGTTTACTCACAGTTGCAATAGTATACATTAGCTGACAAGGAGGTTTACATGGTATCTCTAACAAAGGGCACCAACGCAGAGCTTCAGGAATTCTATAACTGGGACTTTTCAACTTGACATTTCATTTATTTGTATAAATGACTGTGGAGGATGGTTGAGCGCTAAAGTTAAAGAAACACTTAGATTATCACATTCTCAAATCATGAGTAAGAGTAATCAAATTGTCTAAATAATGTGAAACAGTCTTTTTTGGCATTCTTCTAATGTAATTATAGTGCCTAGTCAGTAATTTCCTCAATGCAGTAACCTCACAGGCGACAGAAATCTGTTCTCCATAATAAAAACAAATGGAAGGAAAAACAAAAGAAATTTAAAAGAAAAGTCTATTTGCAGCATGTATTTATTTGCTGCCCCCACCAACATATTTTTATTTTTAGAAGATTGCCTACACTAGACTATTTGGAACAAACCCATTTGGAGCAAACAATTACTTTTCAGTGAACAGAACTTCCAACACCTAGGTTTGTGGAGTCCTGTGATCACACTTCCTCACTGTCAGAGTGGCACAAATACCAGTAAAGCCAATGGGGCTACTTCCATGAGAAAAAACAGGTAAGGGTTTGAAGAATCAGCCCCATGGTGGGGAAATGCTCACCACTATCTTATAGACTGTGAAAAGGTCCATAATCCAAGATTTAACAGACAAGTTTCCAGAATAGATTGGGTGGTTTAAGGTTTCCTTTTGAGCTCTCGCCCTTTCCACCTTTTCACTTGGCCTTTCTGTGACTTCCAGTCTATCAGCACTTGTCTGTGATCAGCCCTCTGATCCCTGTGTTCCATTGATATGGTTGTTGATTTTCTCCAGGCTTCACGCTCCTCCATTCTTGACTCTTTTGTTTCCTCCTTTCCCATTGCAAGGTCAGCCCTGCCTAACCCCAGTTTCGGTTCTCCCCAGCAATCACTTCTTCGTCTCCTTCTCTCAACTGTTATGATTACACTGGTTTGTTGCTAGTAACATATATTCTCTATCATGCTGACCTGTTACCATTGACAAGGGACTGCCAGTTTTTCAAAACCACTGATTGGATATCGTTTATGTCACAAACAAATCTGTCAATTGGCTTTACTATTCAGCCTTCCCAAATTTAAACAGATTGTTGATCCATGGCAAACCCTGCTTTAACTTGGCAGGCTCCTTATTTTTCATATTAACATGTGTTCCAACTAGAAGGTTACTACTAAACTATTCTGGGTCTCCCTCTACAGATGGATTGATGATTGCACTTTGATTTATGGCTTATCACTAGAATATTATTAACAAAGCCTTGATAACTTATTCAGACCCAGCCAACACGTGTACTTGACTTGACAAAATCATTATCCACATTATCACCAGAATCACCCCCATGGTCCCCCACCTCTGCTATAGAATTGATATAGGAATCGAGATTGCCAACTACTTGCTGATCCATCCTCCTGATTGTCAGAGTTATGCCCTGTTGCTCATGCTGTACTCTAATCATGTAGTATCCAATGCCCATCACATTGCTTCCACACATCTAATCCAAGAACTATTTTGATCTTTCCACTCTACTTTATCTGATACTGAAGATTCAACATCTGTATTTACAATATCCAATGGCAAAAATACACTGAGATTATTAAGACCCAATGTACTCTCTTCATCTGCAGCCAACGTAAGACTCCAGGGTAAATTGTATTTTCGTATTACTTTGTACTATAATGGCTGCCAAATAAAGGTCAATTTAAGTTTAATTTCCACCTCAATTTGCTAAAACCACATACTGTCCTCTTTACTAAAGTAGCCAAATCTTTTTACCTTTTAACATAACATTTGCCTTGAACTTTCTGCTTTGAAGTGTACTTTACAAAGAATAATACTTTGGCGTGATTATGTATATTGATTCCCATAGGAACTGAGGTATTTCTGAAAATAGACTAAATAAAAGGAAAAACTATAAAAGTGAAACTTCAAAAATATTCTGAGATCTATCCCCACCAGGGCAGAGCGACATAAATATATCAGGCCAACATTTTCTACAAGAGTGGGAAACCAACTGTAGCACTGGTAGATCTGACAGCAGTATTTGATTATTTAAACCGTGATCAAGTGGCGAGTCTGTGGCTGCAAACACTTGTTTTTCTTTCATTGTTGAAGGCCTTGCCTGTACACTCCCAGGCCACAGCTACTAATTGTCTTGGCAGAAGGAGTAAACTGATATGTTCACAGTTTCCAAGGAGGCAGGTCAGCAGTGATGTCTTCCTGTTCCTTTTCTATTAAAGGAATAGCAGCTATTTTTACTAGGAATTTTGTTTGCCCAGTTTTAATTTTTTTGGATTAAGATGGGATGACACATGGTCCTCGTGAAAGTGAGATTCCTCCAGCTCCAACCACATTTATGAGCTTAAAGCTTTGGTTGCTGCAATATTAACTGCAGGGATAGTAAGTAAGACAAGACATGCATATGGGACGTCAGAAAATGTGTCATCAGATAGTTCAACTCCTCCTCCTCATTCCTCTTTCCTCCCCTATTTTATTATGATTAACAAAGTTCTGTATCTCCAAACTGGCATGTAGGTCTTTAATGTAAGGGCTTATTAATAATACTGCATTATGTTAAAGGCATAAATGCAGCACTTAATAGCTTAGCAAAATCTGTTTGCCAAAGTCAGGTTAAGTAAACATGGATATGTCTCCCAGTGTTTTGGCAGATATAAAATGACCCTTTAAAGCCTTCTGACAGTCTCTCCAGAGCTGGGAACACAGCTAGTGACCTCTTCAAACCCCTTCAAAGAGCTTCCCAATCACCCAGACCTTGTTTAGAAGGTTTCATGAGACCCAAAAGATCTTTGGATAAACATGGCTGTACTTTTAACCTCTCACAGAAACAAAACACGCCATGAACAACATTCTTGCAACATGAAATGCAAACGTTTTTAAGCACTGAATTAGTTACTAAAGAAATGCTTTATTATCTGAGTCCACCATTTGAAATCAGAATCCTTTCTGCTCTGTGTTTGTAACTGTAGACACGGAGAAAAGGGCTGAAATCAGTTGGTGTGTCTAAGGATTAATGAGTTACGGCAAAGGAATCTGTTGAAGTCTAGGTTTATAGAACACTAAAATTTGAAGACACACACACTCCTGAAACTGCTTCAGTGAAATCTACAGAAGAATTATATTGCTACATTCCATAGTTACAATAAAAATGCATACGGCTTTTCAGCGCTAGGAGCAAGAGGCAGCTTTCACTCCACTCCCTTGATCCCCAACACAGCAACCAGTTGTACCAGCACTGGGGGAGTTTTTTAAATTGCTACTAGTATAGGCCAGTAGAAAATTAAAAGTTTAAAAGTGTTAGTCAACTCAAACCATTTCCAGCAGAAGTAGGGGGAAAGAAGGTGGGGGAGTTGTTTTATTTTGTTTTCCTTTGGGGCGGGGGTGTCTTTCTTTTTGGTGTTTCCTTTTCTAAAAACATAAAGACCTGTGAAGTTAAACTCTCATTCATGCTTAATTCTGGGGAACTTATTTTGAGAGTCAGAGGTATCTTGCTCAAAGCTTTAGAAATTTTCCCTTCTCTTTAGTTAATCTATAGGGGAGACTCTCATGAAAAGACTTAAGACTTTGTCCTGCCCCGTAAGAGTTAACTGTGAGCAATATCCTCCACAGTCCAAATCTCCAAGAGAAGTGGAGAGGGGTCTTGTGAGGGGGCGAGTACATTACCAGGGACACTAAAAGGACAGTCTGCAGGCATGTATCTTGTATGTCTCCCTAAGGAAAACAGAAGCCATGTCATGATTTCCTGTGGGACCATTAGGGGTGGAAGATGAGAGAAAGCCTTTTCCAAGGAAAGGGATCTGAATCATTTCACCCCATGCTCCTTGCTGCTGGGTTTGGGCTGAGTGGGGACTGAGTGCACAGAATGAGGAGTGAGCCAGACTCACTGGTATCAGAAAGGTCACAGCTGCTGATACATTTCATGGTAGCTGAGGCATTGCAGGTAAAAAAGGTTATGGGCCTGGGGGATGCTTTGTAACCTGAACCACCCCAGCATGGACACCTTATACACTTGTTGGCTAGAAGCAGAAATTTCTTCCTTCAGGTTGCTACTTACCCGCAGTTCTATGCTACTGATTCTGGCCTGGTCTCAGTGAAGACAGCTTCCTTGAGGCATGCTGAACCACCTTGGGGTGGACTTCATCCACACGCCGGCTGAGAGCTAGGTTCATTGCCGCTTTCTCCACTCCCTCAGCATGGACGTCAGACACATGCTCGCTGAGAGCTGGATTCACTACTGTCTTCTCCACCCTCTCAACAAGGACCTCTCCCACTTGCCAGGTGGAAGTCTGGGTTCACTGCAGCCTGCTCCACTCTTTCAGCATGGGCTTCACCCATTCACTGGCTAGGAGCTGGGTTCGCTGTGGCCTGTCCACTCACTCAGTGTGTACCTTGCCCACACACCAGCTAGGAGCTGTGTTCCTGCTGTCATTCGTCTGTCATTCTGAGTCAAACTCTCCTCAGAAAAGCAACAGAATTTTTTTCAGAATTTAGCAGTTTTGAGAGAAACCTGGAAACCAATGAAGAAACTGAGAGATTTAGTTACAAATCTTTTAAAAATCCTGTAAAAGTTCTGCTACAAAGGGAGACCTGGAGTCTGCTGTGTGTGCTGTTGGAGGCAGAGAATTCTAGAGAGTTCCTTGCGGGGGGGGGAGGCAGCAGCACTAAGCCCAGACCCAGAGCAAAGATCTGGTCTGCCCCCAACTGCCAGGAAGACAGGGAATACCTTGCTGTGAAGATTGTCTGACATGGAGGGGACTGAGAATGATACATCACCTATGTATGGGTAAGCGTTGACATTATGCCCATAATTCTTTGTTGCTGTTGAAAATCCATTTGTGAACCTTTTGAGTAAGTCATCAAAGCGAATAGGAATTCATGAAAGAGTCCCTCAATGTATTGAATCACAAAATTTGCCCAAATTCAAGGACATGGTGTCAATCACACGCCTGTATATATTTGGTTCTGTAACACAGCATGTTCCATCCCCATTCTCTAATGCCCCAAAAACCTCTCAGAATCTATCCAGTAAGTAGGAACATAAATAAATTCCCCCAGAGTTGCCATCACCAACACTAATACAATCTCATGCAGTGAAGTATTTACAGAGCTTCTTGCCCTTTAGCCCTTTCCCTTATAGCCAGGGAGAAACAAAAGTCTCCCTTTTTTGAGATCTCAATGCATATTGGCCTCAGCTTGCCCAGATACTTGCCTCCTCGCTTCCTTCCTGTGTCTTCTTTTGTACCCTCATCTGATGGCTAAATTGATTCATCAGCCCTCCCAGCCTGATCAGCTAATTAGCTGCATATCCCCAATCAGCCTTCTCCAGGGGAACTGACTGGTGTCTAAGTGATCAGAGTGCTGGCTCACCAGCTAGGTGCCAACTGTCTGTCACAGACACATATTTTGCTGCTGAAGTGTTGGACTGCATTTATACTACTATAATTTTCCTGAGGAAGGCCAAATGGCTATACACTTAGCTGACTAAATAAATGTTAGCCTGTAAGTCTGCTGATTTTCTTACAAGTATAGCATATTAATATAATCACTACTTTCTATGTTTTTCAGATAAGAGAACCACAACAGATATGGTCCACAGAGTAATAAAACCGTCAATTAATATGAAGAATCTCATGAGTGCTGAAGACAGAACTTACTCCTGACTTGGTGCTAGATTATGGAATTCACTCCTGTAAGCAATTAAAACAAAACAAAAACCCTCCACATACCTCAACACTGTCTGACTAAATGCAAATTTAATCACTTGATTTAGCTTTCCCTCAATAATTTAGTCATACACATCCTTATACAAAACATCCACACACTCACAGAGATAAACATAAACAAATGGATGAAAGAAAGCTGATGTATGTATTGAGCTATTTCTCCTGAAGACTGGGAAAGAAGAAAGCAAGAGAGAAATTGTAATTGATATGTCTACTTTTAAATAGCTGGGAAGCACTCAGATCCTATCACAATAGGAGGCCATATAAATATATGAAATGAGATGAGGTGGATGAAAGCATATATGTGCACAAAAAATGCAAGCATAAAATTGTGGCTATAATGGATAGCACTTCTCAGAATCAGGCTCATATCCTACATCTCCTGCTTAATCTCGCTTTTAGTAAGCTGCCCAGAAACAATACTTGATATTCTTAAGTATAAGTTAAACTTGAATATGTCTCTTTCTTCTACATTAACTGTGCTCTAATACTCAACAAATTGGTTACCACCAGCAGTTAACTAATTTGGTTGTCAGCAGCCTGAGGTGAAGCTAGCACTTGCATTTCATTTGTTATTGGCTGCAATTGCCTATTTGAACATTAATATAGTCATTTACTGACCATTAAAGTGGTTATATATGTTTAATTATAAGCCTGTGGCTTCAAATTACATTTGTACAAAAGAAGTTCATTCCTGTTCTATGAATGGTAAAATTAGCTATAAAATGAAACTCCAAATTGTTAATGCATTTAAGCACACTGGGAATCTGATTCCTAAAGTCTGAACTATCCCATTTAACCAGTGGCTTCCAAAAGGTTATTTCTGCCCCCTCCCCTTTAAGTTACAGGTATGTGGTGAGTGTTTCAACTGAGAAAACAAGAGTTCTAACTAGTTTTTATTATAAGGATTGTATTAAAGCAAATAATAATAACAAACATCATCATAGTCTTATATTGTTTTCTGCAAATGATTAAAAATACTCCTTGAGGATTTTTTTCCCCAGGGCTGCATAATTTGCCAAGTGTCTTTAGACAACCAGATAGTTTACAAAAAATTCAACTATGGCAGCTCGCTGAGTGGTAATGAAATGGACCTAAACAATTTATGGCATAAACTTTGGAGTTGACATTAGACATTTGTGACAAAAGTAATTGCAAAAAATAATATAGACTATTTGAGTGATACAAAGGGGCACATGATCAGAAGGGCAGCTTTCCTTTTTTGGGCACAAGTTATGCCTGCAAAATACATGTCCAAAGTTAAAATGGAAATCTCAATCCTTGTGCAGCTAGCAAGAGGTGCAAATACTGAGATTTGCACCAACAATCCATTCTGTCCATATCAAAATACTTGCATGAATTTTGTGCATGCAACTTCTGCCTGTAAAATGAAAGGCCAGGCCTTAACACAGCTAAAAACATATCCCAAAACGTTTAATCCAATAGTAGACTTGATCCTTCATATACAGGAAGTTAAATCAATAAGTCCCAGACCAAGAGCCAAATAATGCTCACCTTACTCCCATTATAAGCTAGAAGGTGTTTTCTCTAGCAGTTCTGGGTAGAAGAAGGCAGTGGTTCCCTTACATGTGGCTATGAAGAGTAAATATTGCTGTCTCCATTCTTGTTTGATTTATTTTAAAGGTCTTACTTCATTTGCATGATGTAGTTTTATAAATACGAAAAATATCAAAAGTAGTTAATGCCATTTGATAAAATGGTGTAGTGGGACTTTAGTAGAGCAGGGGGCGGGTGACAGATGTCTCCCCATACTCTTCCTTTGTGTTATTCCATTATAAACAGAGCTGAAGAGGAAGACATCAGGAAATGAAGGTCTGTGTGAATGCCAGCTACATATATACAATCAATACGTGTCCGGGTAAAAAGAAAGTTGTTTGTCAACAAAAACATGATTTCAGTTTGCAGCTAGTTATGTAACCCCTACCACCTGATTTTGAACCTCTACAGTGGAATCTTTTCTTGTTAATTTTAAACATTTAATTGGCAATTATAATATACCTCCAAAAGCCATCAAAATATTTATCATTTAGAAACCCACATGTATTGCCCTTTTAAAACTGTTCTATTTCATCTGAAACTTGATTATTAATTAAGTACCCAACATATACTAGGTAATTTATAGATATGAAATTGCACAACAAACTTACAATGTAAGGGACCATCATACTGCAAAGACTTAGGCACAAGATTAGAGACTCCAATGGGACCGCTTACCTGCTTAAAGTTAAGCACATATGCAATCCTTCAAAGGATTGTGGTATAACAGATGAAACACAAAGAAAACAGAAGAAAGGTGATATTTCTGAGGTGATATTTGGCATGTAACTTGCCAAATTTATGATTTTGTAGCATATTTCTTTCCCTTCCTCTGCTTATTCCATCCCATGTTTTCTCTCCAACCCTCACCACTCAGCCAGTGTCCAGTTCAGGGGTCGGCAACCTTTCAGAAGTGGTGTGCCGAGTCTTCATTTATTCACTCTAATTTAAGGTTTTGCATGCTAGTAATACATTTTAACGTTTTTAGAAGGTCTCGTTCTATAAGTCTATAATATATAACTAAACTATTGTTGTATGTAAAGTAAATAAGGTTTTTAAAATGTTTAAGAAGCTTCATTTAAAATTAAATTAAAATGCAGAGCCCCCCGGACCGGTGGCCAGGACCCGGGCAGAGTGAGTGCCACTGAAAATCAGCTCATGTGCCGCCTTTGGCACACGTGCCATAGGTTGCCTACCCCTGGTCTAGTTCACAACCATTGCCTCTCCCACTGCTTTAGCTATATTCAACCCTAGCCCATTCATTAACCCCTAACTCAGTTGCCTCTCTTACAACACCATCCCTCTCCCTTTGAGTCATTAATTCAGCCCCACAAAACAGCTGATCATATTCTTACTGTCCTTCTCAAATGCGTAGCTATCACTATCTTATTGTGCTACAGTACCACATGCTGTATTGCTCCCTTCTTATTAAACAGATCCTTTTGGCTGACTACAGTATTATTTTCCAGATTTCCTTGTCAGCTAAACCTGCCACTTAAGTTATAACATTCCAGTTTAAAAAGAAAAAGAAAAAGAAGACACCAAATAGAGAAAACATCACACACAAACTCCCCAACATGCTCTGACTGGCATGGAGCTTTTGGAGATTGAGACGGAGCTATTAGTTACAGAACTTTCATTTATCCTGGCTTGCATGGATGAAGCCCCCTCCTGGAGGAAAACAAACCTGTGTTTGTATTGTATCTTTATTCTGGCCTGAAAAGAGCATACGTTTTAAACCCAATTATTATTGCTGCTACTGATACCTGCTGGAGAGGCACGGTTACCTCTAGGAGTCATCGGTGGAAAAAGTCTGTTTTATTTCTAGACACTTCAAGTATAGAGTTAACTGACACTCTCCAGGTGCTGGGTAGTGACAGTGTCCAGTGATATCCAGACTAAATGATCTAATGGTCCCTTCTGGCCTTAAACTCTATGACTAACTTGTGTTACACAACATAGTTATAATGATGCATTTTTGTTGAAAATTGTCTGTTTCTAAGGTTATGTCTGCACGGACAAACATACTCAAGCCCTGGACTATGTGCATGCTCTCACATGATCCCCATACCCGTGCTGAGTGTTCACATTATGCTGCGCTGGACACTGGTATAATGCTATGTACTGATGATCGAGTGGTTCTGTGACCTCGGCAGCTGGTGAACCCTGAACTTGCTCGGCCACCAGTTCAATGAGCCTCTCCATTAGGGAATGTTCCTGTTCCCTATGGCATGCCTCCTGCTCCAGGCACGGGTTAATCAGTGCCTTTTCCTGCTGAAGAGCCTCCTCCTCCAAAGCCGAAGCCCGAGCCCTGCTGCCCCAAGCAGGGGGGCCAAAGCCGAAACCCAAACCCCGCCATCGCGGGCTTCAGCCCTTGGGCTTCAGCCCTGAGCGGTGGGGTTCATGCTTCGGCTTCAGTCCTGGGCTCCAGCAAGTCTAACACCAGCACTGGTGATCCCATTAAAAAAAGGTCACAACCCACTTGGGATCCTGACCCACAGTTTGAGAACCACTGCCTAAGTTGTTTGCAGTGTTATGGTAGCCGTCTTAGTCCCACGATATTAGAGAGATAAGGTGGATGATGTCATATCTTTTATTGGACCTACCTCTGTTGATGTAAGAGACAAACTTTCAAGCTTACAGAGCTCTTCTTTAGGTCTGGGAAATGTATTCAGTGTCTGAATTCAAGTATTTGTACCTTTCCCAGACCTGAAGAACAGTTCTGTGTAAGCTCGAAAGCTCATCTCTTACATCAAGTTGGTCCAATAAAAGGTATTACCTCACCATCTTGTGTCTCTAAGTTCACAGATGTCTGCTCAAGAGAAAGCAACTTTATTTAAAACCCCAGAATTTTCTGAGAAAAATTTGTATTTTAGGAAGGGGGAACAAGAGGGGTGAATTATAATACTGCAACGATTTTGTGAACTGCCAAAACATATTGTGATTTTAATCATTATTTCTTCCATCAGGTTCGATCATGGTGCCTGCATCTATGAGACCACAAACAGTCACAAATCAAGGCCCTGATTCTGAAAGCACTTATACGTAGGGTTAATCTTAGGCATGTAGTCCCATTTAACTTCATTAAGACTACTTGTGCTTAAATTGAACATGTTTGCAGAACTGGGGCATGAATTAACAAAATCTGTCTATTTAATCAGCCCTTCTGTAAACTTTGGGCCAGATTCTGCTCTCCATTATGCTCATGTAACCCTACTGGAGCCAATGTGCATAGGTATAACTGAGGATGTAACTTGGCCCCATATGTGAATTACCTGAAAGCATCAAAGAAAGCCAAAGCCTACTCACCTTAGTCACATGAGTAATTCTATTGACTTCCATAGCATTACTTACATGAATGAAGCCTTCAGGAGTTCACTCAGCATGTGGAATTTACCAGAGATGCAGCACACGTATGTACTTCACTTGTCTTTTTAAATCAAAATAACAATACATTTCTTTAATGTTTAATAATAAGTAAGCTTCAACACTTCCACAGAAAGAAGTAAATCTTATCTTTGCAATAGCAACAATTTAGACAGAGTTCTCTGTTCAGACAGGCTTCCTATGTGATTAATTACTAGTACTAAGGAATAGAATCGTGGTATTTTACCATTTATGTGCCATGTTCAACTTTGAACTGTGATGTGGTAGTACAAATATAATTTAGGGATAAAATAGCCTAATAATTATAAGCAGAGTCCAAAAATCTTGACAGTGCTTTTAATATTTATGTTTGAGAAATATGGTTTTACTCATTAGTTTATGCAGTATAAAGTGAAACTTAATGTAGGAGGAAAGTTATTAGCATCAAATTAGCAAAACAAGCAAAAAACTAAACACAAAGGTGATAAAAAAATAATGGGTTGTTTCCCACTGTCTCTCTCAGAAGACTCCCTTCAGACCCCAAAAATTGTGTTCTGGAAAAACAAATTTTATTTATATGAATTATGGGGTTTCATTATACCTCTGAAACAGACACTTTTTAGGAAGTTCTTCCCAGAGCAGCTTTCTCAGTCCTTTTCTCAGATATTAAACTTGTCTCAGATTTTATACCCACTAAGATCGAAATTAGCTCTTTCTCTGAATTCTTGGGAAAGATGGATTAAAAAAGACAGACATCCACTTTAGACAGACAATTTCACTCTGAAGTTTAGTTACATATGGAGGTGTCAGATAAAACCAGTGGAGATGGACTAGAGAAGTGCACCTGGAAATACTGATACAAACAACAGACAGAACCAACAGGGGAAACATCCAACTTCATCTACACCTGTGGAATTGCCAGCAACATAATTACTTTTGTATTTTTAAAGTTATATGAGCCTATTCTATTCATTTACCTGCATGCGTCAAAGTCCATGAGTTCTAGCTATTGCACCAGAGTCCAAGCAATCAACATGTATTTCTGAATTGTACAGCTGATATTCAAATTCCCCTTTCCAATGTCTCTCATGATTGCTGTTTTCCTAAGACCTGGATTGTATTAGTGAATAATGTAATAATGGGGTGAGATTTAAAGGAGTGCTGGTAACATACCAAATTAACACCTAGCCAGTTACATGACATTAGTCAGGATTACAAAGGATAATTTATCCGTAATGCATGACAGCATTAGTATCCACTGACTCCACTATTCGCCATTGTACACAATGGAGCCTAATCTGGTATTTCAAACTAATCCTGAGGGCTGCTCAAATTTATGTCCAGCTGCCGAAGGCTCCAAGGGACTGTTCCAAAAGCTAGGGATCACTGGTGTGTGGAGATGCCCAGTCCAGATCCCCTTTCTCCAAGCCATACCTCTTGCTGGGATGGGAGGAAGAGTTTAATAAGAACCGCCGTAGCAGCTCTGAACCTCGTAGAGATTCTACCATGCTCAGGTTAAACCCAGCCTTTTGGTTGCTCTGCTTTGCCGAAGCAATAACTTTATCACCTACAGAATTCTCCATCCTTCCCAGATGGCTGAATACCACTCACTGTCACACAAGAGACTTACCACAGATGGGAAGTCAGCAGTCTCACCACACTGCTCAGTGTTAAAACAATAGAGTTAATAAGGAAACATGCACAGTGCACGTTCCTCCATCTGAAAAAGAAAGTTTCACCTCCTCGACAACTTCTGCCGTAGCCATTACAAGGGGCAAGGGTCCCAAAGTCACTCTCAAAGCCAGATCTCCTTGGCAACATATACAGTAAAACACAGCCTGGGATTATTGCTTCTTTTGTAATACTTGTATTTTTATGGTACCTGCTACAGTATTAGCGATTAGAGGACAGTTCTGGTCTTATGCTGCAAATTCATGATCCTTTTCCCTCACTGGTATTTGTAAGATACACTAATTACCAATGGAGGGATTTGCAGAAAAGACATGGAAATAACAGAAATAAGCCTTTTAACAGGCACAATAATTATGCAGACAACAGATGCTAATAACAATTTTCATTTCTGTGGGAAAATGATTAAGGTTTAAAAGCACAATAACAAAGAGGCATAAGAAAAGAACAAGGGGGCGTACATAACATGAGACAATGTATGTGTGATCACAATCAGTAATTTAAAAAGAACTTTCACACTGGAATAATCTTGAAAGCAACTCCGCAAATATCAATCTGTTTACCTTTCAAGTTTTTTTCCTACTTTCTGTTACCCCTGTTTCTGCTAATTACCAAAGCTATTTGAATCTTAGTGTCAGTTTTCTCTTTCATAGCCCAGATGTCGAATGAGGTATAAAACTAAAGTGTTGAATATTTGTTGTTACTAACAATTCCCCCAGCACTTTTCACAATAGTGGAGATGTTTGCCTCTAGTATCCTGAGTAAATTACAATTTGGGTACCAAAATTCTCCTGGCAGCTTTAGGTTGGTAGTTGGTAGAGTATTCATCTTCTCTTCCTGTCCCAATCTGCTCAGTAGTGTTGATGTATGCTGTTGAACAGCTGCTACTTTCAATTCCAGAGGTGGCTCCATTTTAGTGATGAGTAAATGGATTCCCATATATACACAGATTAAGAGCTAGGTCATGAAAACACTACCAAGTAGTGCTGAATAGTTGTATTGAAGTTAATAGCTCTACTCATGCTAATGAGTTTATGTTTCTAGTAAGTCTAATTTACTGCACAAACAGTACCTCAAAGTGCTGTGCCTTCTCTCCAATCAGTTTTCCCTCTGACTGCTTACTCAATATTACAGTGAGGACTGTGACAAATTATCCATTAACTCAGCACAGGTTTCACTGCAGTTGTAAAGTGCTTTGAGATCCTTTGGGATGAAAGGCATTGCACAAATGTAAGGCATTACTATACTGTCCTGCTCCTAAAGCCTGCATTGATGTTACCCTACGATTAACCGGTGATAACACAGTCATTTCTGTCAGAAGGCTTCCAGTGTCACAAAGACAGGATTATGATTTCATTCCAAGATCAAACAGGAAGATGAACTTGGTTGTGAGGTGAAAAATCTCACATTAAGGCAGAAATATCTGTACTAGCAGGGGATTCAAGAGACACAGACACTTATGGAATAGTCCTATAAAATGTAATAAAGTGATAACCCTGACATAAAATTTTTAAGTCAGCCTTCCTCCCTCACCACCGAATGTCCACCCAGGAAATGGCCAAGCTATTTCAGATGAACATTAGAATAAAGATTTGCTTCTACATTCATAAATGTTGTTAAGTATCAGTGCAGACTTCCTCTTCCACAATGGGCTGCAAAAGGTACCCAAAGGTAAAAATTCTGTACTTATTTAAGTCAATTCGGCATTTTGCCATTACTTCCCATGAGATCTCGTCAAGCTACAGCTTCCCAAGCAGTGTACAGCATGCAGTGTTCTGGGTCATCTGTATGTGTACCAACGGCTGCTGGATCAAATCAGTCTTCATGTAGTTTTCATTTTTTTTCACCATCTAGTTAGCTGGAGAATTATTGAGAATAAAAACTCTAATATTATTCAGGCTAATAGAGATTTTATTTTTTGATCAAGTGGTGCAGCCCTTTGCTTTTGGAGCAGAAACAATGATTGAACCAGGCCAGCTTATGGTGACTACGCATAACAATACTCTTTTTGGAGACTGTCATCTTCTGCTCCAAAGTCTGCCTTTATGGTTCCAAATATAACATTTACAATTAAACTGAACCAAGTGTAAAGCCTTGGAGTCATGTCTGCCGGAGTCTGCAGACAAGTTAAAACAATAGCTCCTAGAGTGAACTTTTCCTATTCATTAAACAGGCTGTTCATTTATCATAATTTGCCTTGGCAGTTAAGTGTCAATATAATTAATTTATGTCACTGCTGACTGGAGCACTCAAAAAGATAGAAGATCTGCTCAATCTGTTGTGGCTAGCTTCTTATTTTGTCATTCTGGTTTGATAAAAATTGGGTTCTGGGTAGGACCCCGATGGACCCCGATCGTTGTCAGGCAGGATCAAACCTGGGGCCTCTGGAGCTTAGTGCATGAGCCTCTACTGCAGGGGCCGGCAACGTTTGGCACGCAGCTCGCCAGGTTAAGCCCGGGCCAATGGGGGCGGCAGGAAGCCGCGGCCAGCACATCCCTCGCCCGCGCCGCTTCCCGCCGCCCCCATTGGCCCGGGACGGCAAACCGCGGCCAGTGGGGGCCGCGATCGGCCGAACCTGCCACATCAGCAAGTAAATAAACTGGCCCGGCCCCCAAATGTTGCCGACCCCTGCTCTACTGCATGAGCTAAAAGCCATATGGGTTACATATCACTGTTCTTTTTTTCCACCATTTTAGCACTGAGATGTTCCCAACTCCTAGCTCCCACGCTTCAGGCATAAAGGTTAGCTGACAGATATGTTGTCTATTTTGTTTCTGAGCACGTATTATTTACTGTTAATGTAGCCATGGATGTTTATGGGAATTATATAGTTAAACCATGGCACACTGCTTTAAAAAATGTATCCTGAAGTTGTCAAAAAGGGATTTTTCATTATAAATTATGGAAAATCCACCCTCTGCATCTATTCCCCAGATAGGTGACCTAAATAAGTACTGTAACTATACACAAAGCCTATGTATTAGCATTTCTGGTATTTATTAATGAGATTAATTTAGGAAATGTTTAAAAAAGGCAACCAAGAAATAAGACATTTATCTTGCTTAACAACAACAAAACACAATGGTCTTGGTCATACTCTTTTTGTGACAAATAATCTTGGGGGGGGGGGTAAAAAGAGATTATAAACAATAATATTGCTTTTCAAAAATGTTTATTTCTAGTTTGTGATTTAGGCAAGAGCTGTTGTAACATAACTTCTTTTCATAGTTACAAGTAAACAGGCAGACATCATTCTATTAGATCTCTCATCTATGTCCTTGTGCTGGATCAAGCAGTAAAGGGAAAACAAATTTTTCATGGGTGATGTCATCTAGATAGGCTCACACTACCTAAATTCTCACCCTGAGAAGTGCTGCAAAGCTGCTGAAACCATTTATGAAGCCAGAGTGATACTTCAAATAAATGTATGCCCTCTGCTGTGTACTCTATACATGTTGTATAAAGGGTTTAAATTGGTTTTACAGTTCTGCCTAATTTAACACCTACTGTAGAATACAACTTTCAACCACCCTTGAAGTAAAAAACAGAGAGATTGCCAAGCCTAAAGGATATATTTGCAGTTCTTATCCACAGCATAACAGTTTGAATATGTAGCAAATGACAATTAAATGTGTGTTATACTAGTTTAGGAAAAGTTTGGAAAATCAGGAATTTATGGGGAGAGGATATCCCCATGTCTACCACCAATAGGCTATGCAGTTTGGATGTAATTTCCAAATCAAAGGCAGGTCCACGAATTCCACCCCTCAAACCCCTGGAAAATCAAAGGAAATAGTACTCAGGGGTAGATTTTGAAAATGGGGCACAAGGATTTAAATGTGAGACTCCTTAATAAAGGCACATAGCTATATCCTTGCACACAGTTTTGAAAAAGCACATATTGAACAGCTTGTATATCTTTCCTCTTTTCCTGCTGGTCTGTGTGGTAGGGTTTCACTGTCTTTTGCCTTTGTAACAAATGTTATTTAAGTGTCAGAGGAGTGAAGTTCTAGGACAGCCTTCCAAGAGGATTAGGGGCAAAACACCTAACTTGTTTCAAGACTGAGCTTAATAAGGTTGGAGGGGATAGATATGATGAAGTTGCCTAAAATGATATATGGCCCCTCCATGACTACTATTAGCAAATATCTCCAACAATCAGAGGTGGGACACTAGATGGGGAGGGCTCTGAGTTACTACAAAAATATTGTTCCCAGATATTTTACTGGCAAGTCTTGCCCACATGCTCAGGGTCTAATTGATCACCATATCTGGGGTCGGGAAGGAATTTTCCCTGGGTCAGATTGGCAGAGAGCCTGAGTCTTCACCTTCCTTTGCAGCATGGGTCACTTGCTGGTTTGAACTAGAGTAAATTATGGTTTCTCTGTAACTTGAAGCCTTTAAATAAAGATTTGTTGTCTTCAGTAACTCTGCCAGAAGTTATGGGACTATTACAGGAGTGGGTGGGTGAGGCCTGTCACGTGCAGGAAATCAGATTCGATGGTCATGATGGTTCTTTCTGAATTTAAAGTCTCTGAGTAATTATTTGTAGTTTACTTATCTGTTTTTGAAGAGCTGAATTCTCACGCACCAGTACCTTCATTCTCAGAATCTCATGCAAGTGGAAAGGTCTGGGTGACCAATCCTTCTTGCACCTCTTTCTCTGGGATCATCTTTTCTTCCAGAGCATGTTAACTTCCTTTTTAGCCTCTCCATTCTTTTACTAACAAGATCCTTACAAATTTCTTGATATTTGGCAATGGGATTTGAACAAACCCTGCTGAGAATCCAAAGGCAAAGGTTTTCACTTACAAACAAAACACTTACAATTCCTTAAGAAAAATAGACAAGGCAAGAAAAGAACTATTCAAAATGGTTGCTAAATGTAGGGTGACACAGGTCACTCTCAACAGCTAGACATGAAGATGAAATAAATAAAAAGGTGTTTGTGTTTTTTTATTTTTGGAGTAGTGTTTTTTGCCACTCTCCTCTGACATCTAAATGGATGCTGAGAAAAGGATTTGAAAATTATTACAGAGTGAAGTTGAAGTAGATCAAATCTCAGTAGCAGAGCAATCTCATAGGACCAAATTCTGATTCCCTTTCCTGTTGTTGAATCATAGAATACTCTATGAACACTCTCATTGAAATAAATGCGATCCAACATAAGTAAGGAACTGACAATCTGTCTCTTAGATCCCTGTAGAATTATTACTGTGAGCTAACACCGGGATAAAAGTGTGTCACTTCCACCACACCAGTCCTAATAAAAAATCTTCAAAAGAACACATTCACTTTGAGAAAGACATAGAAGAAACTAGATTATATGTCAATTTCGTGTGTGTGTGTGTAATATATATCAATTTCTTGTGTGTGTGGAATATTTGTTTCTTTCTCTTCAAAATTTTGGCACTGATTGACAATAAATGGCAGGGAGTTAGATGTGTCAGAGAGATTTACTGAAACCTCAGAATAACATTGATGTTGAATAAAAAGTGCAGCATCTGTTAAGTATATACAGCAACCTCAGTGAACTTAGCCTACTGCACAACTGCTGAACACTGGTAATTGCTGGATGCATTTCAAGAATGTGGCTACACACTGGAATTGTCCCGTTAAGTTTTTACTTTGATTGTCCTGATGTCCGGATGAGGTGGTTTCATTTCAAAAGCCAACCAAGACAGGCAAATTAAACCCCTGGATATACCAATGAAATGATTGTCTTTGAAGATGAAAACCACAGAAAATGTTCTTTACATTGCCTCACTTTAATTGATGTTTTTTAAGAAAATTATAATATGGTAGTTTAATTCTGCCTGCGTGTCTGTCCATCTCTGAACTCAACAGAAGCTTATGTGATATATGCAGTATAGCTCGGCTAACACTACAAAAAATTTTCAACAAATGCTCATTCTTGTGTTCACTTTCCATAAATAATCTAGTGAATGGGATTATTGGCAAGAGGACTAGATTCTGTTATTCCTACTTGCAGTATGTGGTTTCAATAGGGCTACTGACAGAGTTCGGGATCATTCAGCATGAGTAAAGGTAGCAAGATCTATCCAAGAACTACCAAATATTGGAGAATATGCATAAAAAGCAAATTTTGAATTCATATGCAAGTATTCACAATTGAAAGTTGATTCTAATGCAGAGAACCAAAAGCTACCATGTATCCCACTGTCCAGTCAACACACCCATTCCAAGTTTTCAATAGCAAATACTCGTGATTAACTGCTTCTGTCGTTCATGTTGTCTGCAGACTAAGAATTATTCAGTAGAATTAACTGATTTTAAATAATGAATAGACCCAAGAAAATTGCAAGTTGGGGATGATTCATAAACCAAAAATGTGGCAGAACTCATTTAATAAATTATTCACTCTGAATTATTTCCCCAGACCTACTATATAGCACACATACATATGAAAGGGAAAGACAGAGCTTTAGCAACTTTTAAACATATTTTAGAAATATTCATATCAATTGTATATAATTTTCAAGGTTAATAGCTTTTTTGATGCATAATAATGGAACTTCCATTTACTGTACATATTCAAGTTGCAAAACCTTTTTCATTTACATAATCATAAATTGCAATTGAACAATCCTCAGCATGCTGGTTATTCATTTGATGAAAATGTAAATTTTAATTTTATTTTAGTTCAATTACATATACACTGCATTTATGGAACATGGGAAAATAGCATTTTAATTTAACCAGTGAATTCAGCTCATTACAACCAACTAAGAATATTGAGTAAACCCTGTATTTTGTGACAAAATGCCTTTTTGAGAAGTGATTTATAATCAATGTAGATCTTTTTCATTTTATAACATTCAGAAATATAATTATTGTGTTTAGGCCTACCAAAAAGACTACATTTTGGAAGGTAGTGTTGCACTGTCACCTTAAAAAAAAAAAAGTAGGGCAATGTACATTTAAATGAAAGACACTCAATTTGAAAAAAAAATGAAGGTAGATGGTTACAAGCTAACATTGAGACTCAAATGAAAATACTCATATTTCTGAAATAAAATGGCTGCTTGTGACCTGAAATAGAAATTGATTTAAAAAAAATAGTATTGAAGTGAATGGAGTTACGTCTGTTTTCACTGGCAGAGGATCTAGCACTGATTTCGAAGGGCTGGAAGATTAAAAATAAACAAAGTATCTTTTTACTTGTAAATTTGGCATATTTAATAGGGAAATCACTGAGACCCAACAGTCATAGACTCTTACCATACCATTTTTAAAGTCGCTTTCAGCTACATTACAAATTTTGAAGATTTCTCTACTGTAAAATTATTTGAAATAGCCAGGAAATGTAAGACTTTGCTTTCTTTAGTAATGTCATGGATATCCATTGGTATTTATCACCACGAGCCTGATCCAATGTCCACTGAAGTCAATGGAAAGACTCCCATAGCCTTCAGTGGGCGCTGGCTCAGGCCCCATGTACATATCTAAGCTCGAAGTGGATGAGGCTCGCACCATGTAACTACTGATAGCTAGTTCTTTCTTCCTACAGAGCACGGACACTTCAAGACTAAAACAACATATATAGTCTAGAAACCTCACAGGGACGATTTAGTCTGTTGAAATGAATTTGTTTTGACATTCTAATTGTATTACTTTCAATTAAGCCATGCTCTATAGCAGGGAAGTGAAATCTTGAACAACCAACTGGTCTAAATATTTTCAGCTGATACAAATAAAAATTCTACTGAAGCATTTATGGGATGAGCTATAACTTTATAAAACTTATTTGATAAAGCACATTGCTGAGGTTATTTTATTTTATTTTCTAATAGTCACATTTATTGCACCTCTGGGGAAACAAGACAAATTGGATGCCATTTGGCTTCAGATATAGGATGAATCTGAGAGATTAAAGTTCACAAATTGGTAAAATCAAACTTTACAGTCCAACATACACTTTTGTACCCTCCCCGCCCACACAGGCACAGACACAGACACAGACATCCTTTTCCCTCTTTAACTGCGATGATGCATTTCTCTCACTGTGGGCTATATTATCCCCAGCCTTTGTTTGGTCACAGAGGGGACTAAGCCCTGTTCAGGCCAGGAAAATGAGGGAAGTAACGTACACTCCAAAAAAGGGTGAAGTAACTTGCTCCTCCCCAAGAGAATCAAGGAGGGATTGGACCTCTCTGAATCAGTTAATATTAATTGCTAAGATTAATGCAAAAATTAATTTATGAAAAATGTTTCTCTCTAGATCTTTGTGTTAGCGGCTTCAGCTGTCATCAGGGAATTAAACAACACGTAGGGTGACCAGATATCCCGATTTTATAGGGACAGTCCTGATTTTTGGATCTTTTTCTTATATAGGCTCCTATTACCTCCCCATCCCCGTCCCGATTTTTCACACTTGCTGTCTGGTCACCCTACAACACACTGCAGCTGTGGACAACTATTTAAGACCAGCGTTTCAACAGCTTAATTGAGGAAGCGTGCTCAAAGTTGAAGTCTTTGTATCATGTTAAGTACATACATGTTTTGCAAGTCAACCAAGCCTGCTACACTCCAAAGCTCGGAACTCATCATGCCATTCTGTCCATTAATCAATAATGGGTCCAAGACCTGATGTCTGTGGATTTCCTTATTCATTTCGCATAACTGAAAGAAGATGCAGATTACAATATAGAGAAATAACCAAAATCCAGTTGCTTACCACAGAGAACAGGATTTCATGTGCTTGATAGCAGTAATCATAGTTTTATGTTCTTTTAATTTTAGAAACTGAGCCTGATTGCCCCTAACACATACTGTCACAACAGGTAGTACTGTCATTTTTTCTTGACTCTATAAAATGCTGAGCAATTTTTTCTGTTGTTGTTGATGGGAGATGTCAGCTATATAGCATTTGCCTGAAGTTGTCTATCAAGCTGCTTTAAAAATACAATGCTCAGCAAGTTTTCAATGGATATTGCCATAAATGACTCATGCGGAGTATTTGTAAAGTTTCCCACTTGACCCCTAATATTTGGTGGTGATGTATACAGCGTGAGGCCCAATCCAATTCCCACTGAAGTCCATTCAGTTGAGTTTAATGGCAGCTAGGTCATACCCATAATGAATGATCAGTGCTTCTATCCTTATATCAGTATGTTGAGACCAATCATCAGTTGTTAACATGCCATTATTTGTCTGTTTGGTTTTCTAGATACTGCATGATGGAGATACAGACTTTTAATAGCTATATTTTGTCTAGTAAATCCATTATGTATATCTGCAAATTCTGTACCATTTAGGAGACAAGTTCACTGTAAGAGTACAGCCATGTCAGTTCCTCTGACATGGCTGTACTGCCAGACAGGGCTGGAGCGGTACAGCCACCAGAGGAGCTGCCGGCGTACTGCTCCTTTCCCCACTGGGAACCGCAGCAGGGAAAGGAGCAGAACACCGGCAGCTCCTCTGGCGGGGCTGTACTGCCCCCAGCCCCTCCCTGTCCCAGCCCTGTCCTGCGGCAGGGCTATTGTACAGCCAGAGGAGATGCAGCTCCGTGGAAGGGCGGGGGTGGGTCTGTGGGGTGGTAGAGCTGCGCCAGAGGAGCTGCTGGTGTGGGGCTGCCCAGCGGCACCACGTTCTGCTCCTTTCCCTGCTGCAGTTCCAAAGTCTCCAGCGCAACAGGAGGAGGATCCCCCCCCCTCGCCCCCCAGTAACGTGGGATGGATCATGGGGATGGGACGGGGAGAGCGTGAGAGTGGAGCCAGGAGGAATCACATGGAGGGTCACGTGGGGAGGTCATGTGCCCCCGTTTAGCTGGTGCCTTCCCCCCTCCCCGAACTAGTAAGAAATGGATTCTACTTGCACCACTGCTTATGAATGTGTGATATGATTAAAATAAGTGTTTATTTATTATGAATTTCATCTTTATATGTTTTCAATAGACCATAGATTCTATTTGATTATGATACTGACACAGTAACATATTTATACAGAGAACGTTTCGTTTTCTTTTTGTTATAATCTCTTCATATATTACTGTTATTTATTAATGCTTGCACCTACTATGTGCTAAGAGCTTTCCAAGAAGACAAGGAATGGTTCCTACTCCAAGAAGTTCATCATCTAAGAAAATACAGAAAGGAAATGGATGAAAAATATATATGTATTACTTCTCCTCCCCCGTTCCCTTTTAAATACAGATCTGTTTGAAGGAGAGGGGGCAAAATTTCGTTTTAAAAATTGAAAACCAGATCCTCAGGTCATATAAATTGAGGCTATACCAATTAACATCAGGTGAGGATCTGGCCTTGCGTGCTTAAACATCTAATCAAATATAGTTAGCAGCTACAAAGCAAATTCAATAGACAGCAATAAGCCACATGCAACAAAGGCAATAAATGAATAACAAACTAGGATGTTAAATCCCATATGGTATATCATCTACCCCTGAAATACTTTAACTCCTCTTTTGTCAAACTAACATTCTATCAGTGTCCAAACCTTCCTCGGCAAAGATTCTCCAGTTAACAGTTCTCATCCCTGCCTGTCCACACCCTAGATTATGTTCTTAAACAAGGCAGGATTTTAAAATCAGATGCACAGGAGCTTTTCATTGCAAACCATAGCCTGAAAAATCAAAGACATAAGTATAAAGTGCAGTGTAATTTTATGTTATGTTAAAAAGAAATCTAGTTCTTTTTTTAATGTTGTTAACCTCAGCAGTCAACCGTAAGCATTCCTATGCCACAAGACTATAATTGAACCACTAACATAATTCAGCATTAGTAGCGAGGCAAACAGGGTAATTATTCAAAAGTGACCCATTTTTATCATAAAAACAGTTTCTAAATTGTAAATGTGGCCTTTATTGATACAAGCCAGGATGTGAATGAGCTCTCCCCTGCCATCTAGTGATGAATTGGGGGGAAAGACTTCAGGAACAGTGTGACAATTTGCATAGACACACCTACTCTGCCTAGGAGACAGAGCTGCTTTGCCAAAGCAATCAGTTTTGGCTGTTTTGGGTTAAAAATCCCTTTCCTATCAAATGCAGGGGTAATGAAATGTTGCTATCCTTATTGTATAAGTAAAGGGTAGCAGAACTGTACTTTGCTTACCCTGATTGATGAGGTCACCCGAAATTGAACTTCATTCACTAAGCTGGCTGTAGGCATGCTAAATTCAAATGAAGGTATTCCTCCCTGGCGGTGAGGACTCTGTTTAAAGGGTCTTAAAGACCATTTAACCCTTCCCCCTGCAGTCTTTAAAGAGTCAGAACTGATCAGACTCAGCGGAGAGTCCTTGTTTCTACAGCGATTACGAGAGCTGAAATCACAGATGAGCAGGTCTACGGACTGCGCCATAGATGTGGGGCAGTGTTGCAGTGAAAAACAACGCATAGGCTGTACTACCAGTGAGGCTCCCCACTACCCAGTGAAATCACTAAAAGCTGAAAGCACTCAGAATTGGGCCTATTGACAGAACCTCAGAGCATTGCATCCCAGAGGTGGCAGAGAGTGGCCACAGAGGCAAGGGGCGGCAGAGGCATCAGTGAGCAACAATGGCGGCAGCTAGCACTGACCAACAGCGGCAGCGATAACAGTGGAAGCAGCAAGCAGAAGCAGAGATAACAGTAGCAGTGGTGAGCAGTGGAAGAGGCAGCAGTAAGCAGCCAGCAGTGGCAGCAACTGCAGGCAGTGGCAGCAGCAGAGTCATTGCTCAACACCCCTGCTTTAAAGGATAGGAGGTGAACCAACATGAATGCACCCCTGAGAGTTCAAGGAACATTTGTCCGTTGGACTTTCACACTGCTCATCATACTGCGGGATGTGTATTCACTTATGGTTTACATGCTTTTCAATCATTGTTTCCCTTGTAATAAAAGTTTTCTTTTGTTATACACAGATTCAGTGCTTGCCAGTGGGAAAGTATTGCCTCCTAGAAGTGCCCAGGGGTGGTGTCTAGTTTTCCCAGATTACTGAGAGGGGGCTTGAATCAGTTTTGATTTGCAATGGTAAGAGGAACCGCTAGATCAGGGATCGGCAACCTTTGGCAGGCCGGGCCGGTTTGTTTACCTTGGCCTGCACTGCTTCCCACAGCCCTCATTGGCCTGGAGCAGCGAACCACGGCCAGTGGGAGCCGCGATCGGCCGAACCTGTGGACGCGGCAGATAAACAAACCGGCCCAGCCTGCCAGCGTGCTTACCCTGGCAGGTCGTGGGCCAAAGGTTGCCAATCCCTGCCCTAGATATTGAACCCAGCTCCTGTTCCTACCAACACTACCTAGCAGAAGGGTTACAGTGATATTAGAATAACCTTTTTATAAAATTTAAAGCAAATGTACTGGGACTAGAGGGGTGAACATACTACTTCCTTCAGCTCGTGTTGCTGCCTATAGTATCGCAGAAAATAAAGTGAGCTTTGAACAGAAAATGTAAAACACTTTGACATGCCACACTTACTTTAATCTACCAATGTCCCTCACCTCGGGAGGAAGACAGTTTAGGGAATCTAATTGTGAAACCTCAAAGCTTCAACTACAAAAATCCCTAATAGGAGAGGCCACTGGCAAAACAATTTTAATGATGTTGTTTCACCTTTACCCTAATCTAAAAATACGAGGCTCTGGAATAATATCTGGATTTACAAATGTGACAGTGAATACAATTATGTGACCTAGTCACTGCATTAGCGTCAAACCAATTGTATCATTTTCACGAATCATACATTTCAAATCTTAGTCATTTTTGTTGCCTCAGCAGCTTTGCTAGATAATGCAGACAAACAAGAGTGGACAGGGAAATCTTCAGGTTTGGTTTAGAATTGCACTTGAATCCTTTACAACTTTACTCAGTTTGAAATCTTCATGAATAGGGCACTTGAAATCAGTCATCACTTTAATATGATACAACATAAATGGTGCTTACACTGTATAGTGCCTTTCCAGATGGGGGTCTCAAGGTGCTTTCACGTGAGAAAAGCTTTGTCAGTCAGAGTAAGCCAAAGAAAAGAAGAAGGATTTGAGCCTTCATTTTTAAATAGTTGAGATGGATCGAGCATGACAAACTGCCAGAGGCAATGAATTTCCAATTTGAGGGGCACAGAAGCTAAAGGCCTGGTATCCAAAAAGATTTCAGTTTTCCAGCTAGTTGCCAAGAGCCAGCATTGCAAGACCTTTAGAGACTGACCAGACACAGATGTAAATTATAGGTCTATGAGGTAAACAAGCCATTTTCATGCAATGCTCTGAAAGTTAATGGTGCCTTTTTAATTATTTTTTTTAAGTTGTGCACATTTTAATGAGCCCTGTCTCAGAGACCAAAGATCTGGGTTAATATATTCCAAATAAAGAGGATCAGTAAGACCTCTGGCCAGAGCTTTCTGATCAAGCTGAAGCTTAGGCAGGGACTACCTGGCATCCACTTAAATAACAATCCAGTAGCCTAGTGCTAAAGTCCCCAAGGCCTGCCATACAATCTCAGCATGCTACCATACAGGCTGTAGTATTGCAACAGAATTTTTTTAAGATCTGTTCACTTCAGGGCAGTTCTTGAAGTCGTTCTGAATAAGTATTCAGACAAAACTCAATGGGAATCTGAATTTTGTGAGTAAAGACTAAGATTCACCCTAATGGTGTACTGATGGAAGGAAAGAAAGAAAGAAACAGGTCAAAAAAGTAAACACATAGTTTGTGATCAGCGAAACAGGCATGATGAGTATTTACTACCCAGGGAAACAACCAAATATAGCATCAGTAAAATCATTTAAAATGTATGGTCTTTGCAGCATTTTACATTCTCGCAGGCCGTGATCCTATAGTCCTTATACAGGAAATAATCCCACTGACTTTAAAAGCATTAACTGTACTATATAGAATGGAGAATCTGTGGTTGCTTACCTGAAAATTTTCCCTTCTTTGAATATGTGAAGGGATAGTTCCACAGATTCTCAGTGTGGGTTGTCATCAGTCTGTAGCAGTAGGGCACAGAATCAAAGCTGATTGGATGGTTGGTGAGGATCTATGCCCCCCACTTTCCAGAAACCCCCTCAGGTTTCCAGAAACCCCCAAAGGCTAGCCACTCTGGACTGTGAAACGGACAAAAAAATCTCTCATCTGCCTCAGCACCTTGCAAAAATAATACTCAGCAAGAGAACATTGTGAACAAGAAAAATTAAACTACTGCAGAGAACTGTAACTAGAAGTTAAACAGGTTTCCCTTTTTCAGAAAGGCCGGATCTATGGACCTATCTCTTCAAAGCAGGGAAAATTTTCAGGTAAACAACCACAAATTCTCCCATTTTCTCTAGAAGCTAGGTCCACAGATAGTGTGGAATTTTCTCAGTAGTGACAAAATTCCTAAGGAGGGAACAAAATAACATCACTAAAAGAGAGGATTCCCTTACTTTAAGGAATCACCACAGTGTGCAGGACCCTCCTGTCTAAGGCTGCATTGGCTGAAGACGATCTATCTTGTAAAACCTGATAAATCTATGCAAGGATGACCAACTTGCAGCATTAGAGATTTCATTGTAAGGGGCCTGCCCTTTCTCAGCCCATAATGCCTCAGCCACTCATAGTGAATGAGCTCTCATTCCCATTGGAGGATTTTGATCTATACACTTCAGCAATGCACCAGCATATCCACCATGAGCTTATTTAGATGCCTTACCTCCGCTTTTTCTTGGATGAAATAAGACCAGTAAATCTGTTTTTCTTATCTTCTCAGTTCTTTTCAAGTAAAACTTTAAGGCTTGTGTTACATTTAGCAAATGCCATAGCTTCTCCTTTGGGTGAGAAGGGTTTGGAGGAAAACAAGGCAATTAGATATCTTGTCGTCAATGAAAAATCAAATTTACTTTTGGAATAAAGATGGGATCCATTCTCAAAACTACCTTATCTTTGTGAATGATGCAGCAGGATGGATCAACTGACAAAACTCCCAACTCTGACACCCTTCTTGCTAAAGAGATAGCAATCAGAAAGGTAATTTTGATAGTCAAGTAATACAATAAAACTGATTTCACAGGTTCATAGGACTCATTAGGGCATTGAACACAATGTTCAAATCCCAAGATGGAGCTCTATGCACCTTAGGAGGGTGAAATAGCTGAACCGCTCTAATGAAGTAACGTATGTCCTTATGCTGGGAATGGAAGATTTTCTGAATACAGTCAAAATTGCAGACACTGAAGAAATGTGTACTTTCAAGATATTAGTCTGTAAAACCTCCAGAACACTTTGGCTATTTGATGCTGAATATGTCTCTCTTCACACCAAGCTTTGAATTTATACCAGACCTTTGTGTAAACCCAGTGTGTTGATTTTCTCCTAGACGCTACCAGAGTTTCAAAGAGACCAGCAAAGTAACCCTTTCATTTTAGACATTTCCTTTCAAATGCCAAGCTGCCCGATTTAATTTGTTTGAATCCTGGATCCTAGGATAACAAATCTAGCCTTGGATACAGGAAAAACGGTGGCCCCACTGACGTGTTCACAAGGTCGGGAAACCAAGGCCTTCTGGGTCAATGGGCAGCCACTAAGATCACTTCCACTTCCTCCTTTGTGATCTTCTCCATTACACTGGTGCTCATGGACACTGGGGGAAAAGCATAAAGTAAGCCCTTTGGCCACTTGAACAACAGGACATCTATGCCTAGGGTTCCTTGCTCCCTTTTTCTTGTAAAGTATTGGTGAACCTTACTGTATGTCTTGATGCAAGGAGATTCAAAATTGGAACACTGAAACTGATGATGACCAATGCGTAGTGAAGACTCCACTCCACCTGATCCATTTTCCTTCTGCTCAGCCAGTCAGCCTTCATATTGCTAGTGCCCTTGATATGCAAGGCCCCGACAGATCAAACATGTAACTCTGCCCACTGTGTCAATGATGCTGCTTCTTTTTTTGTAGTTCCCTTGACCTTGTACCCCACAGATGGTTTGCGTACACCATCACCAATCTGTGTACACAAACCATTGTTACTAGAATATGACTGTTTGGCAGTGCTGAGGCCAATTGCTGAAGGGCACACTTTATTGCCCTTAGCTCTGGAAAAATTATGTTTTTCTTTTATTCCAAGAAGGACCATGTCCCTTAAGCCACCAACGGCTCAGAGAATACTCCCCATCCTTCCAGACTGTCATCTGTTAAGACAGACCTCTCTGGCGCCACTATGGCCATTCATCCCTGGTATCTCTCTGGACTCATCCACCAATCCAAGGATTTCAACACAAGTGATTGAACAAAAGTTCACTTTCGGAGATGGAAAAATCAGAAAATGGTGGGGGAATGAGAGTCCTTCTATGTATTCTTGCCCAAGGCACTTTCCCTACACTATGGGACATGATCATCCCTAGAACACTTACTAGGGTGCCTACTGGTGTCTTGGGCACCTTCTCAAGAGGGTAATTGCTGACCTAATCTTGTCCCATCTTTTGGGCAACAGAAAGATGTTATGGGCCTCTGTGTCTATCAACGCCTCAAAATAAACTAGGCACTGAGATGGTTGAAGATATTTTTTTCCCAAAGTTTACTATCAATCCATGCTGTTGCAATGTTTGGATCATTGAATGAGTCACTTGAGTGGACCTCTCGTTGGATGACTAGAATGTCATCCAGGAAAGGATATATGTGGTTTCCCTTCTGCCTGAGAAAAGCCACCAGAACAACAAAGACTTTCATAAGCACTCAAGGCATGGATGTAAGTCCAAAAACCAGTGATTCACAAAAGATGATCTAAGGCCTTTAGCATATTTTGCCTTTTCTGAGGATTTGAGGATACTGAAAGTCTTTGAAAGTTCTATGGCATACATCCAGGACCCATCTGTCTGACACAGAGAGAGGCCATTGGTCCTTGGATTTTAATAGTCTCCCTCCTAGGCTCTGGTTGTTGAAGCTCTCTTGACTGTAGACAAGCATTGTTTCAAGTGTTGGAATTTGCTTTGAGGGAAGACTGATCTGTCCTTCTCCTGGGCTTAGATTTGTTCCATTTGCTTTTGTGGTAGTCTCACCTTCTGTACTAAGAGTAGTAGCCACAAAAAGGATATTTAGACCTGTAATAAGGCCAGTTATCCCTTTTCCTGGATTTGGCATTAGGAGGGTTCTTGTGGTCTTTTTTTTGCCACATCAGAAGATGAAATCTCAAAACATATGGTGGAGTGATATTTCCATTCTTCATTCAATGGGTTCTTCTGGGGAAAAATCCACTTCCATTGGGATAGTGGTGTCTTTGATGAGAGCTGAAACTGCCCCATCCACTTTGGGAAGAGACATGAAATCTGCTTTGCTACACTGTATATTGTAGAATTATTTTTTTTTGCACTCTTGGACAATCTCATAAACTTTTGCTGGTGTTTCCGATTTGGCCTTAATTACTTCCTCCAAAAAGATGTGAAGGGGAATGTGAGGTTCAGATTTTAAACCAGCCAGAAAATACTTTTTTGTAATTTCTGTACCAGTCCTCTCACTTTTCTCCTTACAATCTTTCCTAATGGTCTCATCTGACAGAAGCCCAAACATCTAATCACTTTTCATAACATCTTCTCAAATGATTCAGCTGGAAAAGATCTTCTTGCTTTGCTTCATCCTATGATACAGACTCTGAGATTGAGATTCACCTTCCTCCTGTGAAGAGGATCTTGACTTTCCTCTTGATTTCTTTTTTCTTCTCCTGGATTAGACTGAGCAGATTTCCTAGCCTTCTTTGGTGATGCCCAGGAAGATGAGTCAAATGAGTATGAAGATGAGGATACAATGAATTCTGTTCCTTTTCTTATGCTTTTTCCTTCCATGTATGAAAACCTTGTGGGAGAGCCTTTGGCTCTGGCATACTCTGGGGATGAGCCACAGGAACTGTTATCCCCTGAAGAACAGGCCGGTTTTCTCGTAAGTTTCTGAGATAATTTCTTGAATCCCTTTTCTCTCTTTTAAAATGTTAGTCTTTAGGGGAGGTGGGGATTGGGAACCTGAGTCAGATAAGGAGTCCTAGAAGATGCCCATTTTCTAACCTCTATGCAGAATTCTTGACTTCCCCTGGGGTGAAGGAAAGGAGACAAATTTGCCAATAAGGTAAGGGGCAGGGGAGGTTGATGAGACCTGCACTGTGGGAGGGTGCACACCCAAAATGGTCTCACCCGCCACTCCTGGATTGCACTGCCCTGCCAATAACTACAGGAGACGGAACAAAACTGAGGGGGGGTCTCCGGATGGTGGTGGCTAGTCCCTCATCGACTGTCCTATCAGCTTTGATGCTGCCAACGACAGCTACAGATAGGTGATAACCCACACCAAGGATCAGAGGATGTAGCCCTGAGAGAGAAGACTTAATTATCAACTAACAGTTCCTTTTCTCCAGAATCTTCTAACCTGCAACAAGGATAATACTTCAAACAGTCACAATAGTATAGCAACAAAGAAGCATGAAGTGCCATCTAGCTGGCTCCCAGAGTATCTCAAAATCACATACCTCCCCTTCAATAGCAGAAATAAAAGTGTTCTATAGTATCTCTTGAATTGTTTAAAAGTATCAGTCCTACATATAGACACAAGTAAGCCAAAATAACAATTCTGAGATATTAAAGCACCATAATAAAACAAGTCAACATGAACACAGAAGAAAGCAACCAAAGAGTTTATATGTATTTTTACAGTACATAATTGCTGGTCCAAACAAGTAATCTTCGTGTTATATTTCTGCAGGAACTTGGCACAACTTCATTTTGCAGGGATACAGCTATAGATGGGAAACAAGCATCAGAGTCCTGTCTGTCAAAAGAGAATGAATAGCTTAGATCCTCTGTTCCTGACGTACTGGGGTAAGGTATATTCCATATGACATATTACAATATTTACATCAGGAACAGAGGATTAAGCTATTCTTAGATCTGTGATGTTTGTTTACTACCCATAGCTCTGTGGGTGTGTACACCTACACACTGACAAATGTTTTCCCATGTAATAATTTACAGTGTAAGGGTATTTTTATTCCATAGTCTGAAATTACTTAATTAAGATTGATTTATTAAGGGGTGTTATTAATATGATTTACTAACTTTTACACAAAAGGACTCCATTATAATTCTGGATACTTAGCACTATAGCATGTATCCGCGCACTCTTTTCTTTCCCTTTTGTTGAACTACTTTTGTACACCCTATTTTACTGAATAGCGTTGTCTCTTTTTCTCCAAGACTTAATTTGTGTAGTTCTTGGGACACAGCTTATCCCACAAATCAAGGCAAATACTTTCACTTTCTATTGCAATGGAGCTATATCCCTTCTGACTTTTGCCATATTCACAAATGCAGCTGTTCAGACCGTGGTATCTGACTCAGTGCAATTTCATATGCCCAAGTGGAGACAGACTAAAACAATAGTATCAGACTTTTCAGGTGGGAATGAAATACATCCATATCAATGTGTAGGTTTTAAGCAGTTTAAAGATCCATTTCAAGAACAGTGGTTCTGTTTTCACAATATACTACTCTGCTGGTATAAAATAAGTTTCATGAGCCATCAGTTCATTAAAGAACCAAATACAGTGACCATTCTCTTCAAGTAAGGCAATACACACAGTTTGGAATTTATAACTTATGCATTACAAAAACACTGCAAGCAAAGTAGATCCAAGCAGTACTGTTACAGCTGAACCAATACACACTGTAGCATCAGTCATAATATACACACAGGATAGTAACACTAGGGATGGTGATTTCAGGTGCCTAATATTTGCGGAGAGCAATGCAGCACACTTTAGCATGTCCTGCCTTTTAATATCATGGGATTAGGGGTAGGCAAACTCTGGGAGGGAAAAAAAACCCTGTTAACATACCTTTGAACTTGTAAACATGTTTGCTTTGACTGTTTGAACCTCTTTTACATTTACATCTCAAGAATACTCTAGCAAACAAGTTTACTGGCCAAATGTCTGTAGAAACTGCACATTTAAAGAAAATATTGGAGAGCATTTGCAAAAAATGAATTCTCTGTCCAGTAAAGTACGGATTCACAATGGAAACCTGATTACAAGATGTACAGTCACCCAGTCATGGGTCAGAAAATATGTGACCTATGTGTATGGTCAAAAGTATCCGGATACTAGCAATAAACTGCTTCTGTCCAATCTGCAGACCAAGAATAGTTGGCTGAAATTATTCCACAAACAATTAAAAAAGCAACACAAATATATTAGAGAAAAACATATATTCCTTGCTGACAAGTTGCCAACAGAAAAAAATGCTGAATGTGATTAAAGAAAAGACATGTGTATGCTGCATTTAGCTCTATATATGACAATGAGCATCTCTTGCAAGGTATGCTGTGTTGTTGTGTTTATACAGCTTAGATCCACAAAATGAGCACAGTTTTATGGAATGGAATTTGCTAGGGGAGAAAGTGATGTTACTACTCTACACTCACAAACACAGATCTTTTCTGAATGCCAGAGTAGCTGGGTGTTTCTTCAAAAACAACCAACTGTGAAATAGTTTAAAATGTTGTCATTTGATTTTCACTGTGCTTAAGAGTTAACACCTCATTGAAATGACTGGGGCAATTCACACTTATCAGAGATTTTGAGACATATTCTATCAAGAAGCAAGTACAGCTTTCTCTAAAATTAGCTCTGGTTCAAGTAGTACTCACTCAAATATGTATGATATGGCTGTTCTCTCCAGGAGCTGGTTTTGAATGATTACATTAGCTATATCCCAGTACTAGCATGTGTTTAGCACACAAAGTAGCAAAGATTTTGGTCTGTAGGTTCACCCACTTTCTGTACTCGTTGATTACATTTCTATTTTTCCTACTATCACATTTAACTTTAGGCATGAAAACATATTTTAAAAAGGAAGCTACAACACATGCAGATTATCAGGACATAGAAAAGTCTAATATATATATTCTGGTCTTCACTACAGTGAATTTGAAATTCTTACTTTCTAGTATCTTAGAGGGCATCCACATTAATCTAGAATCTAGTTGTCAAACATACTAAGCCAGTTTATAAAAGTCTGTCCAGACAGTATGGTCTAGAGACCAGGGCACTAAACTGGGACTCAGGGAGATCTGAATTCTATTGCTAGCTCTACCATTGACATGCTGTGTGACCTTAGGCAAATCACTTCACCTCTTTGTGCCACTTTTCCCCCTCCACTCTTTGTAGGTCTTGTCCTATTTCGATTGCAAAATCTGTTGGAGAATGGACTCTCTCTCACTAGATGCCTGTACAGAAGCCAGCACAGTGGGCCCCCAATCTGAGTTGAGGCCTTTAGATTTTACTGTAATATACGTAAAATAAAATAATAATAAATAATAAAGGACAAACACAGGAAGCATAAAAGCAATAGCGTAGCCATTCTCATCACTAAAATACACAATAATTAGGAAAGAACATCACCACAATGCTTAACTTCTTCATTACCAAAACTTCTACCAACAACTACACTTGTATTCTAATCACATTAGCATATCAACACAAATGCTCCAGGACAATCTGGTAATCAGTATTACCAGGTGACAGGCACAAAGGGCAAACAATATCAATATTTCCATTCACCCGACTTAGAATTCATAATGTTCCCTTAAGCTTGGGCTGGAGTTTCTAAACTCTAAGGGATACATTTCTGAGCTGATGCATAAGAGATTTAGCCACATGACTCATACTAATTTCTGCAGGAGTCATATATCATAGTTAAATCCCTGTGTAACACTTTGAAAATTTATCCTGTTTAAGTGGTTGGATAGATTTGATCAAAAATGCTCAATCAGTTCTAATTATTCCATCTAAGTGGAAATCAGGCCTTGGAAGCATTTGTTAACCAGGTCATTTGGACTGAATGACAGTGTTTTTGTCTTCCTAAAAGGTTCTATTTCTCTCTGAAATCCAAAGTATGTGTCATGTAATGTCCACAGTTATCATACCTTAGAAAACTCTTTATTGGGCCCCAAAGAAAGATATTTTGAGAAACCTTCCTCCTAAATAGAGCAAATGTGCTAAAATAGCTTGCCCTTTGCTTAAACAGCAGCTGATGCGTCCTGCAAAATTCTGAAAAACATTCTATTTCAACATAATTTTTCACGTGTGTGTGTTAAATTCAAAATACTATACATATATAGTGTGTATATATTTCGCTCCTCCTGTTGTTTATCATTAAGGACTTTTTCTTTAATATAGGGTCTTGGTAACAGAGTTCATCTTGTCTTGCTGATTATTCATCACCTGGAGTTATAATTATGGTTTCATGACTCCACAACTCACTGCTGTGATATGGTGATGTTTGTGAATCCAGGTGAAGAATAGCAGCAGAGATTATTACGTGCTTAAGAAACAAAAATCCTGTTGCCACACAAAATGTTTTTGGTCTAATGACCAAGGAAAGAGAAAAGAAATACATGGCATATAATCAGAATTTTAAATAAACCCATTTCCATAGTTTTCCATGAGATTCTAGGTGCCTTTAAGGTGAAAGATTTAGTTTTGAAGATTTATAGTGCTGTAAATCTGAAGGACATACAACAATTTTTTACACTAGTTGCAACAAGTTTGCAGAATACCTGTTTAGTACACTCTTGGAAGCCCTGCAGGATCATACCAACTGCATTGACGGCATTGAACACTTTTAGTGGATGGCACTGTAATTAACCTGATACAGTACAGTACTGGATAATCTTCAAACTGTATAACAACTGGGTAACTATAATTAAAATATGAAAGGGGAATTTATTGATTCTCACTTACACTGTACCACTACAGTAAATAGTACAAATTTATAACCTAAGAAATAAATGCATTGGTAAAGTTTTGAAACCACCTACTAAATATGTTATTTTATACCTGCTATTGAAAAAATGATAAAGCGTTTAATCTGAAGGGAAGGCTTCTCTTCTATGCTGCAAACTATTCAAACTGGAAGAGAAAAGATAGACTTACTGTGTGATTTTGGGCAAGTCTCTCTCTCTCTCTCTGCCTCAATTCCCCTCTCTGTAAAATGGGGGATTTTGTCCCTTTGTCTGTCTTGTCTATTTAGACACTACAATCTATGCAGCAGAGACTCGTTTTACAAAGGGTATGTCTACACTGCAATCAGAGATGTGGCTACAGCACATGTAGACATACCCAAGCTAGTTTTGTCTAGCTAGTGCAAGTACCAATAGCAGTGAAGCTGTAGCAGCACAGACTTCAGCCCAGATTTTACAAGCCACCCAGGATCCTGGGTACTTACTTAGGTAGCTATCCTGTGCTGAAGTCCATGCCGGATTAAAATTAGCTTGAATATGTCATACATGCTGCAGTCACAGTTGTGATTGCAGTGAAGCCATATCTTATGAGTTTGAATAGCATCCAGCACAATGGGGTCTCTACATACTACTATAATGGAATAACAAAGATCCTTTTCCACTGGTACCTGCACATATGCAAAGCTCAGAGTGAAAGTGATGGACAGCTACACACAGTTGAGAATCTGAAATTAAAAGAGTAGGAGAGACAATCTCAAGTAATTGAGAATTCTGAAGGGGAACAGTAGGAATGAAAAGCTGGTGAAGAGCTATCATCTTCACTCTCTCCTCCCTTTGTGGTGGGATTAGCATAAAAGGTTAGACTATACATTATCCTAGAGTCACTCTAATGATGTATCACTCAGAGGTTTTCATCAAATTAATCTCCCAATAATAAGACAATACAGGTTTCATGCATACTAGGTAATTAAAGAGTTTTATGAATAGATGAAAGAATGAATGTTCTGGATCCTTAAACAAATTGCAGCTTTAAATTTCATTAATTTTAAATTTACTCCAAGACTTAATTTAAGATTAGTGAAGCTCCTCCACCAGTGAAACCAGAAGCCATTAACTAAATTGGGGCTCTTGTAAAACCAAATTGTACTATTTATTGATGTCTAAAGCTGATGAAATAAGTCAAGTTAAAATACCCAGAAGAAAAAATTTACAAAAGCCCTAGAATATTGAAAATCGTTTGAACAATGTATTGTAGGTCTAGTTTCAAAATTCAAAACAGGGTAATCTGTTTTTGGTTATTCTCTTGCTCTTTTTCTATGACAATGGATTTCTTTACCCCTAAAGGTTTGTAATATGGAGATATACCTGTCTCATAGAATTGGAAGGGACCTTGAAAGGTCATGGAGTCCAGTCCCCTGCTTTCACTAGCAGGACCAAGTACTGTCCCTGAGGTTTGTTTTTTTGTTGTTGTTGGTTTTTGTGCACCCCAGATCCCTAAATGGCCCCTTCACAACCCTGGCTTGAACTCACAACCCTGGGTTTAGCAGGCTAATGCTCAAACCACTGAGCTATCCCTCCTGCCCCCCTGCTTTAACCCTGAGCAGCTTAGTACTGAGAGTGCAAGAAAACAAGAACAAGAGAAAATGAATCAGATCTAGCTGGCTTTTGGGCAAAGGTATTCAGTAAGCAAACCAAGCAAGACGTTTACTCAAGTCTACAGAGAATACCCAGCTTGCGTGAACTTGAAATACTGAGACCTGAGTAAAACAGACACTGTTTAAAGTAATTTTTCAAGGTTTCAAGCTCTAATCAGAGTAGTAATTGTAAACCATAATAGGAAAAGCCACAGGAGAACACAGGCTCATAACAGGAAGAAAAGAGAAAACAAAGAAGAAACTTTAAAGTATATTTTCTGCCATGAAAAGAAACCAGTTTTTTAAGAATATGGTTTTCCAGTCTTCTTCCTTTGTATGGCTTAAAAAGAGCAATGCTAGATGCCCAAGTCTAAATTGGTGATCCAATCAATTGCCTCAGGTGAAGCAGAGAGGACAGCAGAGATACCATCGGGATATGCGGCAAAGAGTCCTGTGGCACCTTATAGACTAACAGACGTATTGGAGCATGAGTTTTCGTGGGTGAATACCCACTTCGTCGGATGCCCACGAAAGCTCATGCTCCAATATGTCTGTTAGTCTATAAGGTGCCACAGAACTCTTTGCCGCTTTTACAGATCCAGACTAACATGGCTACCCCTCTGATACTCTTCAGTATATGATCATTTGGGCCATTGGTTCAGGAGGTGTTCCATTGGTTAAAATCTGTTTCTGCAGTCACAAATGGGATTTTCTCAGTCCTCCTTTATGGACGAAGTAGGTGCCTCTGCCATGTGATGTGTGGATGCAGTTCAAAATAGGCCATATTTCTGTGCGAGTGAAAAGCAAGTGGGTTCTTTGTTTGGGTCCTTGATGAGATTTTCATTCAGGATGTTGGTGGTTTTCCACCTTCCTCACCATTGAGCTCTGGGGGAAAACCCTAAGTCTTCAAGCTGATGCCTTGCAAGCCAAAAAGGTTTTCTGGATTTGAATCAGAATCTCAGTATGTTATTAAGGTCTTCAAGTATTGGAAATATCCTTGTTACTGGTTGGCTTTCTGAGCTTGGCAACTGCAATGCCCATAGCCCATAGACAAACCCTGAGGAATGGCTATTGGAGAACAGTGCTGCCAACCATTTCTGTCCCTTGGCTCCAAGGTTTAAGAAATTCTAGAAAAACACTATCAGGTCTTGTGGCTTTCCTGGTTTTCATAAGTGACAAGGCTTTGTTTACCTCCTCAACAGTAAAGAGCAATGACAGAGGAGCTTTGATGGAATTGCATTGATGGTGGCCTCAATTCTTGAAGTGAATCCTGGCCAGTTTGTCTTGTAAAATTTCCAACACAATGTGGATTATCACCAGTCAATTCTATGTGGAAAGTTGCCAAGTATGGTTCTGGATGGAACCTGAGGGATTCAGAATGGAAAATACCTCGGTCTTTCACATCAAAATGAAGGCATGTGTCTTGCCTGCGGTATCATTGCTTTTATAGCCCCACATTATATGGTAGCTATAACATACATAGCCGAGTGATAGGCTGTAGGTAATACGATAGAAGGCCTATCTGTATTTGGTGGTTTATACACGTGGTTTCACAACCATTATCTTGCCAATTCTTATTGAGATGTTAACTTGTCCTGTCCTTTTTATCCTGGGACCATCTGATTCAACCGAGACATGACTCATCCTGTTGTCAGGGATGGCTTAGTCCCAGGCTCTCCACCCCTTGGGGCAAGCCACTTTGTTACAGTAATGATGGTACTGAAAAACTATGTGCGTATGTTTCTTCCCAGAGAGTGAAGAGAATCAGGGCTTGTCTTCACTACCGGGGAGACCGATGCTGCTGCAATCGATGCTGCAGGTGTCGATTTAGCGGGTCTAGTGAAGACCCACTAAATTGACGGCAGAGCGCTCTCTGGTCGACTCCGGTACTCCAGCTCCCCGAGAAGAGTAAGGGAAGTCAACTGGGGAGTGTGTCCCATTGACGCAGTGCAATGAAGACACTGGGGCAAGTCGACCTAAGCTATGTCGACTCCAGCTACGATATTCACATAGCTGGAGTAGTGTAACTTAAGTTGACTTACCCCAGTAGTGACGATAAGCCCTCACTTTGCTGATCTACACATTTGGCAGGAAGCTGAGAGAACATACAACTCCTCTAGTACTGGAGTCCTGCATAGCTGAACAACATATTCCCAACTTCTGTACACCTCTTTCCAGCTATGGTTTCTTTATTTTATTACTATGCGGTATTGGCCTTTTGTATCTTTGCTTTTCTTTGGTGGGCCACTGAGGAAACTGAAAAAAAACTTGAACTATTGTCTTGGTCTTCTCCCTTGTTCTCCAAAGTAAACACATATAATAAGATTATCTTTAACTGCATTATTCTTTTGTTGGCTCAAATACAGTAGATGGAGGAAAAGAAGGCAATCTCTTCAGAGACTCTTTTCAAAAAGATTCTTCTACAACTGGCAAAAATCCAACTGATACATTTTCTATTATTTCATTGACAATCAGCCATGGGCTGCCAGTGTTTCACTGAAAAATCCTTCTCCTGGCTTTGATTATTGATAGGATCTTTTATTCAACAAAATTTTTCATTACCTATTTAACAGTTTTCTCTAGCTGTAATAGTAGGGGAGTTTAGAGGGAAAATGAAGAGTGTGATCTTATTTTGCTGATCATCAGTGTTGTTTGAATACACATTCAAACAGCTCTCAGTCCCAAGATGTTCTTGGCCAGAGTACTGTTTTTTCCTGGAACTGAAAGAAAACAGGTTGACTTCATAATGGCATCGAATATTAAGCATAATTTTAGATAGGCATTTAAATTGCCAGAGGTATTGAGAGACACTGAGGAACATGTTGGATAAACAAATAGAATAAGGGCCTGGGAATACTCATGAGATGAATAAGCAACTTATTACTGCAGAAGCATTGGAAGCAGCAGTGACAGGTCATGTAAAAGCACAGAGTAAAGACACCTGGGAGTTATAGGCACTGATGGCAAGCAGAAAAGGAAGGAAGATAGGACAATAAGATTGAGACATATGGGGTGAGGGTCTCAGATTAAAACATTTAAATTGTAGTCATTTTATGACTGTGAATGTTTGAAATGCTTTCATTGGGGACTGTTAATGAATATCCCACTAAAACTATTCTATTAGACTGCCAGAAACTGATAATATAACAAAACTCCAGTATTTTGTCCTCTCAAAACAAGCAATGTGTGTCATGCACTGCAGTGTTAGAAGAAACTTTTTTCTTATCATTTTTTCAATGGAAATTCCATCTTGAAGGATAAAATATGTTCAGTCACTCATACAATGACACACTGAGGTGTATTCCGATTGTGCACAATTCAGACAAGGTCCTCGTCTTCTTACCTGTGTGCAAAGTGCCTAGCACACACTTGGCAACTGAACGATACAATAATATCAAGGGATATTTGAACCAAACATTTGAGCATTATAAATGTTTTTTTAACGAGAGGATTATTCCAAAGAAGCTAATTGAACTGTAATTTTATTACAAAGTTCATTGTAATAGGGAACATTTTCAGTTCAAATGCACCCTTAAAAAGGCCAACCCAATACTATCAAAGTCAATGTCAAAACTCATTCTGAACTTCAGCAGGATCAGGATTTGGCCTGTTGAACAGGGTGCGATGTCACTGAATATCAGCTAAGAATCAGCAATGGGCAAACCTCCAAATGTTCAAGGTTTGGTTTGGATATATATTGCAGTTTATCTGAATGTCTTAACAATGCAAAAGTGGGCCACAAGTCTCACAAGAATAAAATCTTGGTGGAGGTTTCTTGTTGGTAACTTCTGAGCTTCTGGTTAGGCTGAAAATTCTGTAAGACCAGCCCATGTGGCCCCAGCCTGACCCCAGAGTTCAGAGGCAGGTGAAAGTGACAGCTCTAAAATAATTAATATGAACACCTGATCATTCTTTATTGTCAGAAGGAGATTGTCAATGAGAACCGCCAGAGCAATTTCTGTACCACCAGCAGGCTTCACACCAAATTGGATAGGGTAATGGAAATATGAAGCTGCCAGGTCTCACCAGACTTCCCTATCTACACCTTTGGTGACCATGAGGTATTAATGACAAGACTATGATCCCTTGCTGGGGTAGACAGAGTTGCCTTTTCGTGTGTATTTTAATAAGGTTCACCCTTCTTGTTCAAAGTACTTATGAAGCCATTGGAAGGTGTGACAGAGTCCTTGATGGTTCCTCCCTCAGTGGGTGTGGGAACCTGAACATGCCCAGGTGTCCACATTAGGTGGTCACAACACAGGCCCCACTTCCCTATTATTTGTAAGGGGGCTCTGCCCTTCTTATGTGTCTCCAGCTGGGGGATCAAAATGAAAGTCATGGATATCCACGCATTCAGGGATTCTTTCTCCTTGTGATACCAGCAAAGGTGGGCGGGTGAGAAGTCTACAGTGCTGTCAGTGATTCAGCCCCATCATAACTGGTTTGTGGAACTCATTCTGGCTGGGTCTCTGAGACAGGCTGAGCCTGTCTGTCTTTCTCTGAGAATACACTGTACTCTCTCCCCAAGGTCAGGGTGAAAGTGTCCTCCGCAGGATTGCCAACTTTTTGACCGAACAAAACCAAACACCCTTGCCCTGCCCCTTCTCTGAGGCCCTGCACTGCTCACTCCACCTTCCTCCCTCCCTCTGTCGCTCGCTCTCCCCCACCCTCACTCATTCACTCATTTTCACCAGGCTGGGGAGGGTCCCTTTTTGACTGAGTATTCAGTTGAAAACTGAACACCTGGCAACCCTAAGTCCTGATAGGAATTCCTGACACAGCTTCAGGAGTCCCTCCTGCAGTCTGCTGCTTAGGACAATCTTGCTCCTTCTCCACCACTGACTGCAGTTTCCTCCCTTTTAAAGGCCTCCTCCCTATCATGCATGATTGACAGGGCTGGGGGGTGAGGCTACTCCTACCAACAGGGCCTCTCTGGCCCCTTCCTTGTCCATGTGGGGTCTATACACCCCGTCACAGAAAGGTTACAATAGGCTACAGAGTCCTCGGCTGATAAAACCCATGAAACCAGAGACTCTATGTCACTATCTTGTTTGACCCAGTTAGTGAAGTGGAGTGCCAGATCAAGACTGGACCTAAATGAAAGCTTGTTGGCTAGGATTCAGCACAGGCAGTATTGAGGTAATGGTGGGAGATTGGGGAAAGCAGCTGGAAGGAATGGTAGAGATTTTATCTATCCCTTAATAAAGGAGTGCACCTGCCCTTGATTACTCATCTCCTCCATGTCAAGTGTTATGTTAGATGCTCTTTGCTGTTTCTGATGTTGCAGATAGCAGTGTTGCTCAAGACTTACTCATATCCTTCTGACCTTGGTAAGAAGTGAAAGACCTTTTCTTTCTGATACAGCCCTTGTTAGTTACTATGCCTTTATCACAAGGAGATAGGACTTCTGTAATGGCCCCACATATGGATTATCACACACTGAGTATACTTTACTAGTACTGTAGACTGTGTTGACTGCCTAATAATTCCAGGTGAAGTTTAAATTGTTGTTTCTGACCTGTTAAAGGTTTGGGCTTGACAGACTGAGAAGGCAAGTCTCCCCCTGTGTGATACCACTACAGCTGCAATCAGCAGAGGCACCAGGCTAACAATCTTGTGGTTTAAAAGGGGCAAGAGTAAAAGTCATGAGGGGTTTTCATTTTAGGACTCATTTCCTTTCCCATCCCAAGCAGAGCCCAGATTTGTTAACCTTTAAGGCACATGACAAAGTTCATCTAGTTCAGTGGTGGGCAACAGGGACGTGCTGGCTGCCGCTTCCTGCAGCTCTCATTGGCCAGGAACGGCGAACCGCAGCCACTGGGAGCAGCGTGTAGCTGTGCCTGAAGATGGTCAATGTAAACACAGTCTCGCGGCCCACCAGCGGATTACCCTGATGGGCCGCATCCAGCCCGTGGGCCACAGGTTGCCACTGATCTAGTTGCTCAAGCATTTGTTGAATGGTTGAGGGATGTGTGGGGATCAGATGTAAGTGGTTATTATTTGATTCGCAAATATTTCATTCTGGTTTGGTATTCATGGCATATTCTTTGTGAAGTAATTTCCTTCATATCTGTATATTTTAAACACCTATAAAAGCTAGACAGAGTCCATTAGAGAAATCTAAAGAAAGTAGATATCATTACTCAAATAAATATATTAGAAGTTATCACAAATTTTCAAGTTAGAACTTGCACAAACTGATTTTTACAGTTTTGTTTTATCACATCATAACAAATGGAAATGACTTAGGTCATTTTATCTTATTTCGCTCCCAATGCTCACTATGTATGAGAATGTAAATGAGAATGGAGAACTGGGGTAACACATGGCCAGGATGTTCCTCTTCCCTCTTCCTCTTTGTTTTATTGCATACGGGAAAGACTGCCATCTCCAAGTCACCAATCTTAGAACTGTGCATTCATTATAGGTGACAGATTGGGTCAGCAAAGAACCCTAGACTACCCTGTTCAGAAATATTCTTTTCTCACCAGCCAAGAAAGATAGGCAGTAAAATGTGAAATGATGAAAGAATGAGGGAGGGCAGTCCATATTGACTGAAAACCAAGAAAACAACTGTATCCTTAGCTGGAAAAACATGATTTAGTAGATTTTATAGCTGTTATACTCCTTGACAAAGAAATGAGGAAAAGCTAGTAGTTTTGAGATGTACAATTAAATTCTATTAGGATATGCACAATATAATTCTATATTTACAATCTGCATCGGTTTCTTCACTTTAATCAGAAATGGGAAAATACATCCCTGTTTATTTCAAACCTATTCAAAGACACTCATGGAACCAAGCTCCCTCTTTCCCCATATATTTTCTTTCTATGTGCTGAGGCCACTGGAGATCAACAGAGCACATTAGGACCTTCTCCCTCTTTCCCTTGAATAAGCAATATTGTTGCAAAAATGAAAAAGCTGAGCATTGTCAGCACAAAAAAGAGGCCAAGAGGAGAGGTAGATAGCATGCAGAAGGCAGGTTAAAGAGAAGGCCTGGAGAAAAACAGAGCTGGGGAGTGTAATGTGTCTGACATCATGTAACTTATTTTTTCCTTGGTTTGCATTGGTGTCCTGTAGGCATCAGCACAGCATCTATCTAATGATTCCAGTCAGAGAGACTCGGGCAGTGAACAACCTTTACTGGTGATATGCAGCACCTTCTAAAAAGAACTACACTACAAACCAGAACACAAATTCTCCCACGATCCATCTGACTATACATTCAGTTAAACAGACCTTGTAAGACTTGTATTAGAGCCCCCAAATGACTCCCAATTAGAGAGAGAGAGAGAGAAAGGGTATGCAGCAGAGGTAAGAGGATCAGGGAAATGGAAAACTCTTAGAACACAGAATATTGGTTAGAGAGAGAGAAGCCTGCAGAAGCAGAGAAGAGTCTTTGAATCAGAAAGCAAAAAATGATTTCAGTCAAAGCCACTCAGACATGTGCTCAGATACTGCAGCAGTGCGTGCTGTATAAGTCAAGATTTTCAAGCACAGGAGCCTAAAGTGAGGCTCCTAAACCCATACTTGCCCCTGAAACAAGTGGCCTGATTTTCAAAGTTAGTGAGCACCTACTGACTTCAGCAGCACCTGCTTGGTGCTCAGTACTTTTGAAAATCTAGCTACTTATTTAGGAGCCTAATATATGAACTTCAGAGGATAGCTGTAGGCTCCTAGATTTAAAAAAATATTGTCCTAAATGCCTAGAGACAGAGAGACAAGATGGGTGAGGTAATATCTTATTAGACCAACTTCTGTTGGTGAAAGAGACAAGTTTTTGAGCCACACGGAACTCTTCTTCAGGTCTGGGGAAAGTACTTAGAGTGTGTCAGCTAAATACAGGATCAAACAGATATGGATTGCAATTGTTTATTGATGCCCTAAATGGGTTACAGTGTGGGGTGGTAGGTGACAACTAGGTGTGTGCTGTTGGAGGGGATTTTTTTTCCATATTGTAATATGTTCTCTCGGGGTATTTGGGTGGCCCATTCCATGATGTAATATGCTTCTCTGGTGGAGTATCCTTGTTTGGTGAAGGAGGTTTTAAGTGGGTTAAGGTGTGCGTAGAGAGAGATGTCAGGGTTTGTGTGAAAAGTGAGGAACAACAATAGTTCTTAACCTACGAGTTTGTGGGGTATGATTTCCTTGTGCCTGAGTGACCACCTCACTCTCACAGGGAATGTGATCAGCCAAGGTATTTGAGCTGCTGGTCCCTGGATTTCTGTGTCAAAGCATTCTCAGTGGTTGGGCCTCAACTCTGATATTCACTTCCTTCTCAGTTCTACAGAGTTGGACTTTACCCAAACGTTTAAGGCAGATAAGGGAGGGCTGCATGAAGAAAATCTTCATTGTCATCGGTCAAAGGTGATGTTATTGACTTTGTGTCAATTTAGATGTATCTGGTAAAATGTGCATAGAGCTGTGGTGGGCACATTATATAAACTAAAAGCAGGAAGGTGGGTCAGCAAGTAACTAAAGAGAGAGTTGACCCCAAAAGAATTGCTAAGGAATCTATAATTTGGAGTACTGCTGTTAAAAGGATTGGCAATGAAGAATTTCATCTTACAAATATATCTTTTGTCAGAAAATCATCTGCAAACAGGTTGTAAAAGTTTCATGAATATTTTAGTGGTGATCCTTCAACAAATAGTTTGGGCAAATAAATTTGACCTCATGACTGATTGCTGTGAGTACTTGCTGTTCATTACCTGTTAGTCAAGTGGTCTGACGGGTCATCTAATTCATATAAAATTGCTCCTGGTCCCTGACTGGATGAACTAAACTTTATAAATAGGAGGAATTTATTTTTCTCTTAGCAAATTATTCCTGAGCATTTGTAATTGTTCTACACTATTGCATAATTAATTAAAAGAACTTTGCAAATGGGCCAGGTGTGTAATTTTGGTGTGAGTACACATGAATATTTACTGACCATGGTATCTGTGATGCTTTAGCTTTCCTCGGACATTCTCATCCATCTCACCTATCCAAATTTCACCCATCCAAATGTTTGTGAATGAAAGCAAAGTGAAGCAGCAGAGATTATTCACAAGAATATTCATAATTTATTTTCTGCTGTATTCACCCACCTCTGAATGAAAGAACCATGGATCAGAACCTCAGAGGATACAAATCAGCACAGTAACACTGCTTTCCATGGAGCAAAGTAAATTTACATCGGCTGAGAGTCTGGGCCATTTTTCTAGAAAAGTTTCACTGTGTTATGTGCATTCATTTTTATTGTCATAAGATGTGAAATAATATATTTGGTTTGAAAAATAACACACCAATCTTAAAGTTGAAATTCTAGAATACTTTATATTTTAGAACATTTTAAGGTTCTCCCATCTTCAACTTCAGTATGCGTAAACCAAGCAAATTTCTTGAATTCAGATCACATACTGGACAGAAACATTATTTATTTCTTGAGAATACTGACTGGTTATGCTAACAAGAGAGTTAACTGCTAATTGTGCTATATTGTGGATAACACAGAAATGTTGATGTGTTCATGGATTATACACACTCCTTTGATACCTATTACTTAAATTAGCTAAGGTCACTGATCTCCCAAATTAGCTAATAAATCACAGCCTATTTGCAATGTACAAGGTGTACATAATTATAAAACAGCTCTATTTTTACAGCAGAGATTCGGGAAGCTAAACAATTAAACTGTCATACTTCAGTCCTCTGAGTATGTATCTCCATTCTACAGTAATTCCTTATTTCTCTGGTATTAAAGGTTCACATATTTCACCATGCTGAAGGTGTTGCTTACTGTAAGCTTGCACTAATGAAACACCCAAAACAATTGTATACAGTTTGGCACTGTTTAAACTCAGTTCATGTTCCAAAAAGTTCAGATTGTTTAAAAACAACCTCCAACAGAAATAAACAAACACAGAAGAGAGCAATTACTATGGGAATATATGTGCTTCTATCAATGAATAAACTCAACTCCTGAAAGGAGGGTAATTGCTATCAGGAATGTAACAAAATATAACAAAATGCTTGACCATGGAGGGGTCTTTACATTGTAGAAGGGGAAGATCTGATATCAAGTATCTGACTGCTGAAAATGCTCTCTTTAGTGGGAGTGACACGAGTTCCTACATCTACATAGTGGACAGATTCTATTCTCAGTTACACCCGTGTGACCAGAACTGATGCAAGGAAACTTTTGGCTTCATCAAATAAATACTTCAGGCACATTTCACACAGCTCTTAAGCGCATATCTGACTTTAAACATGTGCCTAAATCAACACTTCAGTGAATCAGGACTTTAGTCCTCTTAACTTGACACTCTCTATGGCTAGAGAGAACACAGAAGTGGTAAAGCCATTTTGCACAATTATTGTTTTTGAAGTTTTCTGTTTGCAATGTCTCACCTGTGTTTCCCTGGCAAGATTAGTAAAGGAGTTAACTCTTCTATTCATATGATTTATAGCTCTCTGCAAGGTTATAGTTTTTGTCTCCCACACAATGATGATTGTGCATCTATGAAGCTGTTACCAGTAATTAATGAGGTTCCTTTTATATTATTTTGCTATACAGACAGGAAGTTCAGTCTCAGGTGAGGGCTTATTGGAATGCTCAATAGGGAATGCTGGAGTGCATGAGGCTGATCATCCTGCCGCCATGGGGTCATTTTCACCAGCAGCCCTCTACCATGAGATGCCAGTGTTTGACCTAAGAAAATATTCTAAGTTTGGATTTTCAAAGAACCCTAAGGGAGTTAGGGACCCAACACCTATTGAGATTCAGCTCTCCTATGCTCCTTTGAAAATCTCAGTCCTAGCAGCTATGTCTGTGCCTGGACCATTCCTGGGATTTTCCACTTCTGTGGAGAATTAGATGAGCAGCGTAGAGTAACACCAAACAAAGAAAGAAGCATATGCTTATGTAAACATGATGAGATACAATTTACAGCAGGGATTGGCAACGTTTGGCACGCGGCTCGCCAGGGTAAGCACCCTAGCTGGCCGGGCCAGTTTATTTACCTGCTGACGCGGCAGGTTCGGCCGATCGCGGCCCCCACTGGCCGCGGTTTGCCGTCCCGGGCCAATGGGGACGGCAGGAAGCGGCGCGGGCGAGGGATGTGCTGGCCGCGGCTTCCCGCCGCCCCCATTGGCCCGGGACAGCGAACCGCAGCCAGTGGGGGCCGCCATCGGCCGAACTTGCCGCATCAGCAGGTAAATAAACTGGCCCGGCCCGCTAGGGTGCTTACCCTGGCGAGCCGCGAGCCAAACGTTGCCGACCCCTGATTTACAGCATATAATTTCCAGTCCACTTATTTTCAGTACAGAAATATTCTCTTTGTGAGTATTTCCCCCTCCACTCTCTATATTTGTACCTAATAGATGATAATGTAGTGAAAGCGTAGCAGGATGCACATAAACAGGATAATCATACTTTTCCATTGATATCTTACATGACATACTTTGTACAAGACTTTTGGAAAAACTGTCTGACCGTGGAAACAACAGTGATATAAATGGTCACCTTATACATAGTGTCACAAAAGTTGCTTGTGTTTTTATTAATTTTTTAGTTGTTTCATAGATTTAAAATAATAAACTACTGTTTCAGTGTAATTCTTTTAAAGGGAAGCTACATTCAATTAAATGAGTCTAACTATTCATCAGAAAATGTTGCCATTTAGAAAGGAGGAATATGAATCCTGCCTTTAAAATTTTTCCCCTGTAACCTGCCCTCTGCCAGATGCAATGATCATGTACAAGTAAAATGCTGGAAACGTGTTTATAATTTTTTGGAACAACTATGGTAGCTCCTTTTTAGCCTATTTGTTCTATAAAAACCTGAGGGATCTTTGCTCACAGTTTATGATCTGTGTAAAATCAATACAGTTGAGCCATTGGGTACTTATGTTTATGCAGAAAATAAAACTCCTTACTTAAATATATTCCAATGCAAATTCTATTTATGTAGCTTTTCAAAAGTAAATATTATGTCATTTTGAATGCGGGGAATTTATTTTTGTAGACTCCAGGGCACATAATGGGCCATGATTTTATTATCTTAGGCTACGCAGCCTGAAGGGAATGGACATTCCAGTGTTCTTAGCCCTTTTCCAAAGAAAAACAATTGCACTTGTAGTAAAGTACAGCATTATGTCACAGCTGTGAATGAAACCATTATTCCGGTTTACCAGATATTACTTACATTATAGCAACAATAGAATATTATCATTGGTAGGAACCATGGCGATTACAGGCAGACATTTACTTGAACTTATTTATTACATTTTCTTTTATAAGTCTTTATTGAGCCAAGATGCCAGATAATAAAATAGGATTAAGTTTTTACCTCCTATATCAGTATTAAATTCTAAGGTTAAATATTAAATAGTCAAATGTATGTCCATACACACACACACACATACACACACACACACACACACACTCCTATATACATATGTGCAGCACGTATAGCTACATCTATCATTAATGAGCTGATATTTTTATGAAAAGTTTGACTGAAAATAATTCAGCTGTTTCTGAGTACGAAGACAGTGCAAATAATAGACTTCTGCCATTAAAAATAAAGATTACATCCTTTTATTTGAACAACTCTCACGTTTCAGTGGCACGGGGCAGAAAATTGAAATTTTCCCTAGGTCAGAAATGTGCTTTTCAGCACTTTGGTGAAAATCTATTTACATTTGGCCAAATAATTTATCAGGGCTTTCAATTAATTGTAGTTAATACATGTGATTAACTCAAAACAAACTAACTTTTTTTTTTAAACGAGCATTAGTCGCACACCTCAGGAAACAGGACTCAGCGATGGCTGGGTGAGGAGGGAAGTACCGGCTGGCGGGTTAGGGGGGGTTAACGAAGGGGGCCACCACCCAGGGTGCGGTGTTCATGGGGCATCGCTAGATGCCTTCTGGGCAGAAGTGCCCCTCCTCCTGCCACCCTGCTCCACTGCAGCTCCTGCCTCCTCCCCATCCCCAATGGAGCTGCCCCTGACCACGCTACCCCAGACCGGAGCATGACTCCTGTCTATTGCTCAGAGCAGAGGGGGTGGCTGATGTCAGGGTGTCCCCCTCCCCAGGCCTGTGTACCCAGTCACCACTGAGCTGGGGTCAGGGAACAGGAGGAGCCTGCTGCTGACAGATTCAGGCTCCTCGGTGCTCTGCTTAAAGAGACAGCAATCCCCAAAAACACTCTCTCACACCAAACCAAAATCTGAAGTGGCACTCCTGGTGAGCCAGGAGTGGCTCAAGAGCTGCGGGATGGCCAATGGGCTCCGGCAAGATGCAGCCCCCATGCAACAATGTGCAGCTCGCCTTGAGCCACAGGCCAAGTGCTAGGCATCATGATCCACAGCAGCAGTGCAGAAGTAAGGGTGGCAAAACACCATATCATGCCATACTTATTTCTGTGCTGCTGCTGGCAGTGGCGTTGCCTTCAGAGCTGGGTGCCCAACCAGCGCTGCCCATCCAACCAGTGCTTAATTTGTGCTGGGGCTGAGCCCCGGCACTTCTTTCAATACAAATTAAGCACTGGGGGAAGGCAGCAGGGCCCAGAGGTGATGGGAGGTTGGGGACTCCGGGGAGCCCATGGGGAACAGGGGCAATGGGGGGGACCGCAAGGGGGCCTGGGCACTGGTATTCTATTATTGTTTAACAGTGGGATTAAAACTGCAATTAACCACGATTAATTTTTTTAATTGTTTGACAGCCCTATTATTTATATCTGCATGATAGATAGGTATGGATAGAATGAAGCAGACTCTGAGAGGATGAAGCCAAGAGAACAGAATAAGGTGCAAGAGAGAAGTTGATGGGCGAGCCTGAGGTGAAGGATAAGTGGGTAGGAGTAGTGGCAGAATGGGGAGATGAAGGAGAAGATAAGGCGAGTTCTAACTGGATAGTGTCAACTTTGTTGTAAAAAATCTTGGCACCGAGGGATGAAAACAGGAAGATGTGAGATGAAGGTAAAAGGAGGAGGATGAAAGTCAAACAGATCCAAGACGTGAAGCCATTTGCAAAGGAAGGGTTCAGAGCTGATAAAAGAGAAAACCACAATAACAACATAGAGGCAGTTAGAATATCCACTACTGATGGCTTCCAACTTTATGAGTAAAGGCCACTCCCCAATCCTCCACACGACCATGCTGGACCTGCTTGAATTCACCTTCAGGCTCAATGAGGCAAAGACGTGCTGTGTATCTGGTACTGGGCACTCTTGCCACCAAGTGGAAGGGAAAAGGAAGTGAAGCTGAGTGGGTAGACACATGGCTCCCCTCTCCTCTTTCAACCTGGCCAATAGAAACTGGCTGGTGTAGGAAGGTAAGTGTGTTAAATATGAAAAAGGATGTAGGAAATAACTACCCTCCCCCAGCTAAGTGCAAAAAGGAGCCTGGGAAGAAAATGTGTCTCGGGGCTGAGGCTCAAGAATAAATCTCACCCTTTGTTAATCCATTATGTGCTATAGTTTTATGTAGATGGCTATCCCGTTAAGCATGAAAGGTATATAAATACGAAGGGTTACCTGTAAACCCAATTAAGAGATTTGTATGTTTGGGAGAGAAAGAGGCACAGAGTGGGTCCATCGTTAGAGATGGTATATCACTTAAAGTTGTAATAGCATTTTCACTGTATTGGAAATATGCTCTGTATAATTCCTAGCTTTTGTTACATTCATATTTGGGAGTCATTGAAGAATTTATTTGCTATATAATGGAGATCCATTTCCTTCAACAGCCTTTGACGTTCTGCTTTGTCATTTTATTATTAACCTGTCTAATGGAAAGATGTGATAATAAAACAACAAAATAATGTGAATTACTGTTGAAACAAATGGGATGACAATACATCGCAAAGTGGTAATTATGTGGCTGATATACAAACTGTCAGCTTTTTGTTACTAATCTCAAATACTGTACAATTACCCATACTTCCAAAATTACATATTTAAAAATACTGGTAATCAAAGGTTAGTGAATTATAATAGGAACAAATTCTAAGGGTGAGAAAGAAATACATCTAAACGGAGAACCTGCATGAGGGAGGGATAAAAACACGGAAGAACTTCAGATAAACAGTTTCAGAACATGATGAAGACAAGATAAGCCAGGTTTAATTCATGTATCTACCTGCAGTTTTACACAGGTAACTTGCAACATGGCAATGGAAAGCAAGGCTACCTTGCTTACCTGGCCATGTTCCTAATTGTCATGCCATGATGTCTGTTCATTTTATTATTCCCAGTGACCAGCTACACAATTTTGCCTGCTGCTTGCTCTACTTCTTCACTTGTTTTGAAGATCATTTTAAATATGAATACTGGATACAGTATTCCAGTAGCGGACACACCAATGCCAAATAGAGAGGTCAAGTAACCTCTCTACTCCTACTTGAGATTCCCCTGTCTATGCATCGAAGGATCTCATTATCCACCATGAAACCCAAATCTTTTTCAGAGTCTCTGCTTCCCAAGATAGATTCCCTATCCTGTAAATATGGCCTACAGTAAGGGTAGAATGCCCTCAATGAAATGGAAATATGGCAAACTCAAAACTGAGTAAAGGAAATACTTTTATACAGAGACTATGGAATTCATTGCCACATGATGTCACGTGCACTGTGGGATAGCTACCCAGAATGCAGTGCTCCGTGCGTCGATGCAAGCCCTGCTAGTGAGGATGCACTCCGCCGACACAAGTGTAGTGGGGACACGCAAGATCGACTTGCTTAAATCGGAGGCTCGATGTCAACTTACATAAAGTCGACTTTGTAGTGTAGACGTGGCCTTAGGTTGGCGGAAAGGACTCGGTAGTGTAGACACATACATTATTAGATCAACTTAACGCGGCTTTTTGTTGACCTAAGATTGTAGTGTAGACCAGGCCTAAGTGATATGGATTGCTTGGTAAGCTGGGCTCACACAAACAACATGTGTGCTCCCCCACATGGCTAGGAAGTGGGGTCAATGAAACCTATTGTTGGTTCCTACTGAGATTCTGCTTCCAAAGCCCTAGTGTTTCCTGCAGGAGTCTGTCTTACCTGCAGGAGTTTAGCTAAAGAAAAGGTACCTCACGCATTTTCACTGTATCAAAATTAATGTGCTAGAACATAGGACAGCAAAGAAGAAGGCTGATCACCAGCACCTCATATCCACTCCACTTTCTAGGCTCACTTATCATGCCCTTACAGATCCTCTGGGTTTGCCCACTCAGTTTTCATTGCTTTGATTAGGTGAAACACTATTGTCCTCACAATTAGTGTGTCAAATGACTCTGATTCCTCCTTTCCTGGTAATAATAAAAGTAATAGCAGTAGTAGTGTTTTATATACTTCTTGTTAGTTATCTGCACAGTTAAGTAACAGAAAGAACAAAAAACATAGGCCCAAATTAGTAAAAAATGCACACACTCATTCACATAGGCACTGCAGAAAACTTGGTCCCTAACTTCTTGTGGATACTACAAAATACTGTCAATTTTTTTCTTATTTTAGCAACTTATTTGGCAGTAGAATGTAACTGAAGCAGGGTCATGTTCCTTCATTTGTATTTATTTTGTTTATTTAGTTTTTAAATAAGACACCTATCCAGGCTCTAGGTATCCTAAAACACCACTGATGATACAATAAAATCACATCAGCATTAAAATAATCATTTGAATAATACTCAGCTTGTCAGACTCCTAAAGAAACTCCTTTCATTTACACTGAATAGTCCCTCAATTATTCAAATGTATCCCACGCTTCCCAGGACATCGAGATAATCAAGGCTGGATGTATGAACATCACAGGGGAAAATAAACCATTTGAGCTTATACCCCAAGTATTGAAAATGAACAGAGTCAAGCTGTAGTTATTTTATAACTCCCTCTCTTTGGCCCTAGTGTTGCAAGGTGCTGGATCAATGAGAATTGAAGGAATTCGGGACCTCCCAAAAGACTTTCAGAACCTTAGACAATCAAGGTCTTTACAAGCAGTTTGAAACCTTTCATGGACTTTTTTTTCCCAAAGATTTATTTTTCCGGTTATACATCATAAAGCATGATCTAGATAGGTGCTCAAAATGATCTCCTTTATCTAAAATGATTTAACAGCCATAACACTGTACATACCTTAGCTCTGCAAATTACACTCTAGTGCCCAGAAAGGTAACCATGGGTCTGATACGATGTCCTCTCATCGACTTCAGTGGGCTTTGGATCCGCCTGTAACATAGGCTTCCCTGTGGAGTTTTATAATTCCTTTGAACATCTGCTCTTCCCATTACTAAAGGCGTTTTTCCAAAATATCTTTACTATTAATCTACAGACAGGAAAACAACCTTGATGAGAATGTCTATCTCTGTAGTAGTTATATTTCCTTATCATTAATTAATGTAGAGGATTGTAAGATCCATGCTAAGATATAGCCTCTCGCCATGACAAGATTTTTCCAACATTCAGCCCAAGATGGATTTTTTTTAAACTAGGGTTTAGTGTAACTTAAGACAATTGACAAAGTCTTGTGCTCAGAGGCATTCAAGAGGAGCTCTTGTTGTTTCCTTTGATGCAGAAAAAACTTCTGAAAGAATACAGTGGAACGACCTATTACTAATACTGCAGTGGTTTGGTTTTGAAACTGCCTTTATTCAAAGGAATCAAATTACCTCAGGTAGCAGATATTTGAACTAGAGATAGGCCCGAATAAATCCCCTGGATCCAAACTTTGAGTAGGTTCAGAAACCAAACACTATCAGAATCCAGATGTCAGAGGCAGCTTTTATATCACAAAATATATGTTCAATGAACATTATTAATTTTGCAAAGTCAAGCATTCAAAAGTTAGGAAATAAGAGAATTAAGGACCTTAATCCAGCCCTGATGACTTCTCATCCAGTCTCCCTTTCACACACTAGCTCCCAGCCCTCCCTTCTGTTTTCCTCCCTGGAGCCCAGTCAGTACCTGTTTCTCCCCAAATCTAGTCTCCTTGTACAACCTGTGCCAGTCTCCCCTCAACTCCCCATTCCAGTTCTGCTCCCTCAAATCTCCAGTCTTAGTCTCCATCCCTACCATGCTCCTTTGTCCTTATCTACTACCCCTGCAGGTCCCTTTCTTGTCCCATCTGCATTTCAATCAGACAGCTTCCTCCTCCATGCTGCCTGAGCCCAGTGGGAACATCACTGAGAGGACAAGAGTCTCCCTGCTCTCAGTTCAGGTTTCCAGACCCAGCATGGCCAGCAATAGCCCAGAACAGCAATTGCAAGGAAAGCCGTGCTCAGCCCCAGATGGGAGCATGCCAAGTGTAGATAGACTCTTTGGGGAATTTAGCTGTTAAAATCTAAGAAGTCTATACTAAGCATATGCAAAGTGTGATTTTTTTTCAAAGGTTTATAACTTGGCCCCAACATGGGCAGATTTTCACTGGGACAGCAAAAATTATATCCCTGACACAAAGGCAACCGCCTGCCAAATTTCAGTCTCTGCTCCAAAGCATGGGGACACTAGAGCTTCTCTAAGAGGGTATGAAGAATTTTTTAACATGGGCAAAACACTGTATTATTTCCTAGCCTGATTTTCAGAAAAGATGAACTGGTTGGAGTGAAAATTTTCCAAAAACATTTATCCTGAGGTAGACACCCAGCATAGAAAATTTCAGTCTAAATTATTGGAAATTGGCAAAGTTGAGCAACTAAAAACAGGGCCTTCTAATGGGAAGGGTTGGCCAACCTTAATAAGAGGTGGTACTACCAGCCCTGCATATAATAAACAAAATCACAGATTGGAACACCCTGATCTTCCGAGGGGTACAGGGTTCCAATTCTGGATTCAGGGCTATCATCTCCATTTTGTGGGCATTCCTAGTTATAACATTGATGGAAGTAGGAGATAATCTCACAATAGCTCCTTTTACCTGTATGATTTAATTTGGGTGTAGAGGTTCTGATCCTAACCTGGAGCCTTTTATGCTGTTCTGCTGGTACATCCTATCATCTAGGCCAGGGGTCGGCAACGTTCGGCACACGGCTCGCCAGGGTAAGCACCCTAGTGGGCCGGGCCAGTTTATTTACCTGCTGACGCGGCAGGTTCAGCCGATCATGGCCCCCACTCGCCGCGGTTCGCCGTCCCGGGCCAATGGGGGAGGCGGGAAGCGGCGCGGGCCGAGGGATGTGCTGGCTGCGGCTTCCCGCCGCCCCCATTGGCCCTGGATGGGGGACCGCGGCGAGTGGGGGCCGCGATCGGCCGAACCTGCCGCGTCAGCAGGTAAATAAACTGGCCCGGTCCGCTAGGGTGCTTACCCTAGCGAGCCGCGTGCCAAACATTGCCGACCCCTGATCTAGGCCCAATGAACCAGGAAAGCCACATTTAAGCCTTCGTGCTCCAGTTCAGCATGATATGTAAGTATGTATGTACATATAAGGTCCTGAGTAGTCCCATTAAATACTATGCTGAATTGGGGGTTTGATGTGGGGGTTAAATAGTGCAACCTGTGGGCCCACTGGTTATTTCATCCAATATGCTGTACTCAATTTCATGCAAACACACAGAACATATTCTCTGGCCATTGCTAAAGGCACTAGGACCCAAGTGGTCCTTGCCATGTAGCCTTGGGGGGAAAGTGCAGAGACAAGCTAGCCAGAGATTCCAGCAGATGCAGTCAAAACAGAAATCTTTGGACATTTAGAGAACTTACTACAATTTTGATTAGACTTTCTCTGCCCTGTGCTGTTGGCTCCAACTCTCACCCTCCTACTCCCCCCAGTCTCTATATAAAGAGTCTCTGTTTGTGTGTTATACCCCTTACCAGCCCTATGCCTGTCTTGTCAGTTTAGAGTTCTAGGGGCCATCTCTGGGTTTGTACAGTGCCTAACACAATGGGATCCCATTCTTGGTTGGGCCTTAGGCACTCAGGTAATAAACCTGATAAATAAATTAAAGTTACCGAGAGTTTGGGAGTTTCCCATAAGTATCAAGAAGAAAATAAAAAATCCCATAGTGGAATCTTGATGTTAAAGGGTTACGTGCAATCATACTTCATATAGCATTTCTCCTGAGTACTGAGGTTCTGATAACTATTCTCCTATGCTGCTTTAGAAATACAGCTGAGTTCTCATTACTGTGTCAGTTAAGAAACACCTTAATTTACTCTGTCCCAAACTAAATAGCTTCTAATTATTTCAGTGGTTGCTTGGTAAACTGTATTGGTTTTGTTGGCATTTGGCTAAAACATCTTTAGAAACTGAAAGGGTAGCAAAAAATGACTAATATAGACATTATTGAAAATCTCCCTATTTTTCAATTTAACAAACAGAAAGGATATATATTAATTTGTCATCTCTCTTAAGTAAACTGTTCTATTGAGAGAAATCCCATCTGTCACTTATTGCAATTCAAATACAGTATATAGATTTAATAAAGTTACATGCCATTTTTAATTTCCTTCCCTTTTCCTTTCTATTTAGTTGAGCTAGACTAATATGTTAGCCTACTAACAATGACTGGACCCTAAACTGTAGTGATATTTGAGCATCGTGACATATGGCTCAATTACTCTTGATAAAAATAGACTTAACATCTTCTTCTTATCTTCTTTTTAGCCATGCAACAGCCATAAAAGCAACAAATCATTAACTAAAGTGTTGAGGCTTGACGTTCTATAGAATACCCATTATTATTGCATTTTATATTAAACAAAATGATTGAAGAAACAGTTATATAGAGCCTGATCCTGGGGACTATTATTCTACACTTGAGTGTCAATCACTTTTGTGGCTCCTTGATCCTTGGCCCACTGGGCTCTGTTTCAGCCCAGGGGAGCAACTTAGGGAAGAGTCGGGGATTCTCTAACTTGTACCAATTGCAAAGGGCCTCAAGGGATGGAGTGCAGTAGTACTCTAGGCATGTTCCCTTGCTCTGCCATGCTCTCCAGGGGGCAGGAGTGGAGTGAAGCTTAGAGTCATCTATGCTGGCTCAATGAGGTTTCCCCTGGAGTAGGGAGAATTTCTCAAATGGCCAGATCAGTACATCACAGGCATAAGAGACACCAGGATGTGGCTCTGAGACTGTTTTTTTAAATGAACTACAGACATACCAGGGAAGCCTCCACTGAGCTCCACAACTCAGCAACCTACTGCTACCAAGAACTATCAGCATATTTCCCCAAGAAAAATCCCTTTGTGTCTGAGATGGGCTCTCAGGACACTAGGAACCATACAATGGACAGAGGCCAAACACCACAATGCTTGTCTTCTCCAAACATGGCCCACTCCCTCAGCTGGAAGTGCTAGAAGCCCTACAGGAAAACCAGGCCCTTCCATGTCACTCCAGTCTTTGAGTTAGCCTACAGCGTTGGGGGTCTACCTGAACTTCTCACTGCCTCTGGATACCTAGGTAGTCAGGGCACTGAAAAATTTCTTCTTCCATCTGTGGCTGACAAAAAAATTGCAGCTCCGCTTGTCAGCTTTGTCCTTGTATCAATGCAGTTATGAGCACTAGGCTTGGTGATTTTACTACTTTGTACATATTTGTGAAACTCTCTACCTTAGAAAAGCTAGTTCAGAACACAGAAGCCCACCTGCTCAGCAGCCCAGGCAGCTAGGAAGACAACATCCCAGTACTCTCTCTCCTCTTACCATCACACTGCTGAATACCTGGTCTAATTCAAGGTATTGGTCCTCATCTTCAAAGTCCTATATGGAATTGGCCTAGGCTACCTAAGAGGCTAATTTATCTGTACGTCATGACCTTCCATGCCAGCTACCTTCCACTGGCACACTAGAACTGCCAACCTCAAGAGGGGAACTTGTATACTCAGGAGACAAAGATTTCTCAACAACATCCACATAAATCTGGAACTCATCCCAGACAGATCAGGGTGGATATACATCTCAGATCAAAATGCAAAACCCATTTCTTTGACCCAGCCTTCCAACAATTAACACACCCCAAAAAGAAATAAACAAACAATAAATCCAAAGTCCAGTCCCTGCTGATTGGAGGGAAAGAAGGAAATGAGATACATTTCTTTATGAGCACACTTACTGTTTTAAGAGGCACTCAGATACTATGGTGATGACTCCTATATCAGAACTTATATTGATAATACCTTGGGTTGCAATGTCATCAGTAATAACAAGCTAAACAGAGTCAGGTCATGGTTGGTCAGTTCTTGGAGGCTAAACCTCCAAGGAAAACCTAGGGTGCTTTAAGAAGTACTGTTGATGATTGAGTGGATGATAGGTTTGTCTTTGAGGGATTAGTAAACCAATACTCTAGCATTCTGTGATATGCTACTGCCGGAGCTTTCTTCTGAACTCCATGTAAAATAGAGATTTTGATGATCTGTGTGTGTTAAAGGTCCCATGGAACTTACTTCAAGAGTAAGTGAGTTAGTCCCAGAGTCCAGGCCAAAGTTCAGTTTTGGAAATTAAATTCTGCCCACTGTCAATTCCCCCTGCTATTTCAGTTGACCATAGTGTCCTTCTTAAATTACTGACCTGAACTGTTGTGTGGTGTGGCTGTGTGCTGGTAATCAGCTGTTTTATTCCACCCCAAAGATAGATATATTTCTGCAGTGAGTAAAATAATTTTTGTAAATATAGAGAGTTTATAAAGTGCTTTAGATGCCTTAGAACTAAAACTGCAACATACATATAATATATTCCAAAATGCACAGGATGCAAAAAGAAAAGAGCACAGTTTACAAAAAATCAGGATGTCTTGGGGTGGGATTTTTTTAAAGGAGGTGATACTGAGGAATGTCATAGATTCTCCATAGCTTGCCCTTGGTCAGCTGCCAACCCTTTTCCGTCTCCCATGGAGAGTTTTCCATTCAATTCTGCAATGTGGAGGAAAGTGTTATATAGTCATCTGACTCTCTAACTCTACAATGGGAATGGTCAGATTGAATAGCAGAGAGTCCCCATTGTATGTAGCTCAGAAACATACATGGTGGCCTTAAGGGTTTATGTACAAACACATAGTAAGAGGCTATCTCTGCTCTGAGACGCTTACAGTATAAAGAGAGAAGACAAAGACTGGGAAGAGAAAAAGTATTTCAGAGAGGTGACGTGACTTGTCCAAAGTTACACACCAGGACAATGTCACAGCCAGTAATAGACAATGGTTTCCTGAGTCCCAGTCTAGAGCCCAATACACTGGGCCATGGTCAGTTATAATAGCATGGTACAGTCTGGAGCATCTCTCAAGGGCAGTAGGCTTACACTGGATATATATATTGCATGGTGTTATATTTATTGCAGTATTTGTAATGTTCTCTCCGCTCACTATGGGAAACACCTGAAATACTGTCTCAATGTAATTACTGTGCCTATTTTTAAAGGCACTCTCAATGAACTCCGAAAGCTCCTGGAGGATGGGGGAGAGGATCAGACAACCACCATTGTGAAGCATCAGAATAGTGGGAAAAAACAGCAAAACACCTACCAAAAAGTGATCCCGGGATTCTTGATGGAGGGAGTTCTTGAATAATGATTTTGGGTGCAGTCTATGTGGCATTTGGAGGTTTGGGTTGATATAGGAGCTGCTACCAAGCCCCACCTATCATTCAAAATATAATTTCTGATGGTGATGGTCAGAGAGAATTTACAAACTTCTCTCTCTCTCTCTCACTAATTAAACTGTATAGGTTACCAAAGCATAAATACTCTGAATATTAGCTTTTCCCATAAGAATCTTTACGGAGTTTGTGAGCCTAAGAGCCCCTTTTATGCCAATGGGCAAAGGGCACACTTCACACACTGTTGTCAGAATATTTAGCCAAACAGTATCTTGTAAGGTATCATATCAAAACTGGGAGCATACTGATCACGAATATCATTGTGTGCTGTATACTGGGTTGTGTATAAAGAATTGTGTATGTGTGCTGGAAACACATTCTTAAAATATGATTTGGAGGCAGTGTATAAACTGGGGCCTGCCCTCAACAAAAGAATGTGGATCTACCTGCCTGACTGGCTTGATTACAGGCAGAGGACAGTGGAAGTATATTTACATAGGAGGTAAACAAAGCAGTCGCGCTAACAAGTATCAGAGGAAATGGCTTGGTTAGCACACCAGGGGACACTCCAGAGTCTGAACCCCCAGGAGATCTTCCTGACTCTTGAATTAAAGACAATGGACTCTGGAAAATATAAGGGGAGCAAAGAGACATTTTTGTTATCCATCCATTACAGAACAAAGGGGATAGCATCCTCTGATTCTGTGAGCATTGGATCCTCTTGCCAGAATAGCTGGAGATGCTGGTAACTTGATGCAAGTGAGAAAGCTTTTTACGCAAAGATTGTAGCACGCTAAAGCAAAGTCTTAGACATTAGAGAGTGTGTTTTATTTTATTTTGTTTGTAATCATACATGTCTTTTTTTTAATGTTGCTTAGTATCATTTAAATCATCGTTCTTTATTAATAAACTTATTCTTAGATTTATTATAAGCCAACTCAGTACTGTTACATTGAAATCAAGTGAGTCCTCAGCTAAACTAAAAAGGCTAGTATGTGTACTGTCTCTTGAGAGGGAGCAAACTTAATAATTTCTGAGAGTGTCCAGGGAGAGTGTCTGGACACTGCAGAGAGATGCCTCAGGGGTCCTTGGGTTTGCTGATTGTTACCTGCAAGGCAAGGTTAAGAGTGGCAGAGTCTCACTGAGTTTGCTGGGGAGGAGGACAGACTGGTGTGGCAGGGAGCTGACGCACAATTGAAGTTCCAGGAAAGCTCACCCTTGCTGAGGCAGAGAGGTAACCCAGTGACTTACGCTTCTGGTGCCCTGAGGAGAGCATCACAGAATTACTGACTCTTTCATCACCACATTTAAAAAAGCATCCATTTACAAGTGCAAAAATCGGAATTTGTGTGGTAGCTGGAAATGTTATGTATGCTAACAGATGGGTGCACATACTTGCAGGTGCACTCTTATAGGATACAGTTGGGAATGCAATACTCATGCTTTTTAGCCATAAGAAATTGAAAAAGACAGAATAGGAAGTCGGGCTGTGGTTTGAGCAGAAGAGTAAAATATTTTGTCCTTAGCTTTCTGGGGAGCTAAGAACAATGACATACATTATGCCTCACGTGAACATTTTCAAATGCTTTCCTCCCTTGCAGATTTTACGCATTTTTATATCCACAAAGACTCAAAAGATAAATGATTTTATGGGCAAAGGCCAAGTATTGACTGTGACCACCTGTGAAGCTTAAGTAGTTAATGCTCTTCCTTATATTATAAAAGTTACGTTTTTCAGGTTTTCAAAAGCTGCACATGCAAGGGGCAGGGAGGTTGAATCCATTTTTCAAAGCAGTGAGTTTTTTAGAAATTCCTTTAGAAATCAAAAGGAAATTGCTACAACACATCATTTCTACTGAACTTTTAAAACAACACATAGAAGCAGCATCCTCTAAATTCAGGTATGATATACATCCAGTTTTTGTAACCATGTGATTAAGGGTTTGATCTTTTACCAAAATAGTTACACTGGGTACTATCCGCTGTGTGGATACAGTTATAGAGTACAAAGGTGCCATACATCGATGTAGTTTATTCACCTTTTGTAGAGGAATAGTTATACCTGTATAAAGCACCATTATACTAATATAACTGTGTCCACACTAGGGTGGTTTTACCTCTTTAACCATACCAGTATAGTTAACCATAGCAGTACAGTTAAAGTGGTACAACTTTCCTGTATAGACAAGCCCTCAGCTTTCTTGCAGCCCCATTCATGGTGTTCAGGATGGTGGAGAGCAGAAAAAACATCAGGGCCAATATCAGGACCAAAAGCAGGCCAATGAAGATACAGGGGAAAGGACTATTACTGGCCTAGAGGATTCTCTGTCCTGTAGACTTCAAAATCTTTGTAGAAGGAAATCTCCAGGAGCAACCTCTTACAGCTTCCTTCTGGTCTTTTAGCGGAGGAGTTTGCTACCCTGCAAACTGAGCTGCAGCCCCACCCCAAACCTAGATGTCCAAGGCCATCTGTGTATAGGGTCAAATCTTGATCCTGGGACACCCAAGATCTGTGGGGCAAGGAACTGTGTGCATCCACAGCCCTCTACTTCCTCCTGCCACACCCAGCACTGGCTTCCACATGCTCATTCTTCCTTCTCCTTCACCACCTTCAACTGGGTTGACCTCATGGCCATGGAATGCCTTCTACTGGGTACAAAAGAAAAGGAAGTTGGTGTATATGTGCCTCAACATCCTTCCAAGTAGGAGGTGGGAGATCTACACTCAGCGGCACACCTTTGTGTGTGGATCTAGGGGAAGGGAGAAATGATCTGGGACATTATCTTTTGATGCTTACAGGTATTTCAGGCATTAAAGGTAATATCCAAATATAATTTGAGGTTTTGTATTTTGGTTTCACTGCAGCTTCATAGTTTCAACAGGTAAGTTGCAATTTTTGGTAAGCTCGGCTGTAAAAAGACCATATGAGTTAGGTACAATGATCCTAACTATGTGACATAATTAGCTATTCAGACCAATGTGGTTTTTATCTAGTTTAAACACAGTAGTCCCAGCTGTTGACTCTCCTCATGAAAATATTGATTCTAAGTTCCCTAGTTTATAATGTTTTGATCCATGTTCTCTGCCTATTGATTTACCCTTGATACTTCAATCAAATTGTTGTTTATTTCACCAGTAAATTTATCTGCTCTCTCAAAAATAATGAGGAATAATAACAGGAAGGTCTACAAAAAACTTGTTTTGATTGATTATATCTTTACACTCTCTTGGGGAAGCCAACTTCATTTGAAAATAAAAAAAGAGAACTCTTAGCTTTTTTCTTTTTTTAGGATCTTTGTGGCATTTTTACTCTAAGTTTTTCTTCTGAGATGTACATATATGGGGCTTTTTAGGAGACTGTAGGACTGTGATGTTACGATTTGGTCATGATTGCTTTGGCACTTGACATTTTATTCTACATAATGATTTAGCCAATCTTAGCAAAACTGACTATCATTATGCAATTTATTGTTTCCCCAAAAATGTTAGTTTCACAGACACTATGATGACTCTGAACTACATTTTATACAATTTTTATTGAAATAATTTTAGCTTCCAAGGAGCTTGATAGTGACATTCCCCACCCCCCAGCCTCTTTCCATCACTTTTCATTTAGGAAAGAGTAGAATAAGGCCCTCGGAAGAAAACACTGTATGTCCCCTGTCAAGTCATAAATAGATTTTGCCTGAATAAAAGTGAGCAAAGACCTCTAGATTTGGCTCTTGGAGCAAAATTCCCCTCTGTAATCTGCCCTACAGAGCTGTTATCTGCAATGTGAAATTCTGTATTATGAATTCAATTCCTGGGTGGAACTCCCATTGATACCAATGGGAATTCTGTTCAAGCACTGAGTGCAGAATAAGAAATGGAAAACTGAAGAGTAGTTATATGCAAAAGCAGAATTTTGCCTATAAAAATGTCAATTTCTTTATTTCCAGAATGAACTATAGAAAATACACTATAATAATTTTTCCAGTTAGAAAATACTGGTTTTAGCCAAACCACTAATCACATACCCTATCATTTAATTGTAGCTGCAGTCGCTAGTGGAGATCTGTCCACCTGGATCCATTTTGGGCTAAAACAGCTACATATCTTTTCCAGGAGTCTGATACGTTACCCAATATTTTCATTGCTCCTACTCCTTAGCCTTATTATTTCATTTTTGGGAACAAATGGTTAGAATTGTTAATTACACTGGGCAAGTTATTTATCTTTATACTGAAGAAGTAGAGTTTATACTGACACTCTTACAGGGCTGTTTAAGGCACTGTGACTTGTTGAATATCCCTCAGCTTTGTGCTCTTTCCATACCCTCTGATGGGGTCACTGAATGACAGGATCAAATCCTGGGTTTGGAGCAAGGGAGGCTTCCTTGAAGACCTAATGATACTGCAATTGCTGCTGCTTCAGGTCAGTTCTGGGAGTTGATTTCTCAATCTGAGATTCAGCTCTGAGTGAAGGCAAGGCAAAATAAATCTTGTCAGATTTAAAAAGCAAGCTGGGCCAAACATATACTGAAAATCCAGGAAAAGGTGCCAAGCAAAGGGTACATTCAATTGGAGAAAGGCAGAGAGAAAGAGAGCCCAAATGTGTAGGAGAAGCATTGCTAATTTTTTTGGTTTGTTTTTCTTCTCTGTGCATGCATAATGAGGGGTAATTAGCACTTACTGTGAAGTGAACTTTTGTATTTCAAAGTCTGGAAACAAGAAAATCTTGGAAACCACTCTTATTTAAAGTGAATACTGCATGATATTAGAAACCAGACCTGAATGGGTTTGGACCCAAAGGAATAATTGTGTGTGCAAGACCCTGCAGGCAAAAGCTGAAAGAAGAATCATAAATGTTGCCATCAAATTGTTAATATTTCTTGAAAGGAGAAAAAGAATGGAGTGGAGGAGAACAAAGAGCACAAGGCAGTCCATCTCTCCAAAGAGACCACATACTCGAACTCTCTGCTCTAGGTGGTCAAGTCGGGTCTGACAATTTACACCAGCTGAGGATCTAGCCCTGTCTCTGTCATCATGAAATTAATCCTCTAAATATTCATACAGTGAGTTATGATGTGCAAACATGCAGTAAGAAAATCAAATACATACAAAAGAAAACAGCAGGGGGGAGCTCTCCACTCCTCACAGACATTCCAAGTTGGATGGTTGCCACGTTCAGTGGATGACATCATAGCCTGAGTTTATGAGCATCTCCAGAGAATGACTCTTGCTTGAAGATGGTACCATATATCTGAGAATGATGCAACCAGCATGGAACTACAGCACCTATCTAACGATGCCTGTGTAGCTCAGAATTGAAACTGAGTGGTATCCAACTTTTAAAGACAAAATAGAGACGTGCAAATAGCACACACATATGATGGTAGACGACACCTAGCGAATTTAAAAGATGCTCCTGACTTCTCTCTCCAGAGAGAGATGTTTCCATTGGCATAGTTGTACAACCATCACTCTCATTCTGCTTTTCTCTCTTGGCTCTCAACTGATTTTTTTCCTTCCTCATATCTTTATTATACTATTGTTTTTAATTCCTCTAACATGGGTGTATGCCTGACCTGAGATGATGATGTTGCTGAGGTAACTACTTGTGAATTTACTCCTGAATTTTGATAAGTAACTCTACAGGCTTGTGTTTGTCCTTATTTTCACTTTTCAAACTCTTTAGGCCACTATGATAGCCTTCAAAATTTGTCTTTCAAGCTTAGGTGGAAGAAAGCCAGGTGGAACTATTGCTCCCCTTTTCATTTTTGTTTCATACAGTTTTGAAAACTGCTGCCTATATGAGAGGATAAAACCAAACGGGGTTGGCAGTAATAGTGGTAAGTGGAGAGAGGAAGGTTAGTCCAGTGGTTTGGATATGCAAGAGACTCTGGTTCTATTCTCTGCTTCTCTGAGATTTCCCATGTGACCTGGGGTAAGCCATTTGGTCTCAGTGAAGTAATAGTGCAGGAATTGTGAGGATAAATATATTAAAGACTGTGAAGCACTCAAATACCAAGGTAATGGGGGCCATAGGAGCACAACAGACAGACAAGATAACTGGGAATTGGGACACCCATGTTCTGTTCATGACTTTGCCATTGTGTGACTTTAAGCATATAAGTGACCTCCGTGTGTGTCAGGTCTTTAAAATGGGTAAAACTAATATGCATCTACCTCATAGGGAGCTTGTGAGGATAAAATCATTAATATTTGAAAAGCATTTTGGCATACTTGAGTGCAAAGTTTTATTAGTAGTAGGGAGAAGGGCTGTGGGCAAACATATATGGCCTACATATTATCCCTCTCAAAAGATTACCTTTCCCCCTTGCACCAGTGATCAGTTTCTCTCCTTTAGTAAGATTAAGTTAGTGGAGATTTTATATTTTCAGGTGCTATGGTGGAAGCAGCAGTAACACTTAGAGTGTAAGCTCTTTGGGGCAGGGACTATCTTTGTGTTCTGTATTTGTACAGCGTCTAGCACACCGGGGTTCTGATCCATGACGGAGGCTCCAAATGCTACCACAATTCAAAAATAATATCATGTAATAGTAGTATAGTAATGCCTAGCAGCTTCAGTCAGTATTCAGGTCCCCTTGTACAAGGCATTATACAAACACCAAGGAAATGACAGTCCCTACCCCAAAGAACTTACTCTATCAAAAATCAGAGGTGAGTTTACAATCCATAGGTTTCTGAAACAAAGAGAGGAGAGGTAGATGGGTTAATACAACTTTTGTCAGCTGTCTTGTAGTCATACCTCCAATGTTTTTTAACCTCTTCCCGTGATGTGTAAACTGACAATACCCCTTCTCAATTCATTTTACAGGTTAAAAGGAATCTCCAGAGTTGTATTGGTTTTTACAGATACAGGGAATTAAAAAACAAAACAAAACCAAGCACTTTTGTTTAACAAAATTAATGTGAACTACTTTATGGGAAAAAACTCCCAAGGGAATTGAAAACAATACTCTCAAAAAAGTCCCCAACTTAAATTCCATTGAGTTCACAGTGGATAATAGGAAACTAGGGAGAGAAGTTTTCAGTTTTCTAAAATTTTCTAGAAAGAAGAAAAGCAATTTAAAAAACCCCTCTCAAATCTCACAAATGACCACATGTTCCATCTGAGCCACTGGCTGCCGACCCTGCTTTCAAGATACCCAAATCACATTTAACTAAAGCACTTTAAAGACCCATCTAGGGTGACCAGATGTCCCGATTTTATAGGGACAGTCCCGATTTTTGGGTCTTTTTCTTATATAGGCTCCTATGACACCTCACCCCCATCCCGATTTTTCAGATTTGCTGTCTGGTCACCCTAGACCCATCAGACAAATTTATTTTCCCTGAATGGTTAATGAAACATCGTTGTGCATATTCCTCTAACTTCACATATGGCAAAGTGAGTCTAAACCATCAACTCATTTTAGAGATTCTGTTTTCAAATGTCATCTTTTGATATGCAAATAGAACTCCAGAAATAATACCACTGGTGCTGCATGTGCTCCATTGCTTAAGCCTAAGGGAAAAAAAATCAAATCAACAAATAGCTTCAATTGTTATTCCTCCAAATTGCCAAGCTGTTTTTTAAAACAATATGCAGCAAAAAATCTAAGAACCAAATATGCAGGGCCAACATAGCGCTTCAATTACTGTCACATAAACCTTTTTCAACTTGCGATCCCTTATCTTATCTATAATAGATAAATGCCCACCCTCAGGAAAGAACCCCGGAATGATAAACAAGAAAATTGAGTCTTGTTCTTAACACAGCTGTCACCTGGTACAAAAAGTGACTATCAAGGAGACCAGAATAGCACTTAAGTAGATCAAATCAAGAAGAAAGCTTCTTTTGTCCATGGATGACACTTAACAGGGTCAGTTCGTCTTCCTTTCCTTTCCTGAAAGGATTGGGTTGTAATTGTTTCCTAAACTGTTTATATGAATCACACACAAACAGAGCTTGAGGAGATGGATGTCCTAGATACCACAAAGAAGGGCCCCCCCCGCAGCAATCCCTAACGTCCAGATTTTTAAAGATATTTCAGTGTTCCTGTGCTCAGCACTGCAATGCCTCATTAAATTTAGGAGCTTAAATTTCATTTTCAAAAGGGATTTAGGCACTTAGGAGCCAAAATCCCATGGAAGTTGATGGGATTCAGACTAAATGCTAAATCCCTTTTGAAAACGATCATTAGGCAATCGCAACGCTGAGCACAGCAACACCTATGTAGCTTTAAAAATCTGGGCCTAAATCTAATGCACAGGCCAAAAGGAAATGGAGCAATGTAAAGCATGTGTTAAAGTCAATGCAAGCTGTATAAACAGTAGATTCATATCTAAACTTGGCAAGAAAATCAAAGGGGGGGGCTTTATATTTTGCAAAGATCTGGAAAAAGTGCAAAGCCGATGGCTCTCTAATAAAACTTTTTTGGCACACAATCTGGAAGCCTCAGCAGTTTCTGATGTTGGAAAGAATGCATTCTGCTTCAAACTTTATGCAATGCCTAATTTCCGCTTTTACATACTGTAGGCCAGAGCACTAGAGTCTCTCACAGATATCGCTGAAATTATTTTTTTATGTCATCCCATCTCACCCATGTGTTTCTTGAAAACAAACAAAGAGCGACTTCTCTGCACTCTGATTCTACAGCATATCTGAACTTCACACAGTAATTCTGCCAATTCCACTATCAGAAAGACTGTGTGCAAGCCAAGATCTGCAGGATGCTGCAGAGGGTATGAAATTCCAAATGGGATGAAGTAAAAAAAGGAAAAAGGAAGGGATCTGGTCCATCACCATCAGGAAAGCCATTCTTATTCTGCTCTTTAGACACATAAATCACCCTGTAATAAAGCAGCTTTAATTTATTATTATAGTAGTCTTAGGTCCCAGTCCAGCAAAGCACTTGAGCATGTGCTTAACTGTATGCATGTAAATAGTTTCATTGACTTCAGTGGAACTATGTCAGGGGTGGGCAAACTACGGCCTACGGGCTGGATCTGGCCCATCAGGGCTTTGGATCTGGCCTGTCAGGGCTTTGGATCCGGCCCGCAGGATTGCCACCCCTGTGGTGCTGCGGGCCTCGCAGCCCCTGGTGGGGGGCAGAGGGCTCCGCATGCTGCCCTCGCCTGCAGGCACCGCCCCCTGCAGCTCCCACTGGCCGAGAACGGGAAGGCTCTTATATCAGTTAGGCATTATAACACTGATCACACAACACCTAATACCTTTAAAAATCTGGGCCATACCTACTGGCACCATTATATTACAGCTACTCGTTAAAATGGTTCACATGAGACTAGTGGTGATACATTGATGGTGACCTTAACTTGTGTTTGCTAATAAAATAGGCATTTCCTCTACACTTAAGCCTTTGGCTAAAGCAGGTCTAGCAACTGACATGGAACTTGAAGGGAGGAGCACAGGTGGCAGGATGGAAGAGTTTGGAGGAGGAAGTCAGCCTGTTTACATGTGGCTAGAATGCTAGCTGATGTTGCAGCACTGTTGTAAATAGTTTTCTCAGTAAAGAGCCAGTTTAATTTTAACAGCATGAAGTCCCTTCCTGTTATGATCCAGCATCCAGTATACAAAACATGCTGGTTGCGATAGCAGTGAATCTAGTAAGACCGCTTGCGATGAGTACAGTGTGATTAACAGGCAAACAAAGCATCACCGAGAAACAGAGCAAACAGGCATCGTAGAAGAAAATTCAGACCACTGCGGATACTAGCTTTCCTGGCAAAAACTTTGCACAAGCATGAAAGCAGTGGAAGGAAGAACTGAGTCTGTATACCGAGCTGACCATGGGGGATAAAGATGAGAAAATGAAGGTAAAGTTTTTTCAGTATCTCACTGGGAAAAGAGGATGAGAAGTGAGGTGAGTGAGAGACAGTTGCCAGGAATAAGCCCCAAAACAGCTGATAAAGATGTTTGATGAGCACTGTGACCCCAGATAGAATGGGACTATCTGAGATGCAGTTTGTTTGTTTGTTGTACCTGAAACCAAGAAGCAGATTGGGAATAAATACTTACATTACAGAGCAGAGAACTCTGGCATCCACATGCCACTTTGGAGAGATTAAAGATTCCCTAATTAAAGGCAGGTTCATTTGTGGGACACATGGTCCCAAGCTTACAGTAGAGACCGTTGAGAGAAACAGATCTAACCCTACAGAAATGTCTAATAGCAAGGGCAGGTAAAAGGAAAAGGATTAAAGCAATTAGAGATAGACTGATTGAGAATGCAGGCATCATGGTCCAGTGTATGTACTGTGGAAAGTAATACAAAAGGCAGAAAGAAAAGTGCCCAGCCTATAGGCAATGATGGAAGGGGTGTGAGAAACAAAACCACTTTTATCCTAATGCCACAGCTACATGCAGTGACTGAGGATGTGGAGACTTCCAGTGAAGAGAAGGATATCTGTTGTCTGACTCTAGCAGAAAGAAAGACTCCAATGTACACACATTGCAGAAGGCGGCTGCCAACCATTCAACTGCCATATTTTAAACCATGCTCTTAGATCAATTACCAATTCAATTCCAGCTGGATTATGGAGCCAGCTCCAATGTAATTCCAGCAACACTGATAAACAGCAGTATTGGACTGAGAAATGGGACCAAGCACTGGTGATGTACATAAAACCATTCTGAAGCCAGTGGACAAAAGCAGGTTGTCATTAAGAAACTCATGAAACAAGAGACGTTATCGCCTGGAGTTTACAGTAGTTGACCAGCAGGAGTACCTCCCAGAGCAGAGCAGAGCAGAGCAGGGCAAGCCATGGATTTGAAAAATCACCTTAGGCCCTGTCCAGCATTCTAACAGAGGACATATTTCATGAAGATTGACACCTAGAGGGTGAAATTAGAAATAGACCCTTATGAGCAGCCTTGGAAACCACCAAAGTGCAGCGGTCCAGTAGCCCTAGTGGAGTTACTACAGAAGGAACTGGCAGGCCTGCAAAGAAGTTGCATCATTACACCTGTTAAAATTAGCACAGAGTAGATCAGCAGTCTAGTAGTGGTGAGAAAAATTTCAGGAAAACCAAGGATCTGCATTGACCCAAAATCACTGAACAGAGCATTGAAAAGAAGTCAGGGCCAACTACCAATGACTGAAGACATACAACCTGGTTTATTCATGGAAAAATTATTCACTGTTTACGTCAAGAATGGCTTCTGGCATATTGAGCTAGATGAGCCATCCAGCTACCTGACAACGATAGCACTCCTTTTGGCTTGTACCACTGGATACAAATACATATGAGCATCAGCCCAGCCCCAGAGGTGTTCCAGTGTGAACTGAACCAGGAACTAGGGGGACTCCCAGGCATCAAGACTGTAACTGAAGGCATTCTTATTGTAGGAGAAGATGTCAAGAAAGAGGCCATCCAGGACCATGATACCAATTCCTAAATGGGCTCTTGGAGCAAAATATTAGACTGAATGCAGGCAAGTTGAAGCTAAGGAAAACTGAAGTCACCTATGTCAGACATCTGTTGACTTTTGAGTGACTCCAGATGGACCTGGAGAAACAGAGACATTAAAGAAGTGCCCAGATCAAAAGATGTGAAGGGACTCCAGTGATTTATAGGGATGGCCAACTATCTTTTCCAGATTCTACATACCCCTATCAGAAGCCTGTGAGCCCTTGAGACAGTGAACACACAATGGTGCAGTGTGGGAATAGCCATAGACTCACGAACAGACATTTGAAAGCATAAAGAAAACCATAAGTACGGGCAACAATTCTAAAAAGTATCACAACTCTACGGAGCAGCTAGAGCTGAGATGCCTGAGAAGGAGGTATCGGAGTAGCTCAGCTGCAAAGCCAGTAACCCATAGCATTTGCTAATGAGCCCTGACACACACAGTGGACATGCTTAGATAAAAAAGGAGCTACTGGCACGGCTCTTTGGAACAATTCCACCTGTTCACCTTTGGGCACAATGTGGATGTGCAATCTGTTCACAAGCCACTATGAAGCATCATGAAGAAGTCACTGCTGAGCGCACCCAAGCAACTACAATACATGTTATTGGAACTCCAGCATTGTGATGTGAGAATAAAAGTACAGCCCAGGAAAGTCCATGACTGGTGGCAGATACACTATGCAGCGTGTACCTTCCAGGGAACAACACAGACAGCACCGTGTTGGGACAGGAATCGAGTCTATCAATATGCTACAGTATCTTCACATCTCACAATCCAACAAACCACGCAACGGGATGGGGTGTTACAGTTCTTACTCCAGGGTTAGCCATATCACAAGGAGCAAGTGCCACAGGAGGTCACTTCCTACTACCAGAAGACAGATCAACTGCGTGCACAAGACGGGATTTTGTTTAAACATGACTGAGCAGTAATCCCGGCAAATATAAGAGCTGAGGTCTGAGACAGATACAAGCTGCACAGCTGGGGGTAGAGGCTTGCCTGAGATGAGCCAGGGAGTGTATCTACTGACAAGGTGCAGAGTACAGTAATCAACAACAGAAAGAGAATTTACAGCCTCAGGAAATCCCAGCCGGACCTGGGGAAAAGGTCTGAACAGACCTGTTCACTTTTAATGACAGGAACTACGTGGTCACAGTATATTACTAAACCTATTTCTGTGATCAGGAAACTGAAAGCACATTCTACAAGGTCTGGCATACCTGACACTATGTTCAGATAATGGGCCACAATACACTGCAGTAGAATTCAAACATTTCAGCACCAAATGGTAATTTGAGCACAAGACTGTGACACTGCACCCCATATTCTTCACAGTGATATTATTATGATATGACTATGACATAGTTATGCATATTTAATGCAAGATAGGTCATGTGAGATATCACTGAAAAGATTATGATTTACTGGATATGATTATCCTATTTGTATGCATGTGTCATTTTTGTATCTGAAGTTAGGAATATTGACTATGTATCTGTATTACAAATGAGTTTACATCTGGGGAATGCACACCAGACAAGATGCTTTCATTCTGAAAAGCTGGGTGGGGAAGGGCCATTAGAAAAAACAATAGGCCTTAGAAGAAGCTTATCTCCCACCTGGGGACCTTCCTGAGGACACTACAAACAGCCTCCAAGTAATGGCTGCTGTGACACTACAGGGACATGTGACCAGGTCATCTGGTGCTGGACTCCATCTTGGGATATCAGTATTTTTCCACTGACTGCTGTGGGAACCAATCATTTAAACAAAAGGTTCCTGCCATATGCAAGAGCTATATAAGGCAGGGGAGTGACATCATCTTGGTTATTCACTGACTTCCCACCCAAAGAGACTCCTGGAAACACCTGAGGAGCAAAGACTGATCTGGGGGAAATGCTGGACCCAGACTAAGGGGACCTGGGGATTCTAAGACGTAAGCAAGTGCAGCTTGTCACTTAAGAATCTGCAGTCTGCTTGTATCATCACTTAGGATGAGAATCTTCTATTCATATCCAATCTCTTTAGTATATTAAGCTTAGTTTGTGTTTTTGTTTATTTGCTAGGTAATCTGCTTTGATCTGTTTGCTATCCTTTATAATCACTTCAAATCTATCTTTTGTAGTTAATAAATATGTTTTTATTTTATCTACAACCAGTGTGTGGGAGTCATAACTTGGGGCAGAAAGCGGTTGTATATTCCTCTCCACATTGAGGGAAGGGGCAAATTTTCATGAGCTTACGCTGTACAGTTCCCTGTGCAGCGCAAGATGGTATAATTTTGGGTTTACACTTCAGAGGGGGTGCATGCCTGAGTAGCTGGGAAGTTCCCTAGCTGGAGCCTTCCCATGCAGGGTTGATCATAGCATCTGCATGTAACTGCAGCTGGGTGTGTCCCTGCCCGTATGGGTGCTGGTGAAAGAGCAGGCTGGAGCCTGGAGAGAGCTTGTCACAGCAATACAGTGTAAAGGGAGCCCAGGCTGGTGGGTTGGGGGGGCTCAGTGGTACTCCAGTTCCAGGTGGCACCCCAGGGGGAACCTGTCACAAAGACATCTTCCTCTGGGTACACACAAAGCAACAGGAAGTCAGAATCGGCAGTAAAGTAGTAACAACAGCCAAGAGACTGATTGTAAAAGCAAAACAGGCAGAAAGGGATCCCTACCTGGAAATATTGGACCATCACTATACAACAGGGGTCGGCAATGTTTGGCACGCGGCTCGCCAGGGTAAGCACCCTAGCAGGCCGGGCCAGTTTATTTACCTGCTGACGCAGCAGGTTCGGCCGATCGCGGCCCCCACTCGCCGCGGTTCGCCGTCCCGGGCCAATGGGGGCGGCGAGAAGCGGCGCGGGCGAGGGATGTGCTAGCCGCGGCTTCCCGTCGCCCCCATTGGACCGGGACGGCGAACCGCAGCCAGTGGGGGCCGCGATCAGCCAAACCTGCCGCATCAGCAGGTAAATAAACTGGCCCAGCCCGCTAGGGTACTTACCCTGGCGCGCCGCGTGCCAAACGTTGCCGACCCCTGCTATATAATGTCTCCCAGGGACTAGATAGTAGCGCAGCATAGAGACTGATAGGTTAGAAAACCAAGGCTCTGCTTCCCATCAGGGGTAGTCTGCTTCAGCCCAGTGGAGGAATGACAGACATGACACCGAAGCAGTTAAAAGAACACCAAGTTAGGCAGGCAGCCCATTGCAATAAAGGAGCCAGGGACCGGAGGCCACTATGCACAGGTGCCCAGACAGAGCCAATCTGAGCTCCCGTCCTGCTCTCCACGGGCCTCCCACAGTCTGGCAGGGAAACAAGCAATGAAGCTGCCAGAACTGCTGTCTTCTACTTCCTTTCTGAAACAGCAGACTGCTAGCAGATAGTGGCAGCAGCTGCTCAGACCACACCCAGCTCATGATAAAGCTGCTCCTGGATTTGCCAAGGAAGAGGCGGCTGGGAAGGTTTAAACGCTTTTGTTTAAAAATCACAGGGTGTGGCTGAGGGAACATCTTCAATTCATAATCAAATACAAATTCTATCCTGTAACTGCCTGAGAGGGCCACAATGTAAAGCTTTGAAGGTCACAGGTTTGACAACTCTGGGGTAAAGTCTGACTCCATTAGTCCTTCCTAGTTTCCATCAATTACTTCCTCTGCCTTAAATCCCCAAATTAAGAAGATAACCAGATACATTAATTTCTACAAATACATTATAATACATTGTATCCTTAAATGGTATTCTCACACTGCTCAGTTTACTCCTTACCACTTTAAATATGAAAACATGCTCTTAGTCATATCATATTGTATATTATATATTATAATCAACATATTTGACATCTGAACTTATTGTCTCTAGGTTGCTGATTCAAATTCACAGCAAGTTGGTAATGAAGAAAGTTCTTCCATCTGACATGAAATGATGGACTCCAAGTTCCTAGTGGACAGTATCGGCATCCCAAAAACGACCACCAGAATTAGCAACGTTTGACTTTCTAAGCAGAGGCACCAACGTTTGAATGGAAAGGCTACTGAACTACCCATTGCATCTCTAGAAGAGATCGGTAGGGTGGGGGGAAAGTGTGCATTGCCAGAGTGGGTGAGCAGATCCCTTCAATCATCTTGGCATATTTCACCTGAAATAAAATTAACTGAAAAAGCAAAACACGAATACTGTTCATATTAAATATTCTGTTTGTTGTCATTCACTGCAATGGCCACATTGGGCTGAGCTGGCAAAGACTCGGCAGAGTTTAACTCTTCCCGGGGCAGCTCTGCACTTCTTATTTTCCAGCCCTCTCACAGAGGAGGAGATATTGGTGTAACTGCTCTCACAGAATTCCAGCCGGCTGATCCCTGTAGTCATGTTGACAACAGACCAAACCAGAATAAATCTACTCACTCACTTCTTATCTCTGAGTCAGATGTTCCAACTGGAATATTTTGCAATTCCATAGCCTCTTCCTCTTCCCAGGATCTCACAACACTTTACTGACATTAATTCAAGATGGGATTTGCAAAGGAATCTAAAGGATTAGGCACCCAACTCCTAGTAACTAAAGATAGGCCTAAGCAATTTAATGAACTTTCAGTGTTCATAATTCTGGCAGTGTACAAAGGGACATGGGTAGGGCAGGTAATTTGCTCCCATTGAACTTCAGTAGGAGTTGGACACCTAAATCCATTAGGGGTTTTTTAAATCCCAGCACAAGCCTCACTTAACTGCAATTTTACAGGTGAGGAAACTGACATGAAGAGAAGTTTGGTGACTTGCCCTGGGTCCCATAGGAAGCCAGATATTGAAACCAGCACTCTTAACACTCAGGCCTATGCTTTAACCATGGGCCTACTGACGTTAGAAGGGATACAAACGATGCAGACGCAGTTTGCAGTGCAAGCAGAAGCTCAATGGAGCTGAGCTCTGGCAGTGTGTGGGCTGGGGAGGTTGTTCTTTTTAAATTCACAAGTCATGCTGGTGCTCAGTTCCTGCTGCAAAAGAAAATCTGTTTGTTTGGGGTATTTTTAAAGAAATGTCCATTTAACAAGGAAAAACATCATGCAAAGACTAAGAGCATAAATCCCAGGGGAAAAGAGTCTGCACAGAGGTTTGATCTGACATATTGTGCTGGACTCACTCATATACAGAACATTCTGACCATGTTCTCCCCAGCTCTTAAGGTGCAGTACTTTCAGCATGTCTCACAGTTAACATGCATTAAAGTCTGTGTGTGGGAAGGAACAATAAACTCCAGGGGCCCAGCAGATGACCTGCCAAAAAACACCCTCTGTGTAAGAATAATAGACTTTGGCATTACTGATGTCTGAATTTTAAAACAATGATCTAAAATCCTGCTCTGTGGGGGCTTCCATGATAAAATAAGGATTTTACAAACATATGTTTTGTGTATGTGTAAGAATGTGGCAGAGTTATAGTCAGCAGAAACTGAAATCAAAAAGTAAATACTTTGGGGAACTTTTCCTGATGTGGCTGGAAAGGAATGCTGCCTAGAGAAAGAGAGCTTGGCTCATTACTTATTCTGAGGTCAGGAGTACGGCTCTGCCTTCTAATGCACTGATACAGTCTGGCTTGGCTGGCCAAAGAAATCACTTGTGTGATGTACATCTGGTTAATATATCAATGTTTGCAAACTCTTCCGTATTTGTGAGAGATCAGAGAGGATCCCAATATTTTCCTCCTTTATCTCATTTATTCCAATAATTGTTAGGTTTACCCTCAGAGTGATGGTCTCTTTAAAGGATGAAGAAGATTATACCCTTTCTAAAACTATCAATCCACTCCCTAGACTTCTTTTTGCAAGGGGGTGGCAATGCTGGAGTCCTTCACAAATACTCAAAACCATATATTTAATGGTAACTGGAAATGAGCCTAAGAAGTTTGGTGAATTTCCAGTGTTTCTCATTCTGGTAGTGTTCAAAAGCCCATTTATTAGGGGAGGTAACTTACTCCCTTCCAAACACCAGACTGGGCTGTTTAGACTACTAATCCAAACCAGCCTGTGAAACAATTGTACAGCATGTAAACCTTTTAAAATAATCTTTTAAAATAGGCTGTATCTGTAATCCTCCTCGGTGTACAATGGTTGGCCATTGGCCACAGTACATTGGTGCGGGGAAGGGATAGCTCAGTGGTTTGAGCATTAGCCTGCTAAACCCAGGACTGTGAGTTCAATCCTTGAGGGAGCCATTTAGGGATCTGGGGCAAAAATCTGTCTGGGGACTAGTCCTGCTTTGAGCAGGGGGTTGGACTAGATGACCTCCTGAGGTCCCTTCCAACCCTGATATTCTATGATTCTAAGCCTGAGAGAAAAATGCTCTGGAGAAGTGAACTGGAGGCGCAATTAGAGAACTTAAAGAAAGAATGTGATAGCAATGCAAATTGCATTGCTAAGTGTCAAATCCAGAGCCACTGTACCTTAGTGCTCTACTGAATAAAATGGCAGGAACAGTGTTAGATCTATCCATTAAGCTCAGCAAGCTAACTTTCAGAGGCGTTCTCCAAAGTTATACCAAGCCTGTAAGCTCCTGCTATGAGAACACAGAGAGAAACAAGATCATCTGACAAATATGCTACACCTGGAAGGAGTTAGCAGCAATGGGAGTTTTTGCTTGAAGAAAAGCTTACCCCCAGGGTTCTCAAGGTGTGACAGTTTAAATGAGCATGCTTTTAAATGTCCCATTTGAAAAACATTGCAACCCCCTTCATCACAAGAGTGACATACTTTTTTTAAAAAACTGCCTTACATCAAATCTAATGCAAGTGAGCTACTTGGCAGATCTGCTTTTCTTGCCTCCAAAGTCAGGTCCTTAGTCAGTCTGTCTCCCTTAGTATGACACCCCTGTAATACCAGCAGCCATTTCCATTTGTCTCTGACTGTGAGACTGACAGTATTGCATGTGTTGAAGAAGAAAAAGAACTCATAGTTATACCCTTTAAAGCCTTGTAATCGGTTTTTTAAAGGGGCTTTTAAAAAGTTTGTTGAGAAGACTACAGTTTAGTTGGGTGTGAGCCATATTCTTACCCAGACAGTGCTCCTGTGTAGAGGAGTAAGAGCCACCTTTATGCCCATGCACTTTGTCTGGACCTTGTGTTTAGGTGCACCTGTTAACTTCCACCCACAATAAGTGGATGGGGAGGGACAGAGAATGAGTGGAAAATTGGCTCCTTCCCTGACTCCCTCCAAGTCACTGGTCAGCAATAGTGAGCCAGTGCACCAGGAGTAGTAATTTGGAGAAAGGACGGAATTGATCTTGATCTTGACCAGTGGATAGGTGTCCACATCATAAAACACGTTACCATGGCTGGCACTAATTGGCAAGGTTTTGGAGATCTCAGCCAGGAAGACAAGAGCTGAATGGGCACGGAGACTGAACTACCTTCTCATTCTTGCCATGGTCCCTTCCAGTTAAAGGGGTTCTCTGCTCTGTCCCCTCATCTGGATCCCTCACTGTGACCCTGTGACCTGTCCCCTCCCATCTGTTTCATTTTTGTCCCTGTAAAATTTGGCTCTGAGGCACCTCCCTCATCAAAGGGGACAGGCCCTTTGTTGTTTTAGTGAACGTCATCCATTATCCCAATATTTAAATAGGCCAACATCTTTCACAAGTATCTCCACAGACTTGTATGTCCAAATAGCTAAGGGAGACTTCCTATTTATATTATTCCATGGAGTAGGGAGGCACTTTTTTCCCCATTTTTGTGACTGTATCCTGGTAATAACACTATGAAATGTTATATCAAAAGGCATATCAGCTTACAGTATTAATATCTTAACAAGGAAGCTTTATCTTAGAATAAAAGTGCTGTTTTATTCTAGGCACAATAAATATTATACATATTTAACCCACTGGGCTTTGGTGGAAAGGTCTAACAGCAATGGAATACAATATTATGAAATTCTAATACAAAACTTTTTCTTTACACAAGATCAGCTCATTTCTTTCTTTCTTTCTTTTAGTACAGGCTGTAGTGCTGGGAATCAACAGCTGAGCCAGCACTCTGATCACTTGAACACCAATTAATTCCCATCCAATGGACCTGACTGTGTCTATTTAGAGGATTAAAATGTTCTGGGGAGGATTAAAGAGCTAATTCACCTATTAATGCAGAGGGTGGCACCAGAAGGAAGTGCTGGGGGAGAGGCAGGCTAGTGGAGTAAAAACCAAGAAAGATCTGTTTAGCCTGCAGAAGAGAAGAGTGAGGGGGGATTTAATAGCAACATTCAACTACATGAAGGGGGGGTTCCAAAGAGGATGGAGTTCGGCTGTTCTCAGTGGTGACAAATGACAGAACAAGGGGCAATGGTCTCAAGTTGCAGTGGGGAAGGTCTACGTTGGATATTAGGATACACTATTTCACTAGGAGGGTGGTGAAGCACTAGAATGGGTTACCTAGGGAGGTGGTGGAATCTCCATCCTTAGAGGTTTTTAAGGCCTGGCTTGACAAAGCCCCGGCTGGGATAATTTAGTTGGTGTTGGTCCTGCTTTGAGCAGGGGATTGGACTAGATGATCTCCTGAGGTCTCTTCCAACCCTGATATTCTATGATTCTATGATCTCTGGATGAAGAGATCTCTTCCCTCTCCTTGGCAGAGGGCTGAAGAGGAACTGATGTTGTAAAAGCTATCGTGGATGGATCAGTAAGGTGTTGGGAAGGGCAATGTAAATAAACTGCATGGTGATATATAACAACTGAGGGTCTCCAAATAGTCTGCACAGACAGAGCAGAAGAAAGGTGAGATCTTGCCCTGTCATACATGCTGAGAATTAAAGATGATCTCAATATATATAAACCTCAGTATTCAGACTAAAGATGATCTCAATATTATATATAGCCAGATTAATCCATGGTGTAGTTTCAGTGAATTAGAAAGAGTCGCATGAGTTTGACCCCCTGTGTTAAGAATATAGGACCCAGTCCAGTGACTGGGTCCTACACAATCATCACTAGCAGTTGAGGGGGCTCAGCACCTTTTAGTTCTGTGCCTTTATTCCCAGCACTTTTCAATGAATAGCACATTCTCCATTGCAATGAAAACTTAATACAATGAGAGTCTCTCGAAGAAACTCAATTGGTGTCCAGTAAACGTACCTTTTTAAAAGGGGCTGGTCCTTTTTCAAGTGTTTGTTTTAGAAATTCCTGAATATAGGATTGAGTGGTTCACGATGGATTTACACTTTAAGCAGGTTTTTCATTCTGTGGGTTTTACCATTTTGTCTTTTATAAGCAAATGTGACTGCAGTTTAGGGTCTGAGATTCTATTTAATGAAGTGAATGTCAAGTTAATAACTCTTTAGGTAATGGAGATACAAACTTGTGGAAATCAGCATGTTTTCTTTGAGTACTAGAGCCTTTCTTCTCTACAAAAGCAACTGTCACTTTATGCTGTATCTATAAGATTGCTCCAATGTCATACTGAATGTTTCCCTGTTTTCACTCCATCTTCAAGTGTTTTGGACAGGTGACAAAACTACCTGGATATATAATTACACAGACTGTATAGATGGGGGAAATTACATGCTCTACAAATCATACTGGGCCAAATTCATCCCTGGGGAAATCAATATATTTATACTAGGAATGAATGTTGCCCAATTTATTTAAAATAAAATTCTATGATTTAATCTCACAGAAAATCTATGGAATATCTCTTTAATAACCTTGGATGATCCCAGTGGATCCAGGTAATCATGGAGTAACAGAGATCACATAAGTATCAAAACTAAGTATATCTTGTACAGAAGAATACACTTTAAAAGATTTGTATTGCACTATACAACCATCCCACATCTTTTTAAAAACAGTGCCAGCAAAAAGGTCTTCTTTATACAAAGTACAGCAGTGTAGTGGTCAGTATTTGTAAGGAAGTTGTCCAACCTCAAATATATCACTTAGTTACAAGGCACTGTGTCTTAATAGACAAACTAAGGGATTTACCAAAGGAATGAGATAGGATCAATGGAATGTCTTTTTCTAAGGCACCTGTTCCTCTTGCACTTTTACCCCCCAAAAAGGCAACCTACAGTTGGCTCAGGACACATGAATAACTTAAGGCCATTTTTATTTTCAGTGAAGTGTGGCTTCTAATAATAATAACTTATCGTGCAATCCAAAGTCAAATCCACTGTAGACATGCAAGTTCCCAGTGGTCTCAATGAGATGATTTGAAGAGTAACAGATTAAATATAAGGGGACCCATACACGTTCAACACTTGTCATCAACTGTGATAAGGGATGTTGTTTCCATGGCATTTCTATGTGATAAATGTCTTATCCTCTGTTACTGTGTGGCCTATTAGTGTGGTTTTTTCCTCTCCTCAGTCCTCACCCCAAGCTTATTTTTACAGCGCATGTTGATTTTTGTATGGGGAAACAGTGGCTAAAAAAGTGTTTGAACTACACCAGCCATCAAATAAATGGAGCTCAATCTTTTGATTATCTTGATTGTTTGTATTTCAAATCCTTGTGGCAGAGAGAGAGCCCACCAGGTATTAGGACTGATTATGATGACCCTATCTACTGGCATGTTCACTGGTTTCCAGGTCCACTGTTTATTACTGTGTTTTTTTCCAACCAGTGCAGGAAGGGGCAAAACCTGATTGTATCCGTTTTTAAACACTATCAGAAAACAGCTTAGCTGTAAGTATGTTTAAGCAGAATTCAGATAGTTTTAAAACCAGTCAAATGCCAATGTACAGGACCTTTGGAGTGACGAGCTGTTCTGCACTTTTCTTTATCTAAAATATCTAGAAAGGAGTATTCTTCCTCCTGAATTTGAGAAGGTCCAATTCAAAGGTCACACCCTCTGTGCTGATCGGATTGTAAACTCTTTGGGGCAGGGACGGTCTTTGTTCTGTGTTTGTACAATGCCTAGCACAACGTTCTAAGCTCCGAGGTGCTATGGTAATACAAATTAATAATAATATGCAATGATATGGCCTTGCATCAGGGGTAGGTAAAATGTAGCACATCAGTGCATGCCCTCTGGCTACGGTGCTTCTTTAGCAGAAACCCTTACACAGAAGGCATGGATTAGTTTTAACAAAAAAAGGCTTCTGCAAGACAGGAATTTCAATGTGCAAGAGGCTTGGCAGAGGGTCTGAAAAGCATTGGTTTTTATGGTCAGTAGTTACTTTAAAGCCTGGCATTTAAGGATATATGTATTTAGGGGCTTGTCTACATGGGGAAATTCCTGGTTTAGTTATAGCAAAATAACTATTCTGCTACAGTGATACCAGAATAGCTATAGTTATGCTGGAATAAGTCCCTCAGGTAGACACACTACTGCAGAATAAAAATGATTTTATTCCAAAATAATTATTCCACTTTGGAAGTGGTGTATTTATTCTGGAATACAATCACTTTTATTCTGGAGTAGTGTGTCCACACAGGAGAACTATGCCAGAATACCTATAACAGAATAGTTATGACGGGAAATTTTCCCACATAGTCAAGGCCTTACATATTAAAGGTTATTCCTCAAGGAGAACTTCCACTTCTGTACAAGTGACAGTGCCAGGCTTACTAGATCCAGGCACAGATAAAACAGAATGGTTAAAGGGGACTGGGGGGAAGGTCTGCTTAAGGTACTGCTGTGAGACCAGAAGGCAGAGGATGCGAGCATTATGAATCTCCTCTAGCTCAATCACAGCCAGTGGTGTTCAAGTTGAGGATTGAAAAGAGAAAATAAAAGAGCTGTGTTGAACAGTATATGGTGAGTATTGTTATTTTTGTCTGCCAAATCTATTCCTCTTCCTCCAATAAAATGCCTGTGGCTTGGGAACTGTATTTTTAGCCAGCTTTGTCTCTGTATCTAAGGTTCCATGCTACCATTTCTGAAGTCCCATGTAAACAGATCCAAAATACTGTATTTTACTGGACAGCTTGATTCATTTAACAATTCCTAATTTGAAGGTGTATTTTTATCTGCAGCATCCTTAGCTGTGGCCTGCAGATCTGCAAAGCTTTTTTTTGTCAAAGTGTTCATGTAATTTCAGTGAGCGTTTATTAAATGAAAGGTTGAATGTCCCATATATGCACATTTAACTTTGCTTACAAAGTTGAACATAAAAAGACACACAAGCCAAAAGAAAGAAACCCACTCAGTGATTTAGCTTCCCAGATTTAATTGGCACCATTCCTTTCAGCACTATTTATCAACAAAGGATCCTATTTCCCACTACACTGTATGCAGCCAGTGCCACTTAACTTGGTTTAGAGTTTCGATAATGTAGCTGTGCCAAAAATGACCACAATACCCAGAATGACTGCAGCTCATTAACAGTGCTTTCAAGTGCATAAAACATTGATTTTGTTTTAACATGAAGGAGGGGAGTGGGGATAAAACACAATAATGGTTGTCAAAATACCCAAAAGGGTTTGGTCAGAAATACTGCGAATGGAAATACCAACCCACTCTGCCAAAAGACCCACAAGTAATCTCTTAAAATCCAGGGGCCCTATTTTCCTCTTGCAGGATTGAAGTAACTACTAATATTCTGTCTTTGAAGAATAGGGCCACAGGATTGATGGGGCAGTAGAGAGATGACTTTTTTAGAACTTTTGTAGGCTTCTTGCTTATTGAAAAAAATTGCTACAGCATTCCACTGTAATGACACCAACACTTTTCCCCAGCTTGTGTCTCAACCTCGCTTGGGTGAGGATAGGGTGTGGAACCCTTGCAAGTGATAGAATTGCAGTCCCTCCATTTTGGAATACAGGGGCTGCTCCCTGAAATGCATGCGAGATGTAGGTATACTAGGGGGTACTAGGATGCACCATCCTAAAGAATTCAAATGCTCACATACAAATCTTGCAGACTGGGAAGCTCGGGGAATGGCTGACACTATTAGAGCTGGCTGGAAAATGGAAATCCCTTCCTGCAAAAAAAATTCATGTTTTGGAAAAAAGTTAAAACCGCAAAAAAACAAATTGCAGGAAGGAATTTCACGAAAAAGTCAGTTTGGGAGACCCGAAATGGATTTTATTTTATTTTGGGGGGGGGGGGGGGGGGGGTGTCCTGGCTGCCTGCCTGGAAGGCGGCTCTTGTCAATTTCACTAAAATAAAGTGAAATTCCAAAGGAGCTGCTGGAGATACACAGAGCCACTCAGCCTCCTACCTCCCCTCCAGCTCCAGCAACCAAAGAGGCAGAGAGCCTGGCCACTCAGCTCACCCTCCTCCCCACCCACCCACCCATCCAAAAGGCAGAAAGTACAAACAGGAGTCTTCCAGGCAGGCAACTAGGGAGCTGTCATTTCGATTTTCCCAAAAGAAAAAAAAATCAGCACAGAACATTTCAATTTTGCACAAAGGGCATTTTCCATCACAGAAGCATTGTGACAAAAGGTCCCTGCCCGGCTCTACACCCTACGTCATTTTCAGGGCATTGTTTATCTGGGACAACCTAGATCTGCAACCCTTACTCACTCGGGAATCCTTACTTACATAATTGCTCCAATTAAGTCAAAGAGACTTTTGTGTGAATACTGTAAGGACTACTCAAGTGATCAAGGGTTTGCAGCACTAGAACCTTATTTTGTATGTGGTTGTGTTTGAATGTCCGTTTATCTGTATAGGCTTTTGTGTATAAAATAGTGGCATATGCCTTCCAGTAACCATATGGTGTTGAACTAATGTGAAGTAGGTCAAAGGAAGGGTGTGAAAGCAATGCCCTAAGGCACTGGCTTTCACAACTACTATGCAAACTACACCCTAATATGCACTAACTCCCATTAGTTAGACAGGGCATATTACATAAGGAAATCAAACACCCGCAAAAGAATTCTGAACAGAATTCTAACAACATTTCCCAAATGCCAAAGGAATTTCAAAATCCCTTCCCTCTCCAATCTAGTGCACTGAAAGCCAAGGAACTATACTGTGAACTCTAACTAAATAAAACCAAATTACCGGTATAATCCTTTACATGGCTTTCAATAATGCATTAGTTACAGTATGAAATACTGTACACAGTATACTGAGCATTTTTTCTTTTCAAAATGTAATAAAATGAAATTTCCACTGAAATATGATCAACAGTTACTCTACCAGCATACTAAAGCTTTTCTGAGACCGGATATTAGACCTGTTCCAAAATTTATTTTTAAAAAAGACTTTTCTCCATAGAGAGGAAAGACTCATCTACCAGTAGGATCATAACCCCTGGGTAGATGAAATCCACTAACAAAGGAATAGCACAGGACCTCACGCTACTTTAATAATCCCCCTAGAGGGTACGTTCCATTCTTTTTCAATGATCCCTCTTGTCCAAATCAACTACAATTCAGAAAATTCCATTTCTGTTGTTTGTTTTCACTGTCATTACTAAAGGACAATCTGTTGGGTCACACTTTCTTACTGAGGCAGTAATTGAGAGTAACAGTACTGAGCAGAACAAGTTAGATGAAAAGAATTAGTGATTTGTCTGTCTTCTTACATGGCCTCTTTCACCATAGTATCTGAGAGTTTGTTAAGCTCCATATAGGATGGGACAAAACAAGGTGCGGGGGTCTTATTCTTTCTGGGATTCTTATGCAGATATACTATAATCATTCCAACATCATATACAAAAAACATCATTCTATTATGTGCCCCACCTATGATAAAAATAAATGTCACAAACATAGGGAAAGTTCTACACACATTATTAAGTAAAATCGTAGACACCAGGTGTAACAGGGTTCACAACCCGCCCCTCTTCTTGGGGCCCGCTTGCTCTCCCCAATAAGGTTCAGAGAGGCTTCAGGGTTGTGCAACACCCGTGTCTTTATTTACTTAAGGTTGTCCCACCCCAGGGTCCATCTATATACAAGCTTTATAGGCAGAGTCGGCCTTCAGCTAGGAGACCTCCAGCTCCCTCCCTGACTGACTGACTTCTCCCTTACTGCCCCCCGCCTTCTGGCTCCCTCCCAGCCTTTATAGCCCTTGGCTTGTCAGGCCAGCAGGTGTTGCCAATCCTTAGGCCTTTTCCATCAGTCCCAATCTGCTTCCCTTGATTGGAGCTGACCAGGCAGGGGCTAATTAGGTGCTTTTGCACCAGCTACACCAGGTGATAGGTACTTCAAAACATTCGTGATATTTTGAGGTTTCAAATGGGAACCAATACCACACTTAACTTCGCCATTCGTGTTAACCCACAGGGTTTAGCATTATATTTCATATGTAATATGTTCAAATCCTACTAGTTTCCGTTGTTATTTGCAGCATATTAATATTTTTGCATCAATGCAATGATAGAGTAAACCTCAACACTTTTCAAACCACACATTTATTCTTCATTCAAAAAATACTTCACATGTAAAAATAGCCATGTTAGTGAAAAGAGCAATTCACGCTTGCAAAAAAGAGATGTGATTTCTACCTTTCAAAGCCACATTAGAAGAAGAGAAAAGAGTTAGCCATTTCAATGGTCAAGTCAAATGTGGCATTACTGTTGATAACGTGGGTCTGATCCTGTAATTGCTGACCACTTCCTGGGAGATGTTGAGTAGCTTCAACTCCCAATAAGTTCAGTAAGGGACGAGGTCATTCATTGGCTCTCACAACAGGTTCAGCACATTGCAGGATTGGGCCTTTGGTCATTCCTCCCTAATTCAGAGCATTCTTCCTATGGACCTTTCAGATAATGAATTATATCAAGTGTAAATAGCTCATTTAAATGACTAACCATTTTTGCTAGCATGGTTTGTATACAGATGCCACATCTTTAAAAAGCCAAACTGTTTCTTTTCTTTCTTGTCATTTTTATTCTCCATACAAAGGTAACACTGCACCCACTGAATCACTCTGAGAATATTTACTAAGCATCAGAACACCAATGCTTCATGGTTTACGCCATTTGATTTCAGTAACTCCTGCCTGGGCTATGCCAAAAGCCAAAAGGTTTATTTTGCTCCAGCATTCTCCAGACACATTTAACGCACTTAAAGCCCCATGGGTCCAGAGTCTTTGAGTGCAGCTTCACTGTTCAGGGAGCTCTTAAATCATCAAGCTTAACAATGTTAGATACTGCACATGTAAAACATCATCAGGCAATCACTAGGTTGGAGGATCAGAAATCCTGCCATGCATTCAAATAGTTTAATGGACAGAAGAGAGATGGGGGGAAGGGGGAGAACAGGAGAACTATACAACATATGTCCAGTGTCTGAAAAAGGGGAGAGTCTCCATTATGATTTTAATAAAATGTCTTGGAAAATAAAGGGATGATCTTGTATGGGAAGATTTAGTGTGTATTAGACTAGATAGATGGTCAGTATTACACTCTGTTCTAGAATGCTTTCTCTTCAATGAAATTAATCACCAAATATACATCTCAAACCTTTGAATCAGACTGAATATAAACGGTCTCATTTGATAATTTCACAATGTGGTAAACTGTACAATCCACTACCAAGTCCATTTTGGAAGGGCTTGGGTAAGTAACACAGGCTTTCACAGCATGGAAGGGAGCTGGAATTTGTATTGAATCTGGTGCTTTGGAAGTAGGTTCTACAGGAATACAAAGAGTTATCAGTTCTGGGCCAAAGTTTTAGAACTCAGGCATAGTTTGGTGTGTAATAGTGGACTGTGATGGTATGACAGATACCATGAGTTCACCTCCAAATGACCAGCATGATGTGAAACTGATCGTTTGTACAGGCAGTTAGTGTAAGTGCAGACTCAATCACAATATCACTGAATGCACAGATTGTGTGTATGCATTTTTGTGCACACAATTTAAAAAAACCTTCATGCTCTGCTTCTAGATTTATTAACTTTTTTTCTATAGCAAGTGAGAATCTATTACTTCTTTGTAAGAATTTCAAAATGCTTTACAGACAATACTGAGATAAGCCTCTGATATCTTATCTGATATTACTATTGCTCTATAGATGTGGCACTGGAAACTGAGGCCCAGAGAGCTTTGGTAACTTTCCCAAAGTCATACAGTAGGTCTGTGACAAAGACAGGAATGTAAATCAGATTTTCTGACTACCAGTCTTGAACTTTAAGACTCTGATTCATCAAAGCACTTATGCATGTGATTCACTTTAGGTACACAAGTGGTCATAGTGGGTGAAATCCTGTCCCTGCTGAAATCAAAAGAAGTTTTGCTGGGGGGCCAGAGAGTGGCGGCTGCTGACTGAGACCCAGCTCTGCAGGCAGCAGCGCAGAAATAAGGGTGGCAATACCATACTAAGCCATCCGTACTTCTACGCTGCTGCTGACGGCAGCTCTACCTTCAGAGCTGGGCTCCCAGCCAGCAGCCGCCGCTCTCCAGCTGCCCAGCTCTGAAGGCAGCACCGCCGCCAGCAGCAATGCAGAAGTAAGGATAGCAGTACCGCAGCCCCCCTACAATAACCTTGTGATTCCCCCCTAAACTCCTTTTTGGGTTACAACACAGTGAAATTTCAGATTTAAATAGCAGAAATCATGAAAGGTATATTTTTAAAATGCCATGACTGTAAAATTGACCAAAACAGACAGTGAATTTGGTATATTGTATAAAATGGAGGTTTGCTTTTCTTACCCTGAAGTGCTTGAAAAGTCTCCTCTATTATTTTTTCCCACTCTTTACACCGTAAGATTTGCTCTTCCTGTGTCTACATAGAGTTTCTAAGGCTTGGTCTACACTTACCCCCCAAGTTGAAGTAAGGTACGCAAATTCAGCTACGTGAATAACGTAGCTGAATTCGACATACCTTACTTCGAACTTACCGCGGTTCAGACGCGGTCCACACGCGGCGGTCAGGCTCCCCGTCGACTCCGCGGTACTCCTCTCGTATAGCTGGAGTACCGCAGTCGACGGGGATCACTTCCTGGTTCGATTTATCGCGTCCAGACCAGACGCGATAAATCGAACTCGGAACTTCGATCCCCAGCCGCCGAACTAGCGGCTGGGTGTAGACAAGCCCTAAAACATTGCTAATTACTACCATCCTGTGTTAATATCAGGGCAGCTTGCATTAAAATTTCAATTGTTTACAAGCTAAGGCACCAATCCTGCAAACACACACATGCTTACTGTTATGAACACGAGTAGCCCCAATGACCTTAACAAGACTATTCACGTGCATAAAATTAAATGTGTGATTATGTGTTTGTAGGATCATGGCCTATGGGTCTGATATTGTGAAGGTCCAAGTGCCTTTAACTCCTATCAAGTCAATGGACACTCTGGATTGAGTCCTAAAGGCCTCATACTGCTCTCTTTACTTCTGTCCCATAAAGAACCTGATCTATACCCCATTGAAGTCAATGGAAGTCTTTTAGACTCCAATGAACTTTTATATCATCCCGTATATCAATGGGAATTCTTGTGTACATTAAAAAAGATTTGGCCCTAAAATCAGTGGTACAGTAATTTAAATCTAGAAATTGTTCCCCTAAAACTTGATAATGTACAACTAGCTAGATTTAATAAAAACTTAATCAGTAATATCTCAGAAGGCAGACATCTATAAAATTAATTATGCTTCTCCAAGGCTGTCATAAAAAGCTAAGAGCTTCTTTTCCCTATTCTACACCATATAGTAGGTTAAAAAAATCCAAATTTATTAACTTGCTCCTTTTGTGTAAGAGCCATAACAAATTATTAGCATGCACATTTTATATATTAACAAATCATGTCACCTATTCCTTGAATAATACCAAGGAGAGATGGAGTTCTGGTTAGTCTTTGGTATGAGCTCGAGAGAGTATTAGTAGTGGAATTAATTTCAGCAATGAGATACTGAGACCAAGCAAAGTGTCCAAGGTCACTAAACTCCAGATGGTACACTAATATATTTACAGGACTGATGCCTCCTGGCAATTTCAATTTCTTATGTAGAGTTGCTCTTGGAACCAATCAAATTGAGAAGCTGGCAGTTGCAATTTGCCCACAAAATTAAATGTACAAGATTAAAGCTCCTGTTTTTAAGCAGCGATTTGCTATGCTGACATGGAGCCACTGTTCCTGACTCTTGTTGATTTTCACTAAATGATCACCCCAGCACATCAAATTCAATCTACACACAACAGATTGGTTGTCTATAGGAAAGTTTATTCACGTTCACTGCCATTGATTTAAGAAAATCTTTTAACTAGTAGAGGCAAAGCACATAAAAAATTACAGCTGGGCCAAGAGAATCCTGCATGAAGTAATTACCTCTGACATTAGTCAAAGGCCCATGGATAAGTGGAATATTTGCATTCCGCAATATGAGCTGTTGCCAATCCTGCAGGCATTCCCCTTAACAGCCCAACCCAATATTTTCAAAAGTGTGCACGTACTTTTGTATATGCCCAGTGCATGTGCAGTTTGGATATTTATTCATAGATTCATAGACTCTAGGACTGGAAGGGACCTCGAGAGGTCATCGAGTCCAGTCCCCTGCCCTCATGGTAGGACCAAATACTGTCTAGACCATCCCTGATAGGCATTTATCTAACCTACTCTTAAATATCTCCAGAGATGGAGATTCCACAACCTCCCTAGGCAGTTTATTCCAATGTTTAACCACCCTGACAGTTACGAACTTTTTCCTAATGTCCAACCTAAACCTCCCTTGCTGCAGTTTAAGCCCATTGCTTCTTGTTCTATCCTTAGAGGCTAAGATGAACAAGTTTTCTCCCACCTCCTTATGACACCCTTTTAGATACCTGAAAACTGCTATCATGTCCCTCTCAGTCTTCTTTTTTCCAAACTAAACAAACCCAATTCTTTCAGCCTTCCTTCATAGGTCATGTTCTCTAGACCTTTAATCATTCTTGTTGCTCTTCTCTGGACCCTCTCCAATTTCTCCACATCTTTCTTGAAATGCGGTGCCCAGAACTGGACGCAATACTCCAGCTGAGGCCTAACCAGCGCAGAGTAAAGCAGAAGAATGACTTCTCGTGTCTTGCTCACAACACAGCTGTTAATGCATCCCAGAATCACGTTTGCTTTTTTTGCAACAGCATCACACTGTTGACTCATATTTAGCTTGTGGTCCACTATAACCCCTAGATCCCTTTCTGCCGTACTCCTTCCTATACAGTCTCTTCCCATTCTGTATGTGTGAAACTGATTGTTCCTTCCTAAGTGGAGCACTTTGCATTTGTCTTTATTAAACTTCATCCTGTTTACCTCAGACCATTTCTCCAATTTGTCCAGATCATTTTGAATTTTGACCCTATCCTCCAAAGCAGTTGCAATCCCTCCCAATTTGGTATCATCTGCAAATTTAATAAGCGTACTTTCTATACCAATATCTGAGTCGTTGATGAAGATATTGAACAGAGCCGGTCCCAAAACAGACCCTCCCCATCTTACGTGCACAGAGATGTGAGAACATGCAAATACCTGACTTGCAAGTGCACATTGGGTATTTTTTGTACCTCTTTGAATGACTGTGTCAGAACTTTAAGGGCCTTTTCATCACTAAACTACAACCAGAATTTTTTATCCGGTTAGAGGCACAGTCCCTGTAATCAGTTCCAAGTAACAGTTCAATTTGTGTCTACACAACAGTTCTTCTGCCATCACAGCTGGGTCTGCAAGCTCGACTTACCATGCTCCTTAACTGTGTTTGTATCAGTGGATTCTGGGAAAATGTAGAGAGCTATCCCACAGTGCTTCAGAATGGAACAGTCAGCTCAGACGAAATGCACACAGAGGAGCACAGGTAGTACATGGGGCAATGCATTCCTCCATGTCCTATCACACACTGAATTAAAAGGAAGGAGGACAAGCCAAAATGATCATATTACCAAAAAAAAACCCCACAATGACCTATGCTTATTAATGCAATTAATGCAACTGTCCCCCAAAATATAGAGCATGAAGAACTAGATACTGGAAGACAAACAGGCTCCAACTTTGTCATTTGAAGGCAGATGAGTTGTATGACAAATATACTTGCCAGACAAAGTTTTAGGTTGACAAATTGTTTGATGCCTTAACATTTGGACAACAATGCCATTGATGACTTTTTGAACCGTGGGAAGTCTGCAGGAGAAGAACTTACTTCCTTCCCCTCCTGCAAGCCTCCTGGCTCTCCTGTAGACCTTGGGAACTCCTCATCCCCCTTACATTCTCTTCTAATGCCCCAGTACTCCTATGGCCTCGGTTCCCCTCTCCTCCGATCACTACTACACCTCCCACGACCCAATCCACTCTTCTTCTAACTATTAGAACATGCATGTTAGATGTGCGGGAAGAAAGAAAATGTATATGTATCAAATGTAAGCAGCTCTAGCTTACAAGGAGTAAACTGGATGGAGCAGTGGCTAGCCAGAGGAAGCAGGCTGAGTCTCAAGCACAGTGCAGGCCAGCAATCTTAGCTGCTCCATTTAATACTTAAAGTTTTCTCTGCTGGGAGTGTAAACTGTCTCTCTGTGCCTGACACTCAAAGCTTTTCAGACTGCAAAGTGCCTACTATTTCATGAGTGAAACTCTGAGAATCAGACAGGGAAAGCTGCAGCACGACAGTGTGATTTTCAGTTCTCTGATGTGTGCATTGAGGATGGCAATATTGCAGAATTGAGCGTGAGTGTGTTCGAGAGAGCCACTGGTGTGTGGGTGTGGTTGAGTACTCTGTTGGCAGTGGGATACTAGTTGCAGATAGTACCCCGAGTGTGAATATTGCCTCAGCTGTGATTTCTTTGCTACTTAGAAATGCACTTTGAGCCAACTCAACTCTAAACTAACCAAGAGGTTTGGATGGAATAGATGTTAATTTCAGTCCAATAACAACATCCTGTAATTTTTCGTCCAAGTGTGGCTAGATTCTTCAACTGACCCACCACATTGGCACATGATGGAGCTTTGCTGACTCCCTCTGGCAGAGGCTGTTCATTAACCCACCTTCGCTATGAAAGGAGGCAAAAATGCCCTTTCCACTCAAAAGAATCTATGGCTGAGCAGTGCTTATAGGAGGAATCCTAGGAGAATGCTTGTGCTGGAGTTTCTTGTTTATTTTAGTTAACTTGCTAATAGAGAAGGTAGGGGAAGAGTTTTAAAGCAACGGCATGTTGAGTGTTTTGGAGCTGGGAGATGCCACCTTCTCACCGAGGCACATTATGCTCTTTGCAGCAATATTATTTTTTAAAACAGAACTGATTTTTTTTTTTACAGGTCTACAATTATGATGGGAAGCTGGTAAAAACTGACCAATATGAAGATATCTTGTAAAGAATTTATGTAGTACATCATTTTGCTCCAGTTTACTATTTTCCTGCAATTTGCTGAATAAAACTGAGAAACATATTACAGTACTAGCACCACACACAGTAAGAATGAAAATGAAATGAGAGGTTTATTTTAAAACGTAACTAGTCAAAATGTATATGTAATAACACAATGCTCATTTTCTTTCCTGATCTACATCCAGAGTCCTGATGATCTTAAATACATGGCAGCTCTCTACGGGCAGATTACCAATTTATTACTGGGTATTCTAGGCACAGCTGATGATGAATGAGAGACATTTGTATCACTAATTCAGCCCAGCTCTAAAAACATTTTTATCCTAATGAAAACCTCAACTATTACAGTATGTCACTAACATCCCAAATATTCTGGCCTATGTAAATGAGATCCCAACTGCTAATCCAGTAACAATTCTTTATACATGTTAAATACCATTGGGATGCTGATCTTACATAGATTTCGAACCACATCATTGAACCATATAGTAGTTTAAAAATAAAAATAAAAGGGAAGTACCATAGTCCAGAGGATGTCTGACATTAAAACAAAAAGGAGGAGATATATAGGCTGGTCCTGAAGACTACCTGATTAAGGTCCCAGACCAGCTCTGAGGAATCCCATTGACTTCAACAGGATTATGATGCACTTAAAGTTACACACATGATCATAAAGCATCTTGCTGAAACAAAACTTCATATGCATGGGGGTGCAGCTAATGTGATCAAGTTAGAGATGTCAGGCAGATGGCAGTAATATTGTGGAAGGGGCTCCCAGATTTGGAAGAAGGGGCCTTATTAAGCACCCAACAACAGAACCAAATTGTAACAAATACTCAAGGACAATGAATGCATGCACTCCAAAAAACACAAATACTTAAAAATTGGATTTCTTAAATATTTGATGGCCAGGAAATATGGCAAGGACTCATTAAATTATTTAACCAGCAAATAATTCCAGTGTTTACAAAACATAAAGGCTCTAAAACTTCAGCAGTGATGTCTCTCCAACCTCCTGCTTTATGAGCAAGAAGAAGAAAAAGAAGATCACAATGACCTGCTGGAATAAAAAAATAAAAATGTTGATCAATAATATATGACTCCTCTTGTCAGAAATATTTCCATTATCATCTCTGGAGGAACAGAGGCACTATACACAATAGAAGAAGAGTCTTCTTGTTTTTATCTCTGACCAAAACTCTCATTCAACTGTCACTTGCAAATATATCTACACCAATACATCGTAAGAAACTTGAGCGGAAAATTATTCTGGTGAGGAATTAAATGATCTCCAGTTTAGTCTAGGTCCTGTGTAGTGTATCATTAGCATCCTGAGTTTTGACAAGCTGAAATGCACTCACACCTCTGGTCACAGGGAAGCTTCACTGAGCATGAGGTTTAGGACCCTAAGGCAGTTAAATGCTTTAGTTACTTGTATGTGATGTGTTTGTTTGTTTTTTCCTGCAGTGAGACCAACAGAGATATCAAAGCAGGTAACATCTCTCTCTCTCTCTCTTTTGGAGTGAATATTTTAAAACGAACCATTTGGAAATGGGTATGCTCTAAGCCATTAAAAAGTCCTAGATGACAAATTAATTCTGCAAAGCTATAAACTGACATGTTTCACCCTTTCTTTGTAGTGAAGATCAGCAATCACAAACCTGACAAGGCCCTACCATCAGCAGCAGCTATAAGAAAATGTGATACTACTTGGCACATTTACTTGGCGTCCATGTAATTATTCCGTTATTAGAAATAAGTGCAGGCTGAATTTAGTGTAATAAAAAGATTTAACTCCCTATCCCCCTTACAATTAGACACATTTTAAATTCCAAAAGTCAGGAGTTTTGTGTTCATTTTAATATCTGCTACTTCCATAGTATCCAGAAAAAATAATTTCAATCATATTTTGGATGCTAACAACAGGACATTCACTTTATATTTCAAAAGTTATCTAGCAGGTGGCATAACACACAGCTTCCTTATCAACCAACCTGCTATGCTATCTCCCTATAAAAATGTAAGTCCTACAGTATCTAGGGCATATACATAAGGGCTCTACTGTGACTTGCAGCAGCCATACTGTTATTTGGGGCATTGCAGGGCTACACCAGCCCAATTCGAATAGGAGCACTGGGATGACCAAAGAAAGGCACAATACTACCCAGAGCTGCAGAGGGAGTTCTCCAGCAGTGGCACCATTTCATGGAGTGCAGCTTGTGCTCCACAGCAAGGCCGGTCAGCTCCACAGGCTGGTGAAGATAGAGAGACAAGGACATGGCAAACAGTGACCTTTAGGACTTTCCTTTCCTCAACACCAAAATCATGGGCTGCTTTAGTAAGCACACTATGACCTAGGAAAACTGAAGCTGCAAGGAAAGACTAGAATGTGACAGCAGAAACCTTATTCCAGACCTGACCAACTATGAAACACTCCAGGTTCATCTGCATTCTGCTGGAACCCTGAATCCTATCAATCTGGTCTCAGATCTGGGTATGATTTATGATTTCCTAATGATGGATGAAGTTCAGATGTCCCTACTGAATTATTAGATCTATCCAGAGTCTCTGAAATCTATCTACTGAGGTGTTTATACAACACTCCTCACCATAGTATCTGAGCACTCATGTTCATGAAAAGTAAATTTCAAAGCAATATTCAGTATTTGTACAGGAATCCAACTAAGCATCAAGGCTGAACCCATAGACCAAAAAATTGACAAGGTACTAGAGTAGACTTTAAAAATGAATATATCTGGGAAACTGTAATCTGTTCAATCTCCAAGCAGAAAGAGAGGTTGAACACATCAAACAAATGTTTTTTCTGAAAAATATTCATGCATCTTTAATTCCTATTCATCTTTAAAGTCTCTTCCATTTTTATCCAACCTTAGTGCATATCCTATAAAACCTTCTTTGGCCCATTTTGTTAAAATGTTACATGGAGCTACCAAGAGAGACAGCATGATTTTGGGCTGTATTCCCAATTGTTTGTTGCTGATACTTAGTTCTACATCTTTTTATTTTTTTAATCAGTTTGGAACAGTGCAGTTTCCTTGCTTTCCCAACACTTGGCCAAGATAGACACCTGGATGAGAAAGAGCTATCTCAGACCTTAATTACACCAGTTTAAGCTTGGCAAGCCAGTAAATTGACCAGTCAATTGACTGCCATTTAGTTGACAACAGTCAAATATTGTCAAATATTCCAGCAAGAATGCTCTGATTTAAGTGGCGGCCTACCTTTCTGATTGCCATTCTTTCATTTTTTAGAACTTCATTTTATTGTGTTTTGCATTTTGTAAGTCAAAATAATTCAATTAAAAATTTATTTTCTGTAATTAGGCATAAGTATCTATCTAAGACTAAGCCTAATGGACACCAAAAAGCGTTACTCTTCTTTGTTACTGTTCTAATAAATTAGTGCTTTAAAATTCTTGACTGTTTTTGACATTATTTGACTGGCCGATTAACTAATTTTTTGAGTACCAGACAAATGCCCAACCCAATACTAGTTTACATCAGGAATCACTCTACTGAAGTCACTGGAATTTCACCAGTATAGAATAAGTATTCTGTAAATGAGAGCATAATCAGAAGTGATGCTGGATGTCAAGGGACAGCAATTTGATGAACTGATGAAGGCTTTAGCTTTTCCATGTCCTGCTGTGATATGTGCATCTCATGTTGAAGACACTCAGTAGACTCTTATAGAATTCTATAGAATACTGTATCTTAAAGAAAGTACTACCCATCTGAAATCTACAAACCTCAAAACAAAATCTCTTTAACAATCTTATAAAATACTACCTTACACAGTGATAACTAAGATATAAGTGATATCTAAGTGTTTCCCCCACAGCTGCAATAGAAAATAACTATATTATTTCAGGTAATGTTGCCTGGTAACTGTTTTCAAATGCAAATTTTTTAATGGCAGCTAGTGTGTTTGGATCATATCCCATATATTATAAGGATTTGTGATAAAGTGTTTAGACTTTGACAGTCATTCTTGCTTTTCAGTTCTTGCTTTTTGTTTCTGGATGGATGGACAGATGGCTTAAACAGATTTCAGCA